>NW_006256821.1:1709665-1804922 GCF_000478725.1 Eutrema salsugineum | reverse complement strand
CTTTCATGGTCTGGCAAGCTTTTACAGGCGCTTTGTCAAGGATTTCAGTACCATAGCAGCCCCATTGACATCGGTGATCAAGAAGAACACTACTTTCACTTGGGGGCCGACTCAAGAAGCCGCATTCAACAAGCTGAAGGAGAGCCTCACACAGGCATCGGTTTTAGTCCTTCCTAACTTTGATAAAATGTTTGAGGTTGAGTGTGATGCATCAGGTACTGGCATAGGAGCTGTTCTAACTCAGGGAGGGAGGCCAGTAGCTTACTTCAGTGAGAAGCTAAGTGGAGCAACACTCAACAACCCAACTTATGATAAAGAACTCTATGCTTTGGTGAGATCACTAGAAACGTGGCAACACTATCTGCTTCCAAAGGAGTTTATCATTCACACAGACCACGAGACCCTCAAGCACTTAAGAGGCCAGACCACACTTAAGAAAAGGCATGCCCGATGGTTAGAGTTCGTAGAAACCTTTCCATATGTGATTAAATACAAGAAGGGGCAAGAGAACGTTGTAGCTGATGCACTTTCAAGGCGTTACACTCTCATCTCTACAATGGAAGCCAAGATCATGGGTTTTGAGCACATCAAGGGTGGATATGAATCTGATCCCGACTTCTCAGAGGTCTACAAAGAAACTACAAGGGCTGCATTTGGAGTATTTTACCAACAAGATGGATTTCTATTTAAGGAAAAGCGGCTATGCATCCCACAAGGGTCCATGAGGGAGTTGATCACTAGGGAGGCTCATGGAGGCGGGTTAATGGGACACTTTGGCCGAGACAAGACACTGAGCGTGCTGATGGAGCACTTTTACTAGCCACACATGCGAAGAGACGTAGAGAAGCTATTCACCAAATGTATCATTTGCCTCCGAGCTAAGTCCAGGTTACACCATAATGGTTTACATATGCTTTTACCTATTCCTAATGCACCCTGGGTGGACATTTCTATGGACTTTGTTCTAGGCTTGCCTAAGATACACAACAAAGACTCCATTTTTGTAGTAGTAGACAGGTTCTCAAAGATGGCGCACTTTATACCATGTAACAAGACCAATGATGCAACTCAAACAGCTGATCTCTTCTTTAAAGAGGTCGTG
The DNA here is from genome assembly GCF_000478725.1 of Eutrema salsugineum. Classification (NCBI taxonomy): domain Eukaryota; kingdom Viridiplantae; phylum Streptophyta; class Magnoliopsida; order Brassicales; family Brassicaceae; genus Eutrema; species Eutrema salsugineum. Next base: position 1,803,820 of record NW_006256821.1, on the reverse strand, counting down.
CGTCTTCATGGAGTGCCCAGAACCATTGTTCAGACCGAGACACAAAATTCCTCAGCCATTTTTGGAAGACATTGTGGAAAAAGCTTGGCACCAAACTTTTATTCTCCACCACTTGTCATCCCCAAACGGATGGACAAACAGAGGTAGTAAACCGTACACTCTCAACCTTATTGAGAGCCATGGTTGGTAAGAATCTCAGGAATTGGTTATCTTGTCTACCTTTCATTGAATTTGCTTATAATCATTCCAAACACTCCGCTACTAACCAATCTCCTTTTGAAGTTGTCTATGGGTTCAACCCTCACACGCCTTTAGACCTTACTACTTTGCCACCAGCTATCTATTCAAGCGCAGAAGGAGAAGCTAAGGCTGATTTTGTGAAGAAACTGCACCAAAAGGTTAAAGAGAGGCTGGAGAAAAAGAACGAAAAGGACAAAGCAAGAATTCATAAAGGGCGCAAGGAGGTTACCTTTGAACCAGGAGAGTGGGTGTGGTTGCACATGAGGCAAGAAAGGTTCCCACAACAAAGAAAATCCAAGCTTGCACCAATGGGAGATGGGCCATTCCGAGTCTTGGAGAAAATCAACGACAATGACAATGCATACAAACTGGAGCTGGCAGGTGAGTTTCATATCTCTCTTACTTTCAATGGTACTGACTTGTCCCCTTATGATGCAAGTGAATCTGTTCTGAGGTCAGAACCTTCGCAAGAGGGAGGGGATGATGATGGCATAGAAGCACAAGCTCCACCTATACCAGCCGTGAGACAAGGACCAAGAACAAGATCCGGAACTAGAGTCTTGAGAGAGGAGTTTAATCAAGCTATTGAAGCCTTAGTTAGCATCCACGAGCAAGAAGACTCTTTGTAACCAAGCTTTAAGGCTACGGTCCAAGAAAGAAGCCTGGAGGAGCCTAATAAAGAAGAAGCTTACCTGATACAAGACTGCCCAACAACTGAATTGCCACTTCTCCGACCCAACAAAGAAGTGTCCTTGTTCAGCATCAGCATCATACCAACTTAAGATCATCTCAGCCGTCCAACCCACCAAGGTAAGAGAATGAATACGTTTATTTACTTGCCTAATATGGATTTTCTGTCTTTGGTTTGTTTGACAGGTTCTATTCATAGTTTTGAGCTTTAAAAGTATTTCTTAATATATTTTAGTTATTGCACGAGTCTGTATTGTTTTCTTAGAGTCCCAGAAGTTGTGTCCTTTTTATGTAATTTGCTTCAAGTCCCCAAGAAGGGCAAAGCTGCATTGGACTCTCTTATAAAGTCCCTTATAAGCAGCCGTGTATTTTTTACCCTACTATCAATAAAACAACGCAGTTCTTTCAAGATTTTGTCGTCCTTGAATTCTCTGAATTCGCTTAAGGGTTGGTGTTTGATCCTCCTCTTGAGAGTTGGTGTTTGATCCATCTCTCGCCGGTCTTATCAATGTTCAGTCCATAGAGCTTTGTGGCGAGATTCCACCGTTTGCATCACCATCGTTTCATCTCTTGACTTAATCAGGGAGAGTTACACAACCAACTGATTGAGTTCCATCCTCTTTTCACATCAACTTCCGTTCCTTATTCTTGTTGAGAGAGTTACACAACCAGCAACAAGGATCCATCCCCATCTATAGGCCCGTGCCTATATCACAAGCAACAATTCAGTGGACAGCAACAGAGTTATAGTCAGCAGAACCTACCGGCTCAAAGAAACACTTTCAACAGCCAACCGCAGCAACATAAGTTTGCACCAGGTTTCAATCCGCAGCCGATAGGTAATCAGCAAAGGAACCAGGGAACGGGTCAGAATCAGATGGGACCTGGTGTCTGTGGGATTCTACAGCAACTGTTATAGGGTCAGCAGAGGGTCGAGAGCCAGCACGCTACAATGCAACAGGATATCAGAGAGCTTAAGCAGAATAAAGCCTCAACATCATCAAGAGGACCGGCTTTACCAGGTAAGCCGAAGCCTAACCCCAAGGAGTATGTGAACGCCATCACATTGAGGAGTGGTAAGGAATTACAAGCTCCAGTATCTAAAAAAAGCTCATTGAGGCCATTGAGCAACTCGGAGGGGAGGCAGCCTCAGATGATGCTCAACAAGAAGAGGTTTTGGAGAAAGAACCGATCAAAGACAAAGGAAAAGAAGTGGAGAAGACACCTGAGCTTGAAAAGCCCTACATCCCACCACCACCTTACTGATATGTTCATAATTTGCATCATTTAGGTTGTATATTTAATTCCAAAGCATATCTTATTCCATGCATTTTAGGTCCTTAGGGTTTGTTTTAGGACTTAGGAGATGCATTAGGTCCCAATGAGTCTTTGCATGTTTTGAGTGTTTATCAGATGCATTTGGAGTTATTTGGAGTTGAAGAGGTGAATCCAGAAAGAGAAATGGTGATCAGGGTTTGAAAGATGGTGAAAAATAGGATTTGGAGGTTCTCGGCCATTCTCGCGTACCACAGGAAGGTTTTTCTCGGCCATTCTCACGTACTGCGGGTGGATTCCTCGGCCAAAATCTCCGGGTGCAGACACGTTTCCGAAATCGGATCCGATTCAGCTGTCGGGTGCTTCATCAAAGTTGGAGAAATTGGATCACGGTTCCAAATCAAGTCGAATCATATGATTCGGACACGTGAGAAGAGAGTTAAGCTCGTCGGAAGGAACTCCTGTCTCGCTGCCGTTTTTGACTCGACCCGATGAGCTCCGAAGAATGCGAAGGACGGTGCACTTCCAGACCGATTCAGTTTAAGGGGCCTTCGTAAGAATACGAGATATTTGAGTCCTTTTTCCAGAACGTTTGTGATCATTCAATTCGGAGCTGTGAGCAAGAAGGTAGCGTTTCCAGAATGGACACACGTCTAGAAGCCTCTTTCTGATCGTGTCAATGCACTGCGAAGACGAGCCCTCCAGGAAACCTTCCACTTCCCAAGCGCCGAAGCTTCCTTCACCAAAGTTGAAGATATATGAGTCTTCTGTCCTCTGAAACCGGAATCACAAAATTCGGACCAATATCCTGCAAGTTACGCCTCCCGGAATGCGAAGTGGTCTAAGATGCTCTGAATGCTGCGAGATAGTCTTGCGACTTGGTTAACTCGCATAGCCTGAAGATGAAGGCCTGGAAGTTGAAGCTGCGAGTTGAGAAGTCCGGGTAAGCTATCAATGGATAAGGTCTGCGGCTCCCGAGCAAGAAAAATGCTAAGTCCACAATCGTGCGACTTAGTCATGCGAGTTGGCCGCGCTTGGAACTAAACCGCACGATCACTCGCAATCTACACCGACTTGAGCCTGCGACCTGGGAATAATGGAGACCAACCCGCACACATCCCTGAAGACCCCTGATACATGGTCGTGCGAGTTAAGGATCAGAGAAGACTTAGCCGCACAAAGACTCGCAATTCACAACTGGATGGGCATGTGGCTGAATCTACAAGGTTTTATCTCGTTCAAGCTCTTCTTGGTTGTGCGACTTGGGCATGCGGCTTGGGACTAAGGGATGACCAAGTCGCACATGTACTTCCCCCAGACTTCTCCTTGGTCATGCGGGTTGAAGAAGAAAAAGATCAAGCCGCACAAAGACTCGCAAAACACATCTACTTCGGCGTGCGGCTAAGACCAAAGGATTCAAGTCTCACAAGAGGGTTTCTTCATCTGTGCGACTTGGGCATGCGACCTGGGAGACACTTGACCAACTCGCACATTCCCCACTTTACCCACTAAAGCTGGGTCAAGACCCAGTTTGTTCCAGGCTGACCCGGTTCGTTTTTAGAGACATATAAATAGTTTTTAGGGTTTTTTTCCAAAGGATGATGCTTTATTCCCTTTGTCTCTTGCCTCTTTTGTGAAAGACTCCACTTAAGAACAGAAATATCGATATTTGAGTGCTTAATCAAGAGAGTTTAAGAGATCTTTGTGTTTAAAAGCTGCAAATCCATCATTATCCATCTTCCCCATCTCTATTTCTCATCATTAATCATGCCAATCTTCTCAACTTGCAAAGGTTTAAGAGAGATTAGTGTGATTAGTGAGTAGTCACCTTAATGAGGTTCTAGATGTGTAGGTTAGGGTGCTAAAGTGTTAGATTAGGAGTGATTAGGGCTAGATTCATTGATTCATCTCTCTAAACAGCTGTTCTCTATGCTAGATCCTTGCACATCACTTGAGATCTAGATTCTTGGAATTTCATGCACCAAAAGTGTTTGATGAAATTCCTGAAAGAGCTGTATTAGAGGTTTAAGCATTTGCTGCATGGTGATGTATTGTTATTTGCTTGAATGGTCATTTAGAACTGTTTATTAATGCATACTGATTCATATTTCACAAATGATGATTTGGTTTGAAAATGGATTAGTGTAGGGGTTAATACCTTCATGAGAGGATTAATCTAGATTAAAGTTCTTAATCATTTGAATCATGTCTCATCATTGTCATTAGCATTCCTTGTTTAGCACCAAAGCACCCTAGCCAACTATCATGTCTAGAATCTCATGCCTCCATCATATCATATTCATATCACTTGTCATTGTTTGGTTCTTCTTAGTCATTAATCTTGTTTTAAGTTTGTAGTTGTCATTAGTCAATCAAAATCACTCTTACTTGCTTGAATTAAGAATCTGATCACATAGCTTAGTGTCTATCACTACATTCTTGGATTGATAACCTCTTTGTGCTACATTGAGAAGGGGATTGATAGCCCTGAGACCCTAAAAAGTCGTGTCTATCAATTACCAGCCCAAGATACCATTCCCAAGGCCTTTCAAGAAGAAAATCCTAGACAAAGCCAAAGCGGTCTTTGGGAAACACTTGGAGAACACGCAAGTGACTTTGCCCATCATAGACGCTTTCTTAGCTATACCTCAGCTTGGAAAGTTTCTAAAGGATGCAATCCTCAACAAGACGAAGGAGCTCTAGGTATGGTAATATTGAGTCACGAGTGCAGCGCTATAATTCAGAGGAGATCTATACCAAGAAAGCTATCCGATCCGGGCAGCTTTACTTTGCCGTGTGCCATAGGTCACTTGAAGTTCTCAAATTGCTTATGTGATCTAGGAGATTCTGTGAGCTTAATGCCTTACACGGTGGCCAATAGATTGGGGTTTAAAAGCTACAAGCCGGCCAAGATATCCCTTGTATTAGCTGATAGATCGGTGAGACTACCAGTAGGCTTACTTGAGGATATACCTTTGAGAATCGGTGAAATAGAGATCCCCACTGATTTCATAGTTCTTGAGATGGAAGAGGAACCTCTTGACCCCATCATCTTGGGGCGACCGTTCTTAGAAACAGGAGGAGCGATCATCGACGTGAGAGGGGGTATGATCGAGCTACACATCAGTTCCGAGACTATGAAATTCGACGTGAAGGAAATGATGAAGAAACCGACCGTTGGAGGTCAGGTTTTCTATGTGGAAACAATGGAGGAGCTAGCTGATGAGCTTCTAGAGGAGTTGAACGCAGAAGATCAGTTACAAGTAGTCTTAACAAGGGAACAAAACGAGCACGGGTACTTGAACGAGGAAAGCAAGGTGTACAAGCGTCTCTTGGACCAACCGAAGGAACTTGGAGCTGAGACGAGGTTTCTGGCGCTCAGGAAGAGTGGCCTCGACATTTTAGACATCGGGGAGTCTAAGGGTGTTGAGGAGACACCTCGGGGTATCATGGCCGCGACAGCTTGTGCCAAGGTCGATGGTAAACCGCGAGAGAAAGAGATGGCCGAGGAAGCTGTTCCGAGCCAATGCAGCTTTGACGCCGATTGGAATGAGGCTGATGCACCCCCTGTTGAGCTCAAGCCTCTACCAACAGGGCTCAGATACGCTTTCTTGGGTTTAAACTCCACATACCCCGTGATCATCAATGATAGCTTGCTAGAGCATGAAGAGAGTGCATTGCTTAGCGAGATAAGAAAGTTCAGGAGAGCCATAGGATATTCTTTGGCTGATATTAGAGGGATCTCTCCTGACATATGCACTCACAGGATACACCTAGAGGACTAAGCTATGTCCTCTATTGAGCATCAACGACGTCTTAACCCGAACTTCAAAGAGGTGGTTAAGAAGGAGATACTCAAGCTCCTTGAGGCAGGGATAATTTACCCAAGGTGGGTATCTCCTGTTCACGTTGTTTCCAAGAAAGGTGGGATCACGGTGGTTAAAAACGAAAAGGATGAGCTTATAGCCCAAAGAACCATAACCGGTCATCGCATGTGCATAAACTATAGAAAACTGAATTCTGTTTCTAGAAAAGATCATTTTCCTTTGCCATTCATTGATCAAATGCTTGAGAGGCTAGCTAATCATCCTTATTTTTGTTTTCTTGATGGGTACTCGGGTTTTTTTCAAATCCCTATAGATCCCCGAGATCAAGAGAAAACAACATTTACTTGCCCTTATGGAACTTATGCTTATAGGAGAATGCCTTTTGGTCTTTGTAATGCACCGGCCACTTTTCAAAGATGCATGATGCATATTTTCTCTGATCTAAGTTAAGAGAAAGTGGAGGTGTTTATGGATGATTTTTCTGTATACGGCTCCTCTTTCTCCGATTGTCTTCATAATCTATCTCAGGTTCTAAAGCGATGTGAGGAGCACAGGCTAGTCTTAAACTGGGAGAAATGCCATTTCATGGTCCAAGAAGGGATTGTCTTGGGACACAAGGTATCAGAGAAAGGCATAGAGGTGGACAAAGCTAAGATCGAGGTTATGGTGAACCTACAAGCCCCGAACTCAGTAAAAGGAATAAGAAGCTTCCTTGGTCACGCAGGGTTCTATAGAAGATTTATCAAAGATTTCTCTAAAATATCTCGACCCTTGACGAAGCTATTGTGTAAAGAAGTGGAGTTTATCTTTGATGATGAATGTGAAGAAGCGTTCAAGAGAATCAAGGAAGCATTGATAAGTGCACCGATTGTCCAAGCCCCTGATTGGTCATTACCATTCGAAGTGATGACAGATGCATCTGATTATGCCGTGGGGTCTGTCTTGGGGCAAAAGAAAGATAAGAAGCTTCACTTGATCTATTACGCAAGCCGCACATTGGATTCAGCTCAAGAAAGGTATGCCACCAGCGAGAAAGAAATACTGGCCATTGTGTTTGCATTTGATAAATTCAGGAGGTGGGATCAAAGGTCACGGTCTATACAGATCACGCGGCTTTGAGGTATTTGATGACAAAGAAAGATGCTAAGCCAAGCTTCTAAGATGGGTTCAGTTACTTCAAGAGTTCGATATGGAGGTGCTTGATAAAAAGGGTATTGAGAACGGAGCTGCCGACCATCTCTCAAGGCTGAGAATCGAAGAACAAGTCCCAATAGATGATGTTTTACCCGAAGAACATCTCATGCTAGTCCGGTCTTACTTAGAAGTGGAGGAAGCCAACACGATCAAGGAAAGAAGCCTCCCATGGCTTGCATATCTTGTGAACTACTTGTCATGTGGTTTAGAGCCACCTGATCTTGATACTTATCAGAGGAAGAAGTTCTTTACAGATGTGATGAGATACCATTGGGATGAGCCGTATCTATACGTGCTTAACAAGGACCATCTCTATATACAATGCTTGGCTGAGGAGGAGATCTATCCAGTGTTACAAGAATGCCACGGTTCAGCGTATGTTGGTCACTTGAGTGCATTCAAGACGGTCGCCAAGGTTTTACAAAGCGGTTTCTGGTGGCCGACCATGTTTAGAGACGCTCAGGATGTGGTTTCAAGGTGAGAAGCTTGTCAAAGGCACGGTAACATTTCCAAGAGGAATGAAATGCCTCAGAACCCGATTCTTGAAGTAGAGGTCTTTGACTGTTGGGGCATTGACTTCATGGGTCTCTTTGTAAGCTCATACGGAAATCAGTATATACTTGTTGCTGTGGACTATGTGAGTAAGTGGGTTGAAGCGGTTGCATCTCCGACTAATGATTCGAAAGTTGTGGTAAAGCTCTTCAAGAACATCATTTTCCCGAGGTTCGGAGTTCCAAGGGTAGTCATCAGTGATGGGGGAAGCCATTTCATCAACAAGACTCTTGAGTCTTTTGAAGAAGCACGGAGTAAAGCACAAGGTGGCCAGCCCTTATCATCCTCAAACGAGCGGCCAGGTGGAGGTCTCAAACCGCCAGATCAAAGCCATTTTGGAAAGAACCGTGAGCTCATCTAGGAAAGATTGGAGCAAGAAATTAGATGATACTTTATGGGCCTACAGGACCGCATACAAAACCCCTATTGGAACCTCACCATTTAACTTGCTCTATGGGAAAAGCTGTCATTTACCGGTTGAGTTGGAGTACAAAGCCTTGTGGGCAGTGAAGCTTTTGAACTTTGATATCAAGACAGCTCAAGAAAAGAGAGTTCTACAGCTTCACGAGCTCGAGGAGATCCGCTTAGACGCATTTGAAAGCTCTAAAATCTACAAAGAAAGGACCAAGGCGCTCCATGACAAGAAGATACACAAGAGATAGTTCAAAGAAGGGGATCAAGTTCTGTTGTTAAACTCAAGAATTAAGCTGTTCCCTGGAAAGCTAAGGTCTAGGTGGTCCGGTCCGTTTACAATTCTTGAAGTAAGACCTTATGGAGCCGTTGTTTTAAAAGGAAAATATGGACAAGGCTTTGTGGTAAACGGTCAGAGAGTAAAGCACTACTTGGCATCAGAAACAAGAGAGGGAGCTACCTCAGTTCCTCTTCTTGAACCCAAAACTGCCTGAAAAGGTAAGTAAAGTCAAACTTAGAGACGTTAAACAAAGTGCTCTTGGGAGACACCCCAAGTTTATCCTTGTAAATATTTCATCTTTCATCTTATTTTCCTTTTTACTAGAAGCTTTTTGAAGGGTTTGTTAAGTGTTTCAGGTGCTATACAGTAAATCTTGTGAAAAAGGAAAGACAAAAAGAGCTTGAAAAGACAAGGCCTGATGATTTAAGAACAGGAGTATTTACAGCCTCGGTATCGACCCTCGGTATATTCGTGCCGTGGTCACCTTTTACCAAGCGAAAGCTAGAAAACCTTGGCTAAACTCCTCGCCTTATTTACATCATGGCCTTGTATTGGAGAGGAGATCGTTAAATGACTAAGTGTACGGGAGGTCCACGGTGTAAATGCCTCGGTATAATCATACCGAGGAGCAATGTTCATAACAAACAGTTAAAAACCTCGTCTTGAGGCCGCGACCAGTTTACACCAAGGCCGAGTCACCAAAACCCCCAGGCACCAAGTGTTCTTTTTTAAAACAAGTGCCCTCGGTATGATGCCCTCGAGGTGGAGCATACCGAGGTGCCTGGTGACAAGAAAGGACAAAAACAAGAGCACTTGGAACACTTAGATCGAAAAAGAAGGTATGCGCGGTTCATGGAAATGACTTGAGGGCCACAAAAATTTACTCGTTAGCATAAGCTCAAAACCCTCGGCTTGGTACCCTTGGGGTGGAACATGTCGAGGCCACTTGTGTTAACACGAGGAAATTCAGTTTAGACCGTACGGCCCACATCTTTTCCATACCGCGGTCATTTGAAGGCTTTGCGCGGCATTTTGAATTCAAACGCTCGGTCAAGGCGATTTTTGGCGCGGTCAACGGCTGGAGCTGGAACAGAAGGGGGGACCAGTCCCACGACAGTCCAAACGCCAGCTGGAAAGCGCGCTCCAGCCCATACCTGCTTCCATACCGAGCCAAAACGCAGAGTTTGCCTTCTTCACCCTTTTCTCTTCATTTAACGAGCACAACTCTCTCATTTCTCATTATTTTCACGCGATTCCAAGTGTTCTAGACTCGTTAGGGTGTTGTCTATTCTGCATAAGCATTTCACTGAGCATGAATCTTGGATTACCAAAGGTATTTGCATTTTAAAGAACTCATCGTTTTCCTTCATTCTTTGCGAGCATTATTGTTTGTAAAATGTGGAATTGATTCTTTTAGACTGCTACAGCCTTTGGGAACAATTTTATAAATTCCATCAGGATAGACAACACATGAAAAACCGGTTCTTGCACTGAAAATCATTCGTTCTTGAGTTTTTAAAATTCATGAGAAATTGCGCTTGGAATCGGCTTTAATGGCGAACTGAGAGTCTGAGCTGAACTGTCTACATATCTTTGCTCCTAGTGGTTGTATTGGCTTGTTTGTGAATCACTTTAAGTTTAAGAGGTCATTAAAACAGTCTTGTTAACGATAAAGCTCTGTTCTTGCCTATTCTTTTGGCATTTGTGTTTAGCGATATACTCGGTTCTCATATCTTCTTTGAGAGTCTCTTTCGCAGATGACCGAGAAGAACACCACTCCGGTCCACGAGACAAGCAAGAAAGAGGTCCAGAGAAGGGCCACCAAAGGGAAAACTGTCACCTTGGCACGAAATGGGGGAACAAGTAAGAAAACCTCCGCAAGACCCGAAGGCGAACCAGCTGCGAATCGAGCAAGGAACAATGAGCTTGCGCTTACGCCAGTGCCTGAACCAAGGAGGAATGGGAAGCAGGTGGTTTCTGACTCTGATGAGGACGAGGATAGAGCTCTGGTTCCGCGAGAAGACACAGGAGAACAAGAGGCCAACTGTGGCAAGGGACCGAAGAAAGAACAGAAGGCGGAGCCAAGGAGACCATTTCCCAACCACTGAAGAGTACTTGAACCATTTTAACTCTGTGAGAGTGGCTCAAAGTCGGGTCCCCCACATGGATCTGTTGAGAAAGCTTGAGATACTCGACGATGTTACGCTCATCTTTCAAAACATGGGTTTGGCCGAGTTCTTTGAGCTGAGCGACGTTGCTTATGAAGGGATTACACAACAGTTCCTTGCCACGTTGGAGGTCATCATATACCCCAAGAGAGATCCCAAGCGCTTACATGGGAAAGGATTCGGACATATAGAGTTTGATATGGATGGAGTGCACTACAAAGTCAGTTTCAAGGAGCTTGATGAGATATTCGGTTTTGTGAGGAACGGGAGCTCCCTTGATAAATTTGTGTACCCGAAGGAGGAGTTAGCTGCTTTGTGGGAAACCATTGCTTTTGGACCCTACTTGGGGGGCAATAGCAAGACGAGCTGCAGCAGGAACCCCGCGATCATATACGCTAACCGAGTTTTAGCCTCCATGTTCTTCTCAACCTATAATCCTGGGGTTATTCACTTTGCCGAGATTGAAATGTTGGGACTTGGTTTGAAGCCACTCATCACGCAGATGAAGAACAAGGAGTTCCAAGGGCCAATACATGTACCTTCTTTAGGCGCGTTCTTTGCAATCCAAATGCTCATCTACCGTCACAATGTGTGGTGTGATCGGAAAAAGAGAGGCACGAGGAGGCTTCAGAACGGTTGGGTTGTGACTAAGATCTTGAGATCCAAAGGGTTTGTATTCCCTGAATCATCCTCAAAGCCGAGCCTCATTGATTAACAATACCTAAGCAAAAGCGGTTTCTTCGGAGGCAAGTCAGGGAACAAGTGGGTTTACAACTTCACGCTGATGCACAGAGATGGAACGCAGGTTCTCTTGCCTAACCGAGTCCTCACCATTTTAGATAAGCAATGTAATGTTTCCTTCTATGTGCTCAAAGACCAGTTGTACAAGGTGGACCAAGGTGGACCAAGCCGCGTCTAGTAAGCCTCCAAATGAACATGGAACGGCCGGGTGTGAGAATGAAGAACCTAGACCCTCTGAGAGAAGAATAGGGGCTGGCCGTTACCATTTTGATCCATACGTGTGGGGAGAACCTGAATACCACACCAAGAAGCTGTACTCGAGGGTTAACAACCTCCAAAAGTGGTGTAAGTGGCAAGACAAAACCATTCATGCGTTGGTAGACTGTGTAAGGCAGCAAAAGAAGAAGGTCAAGCAGCTCACAACACCATCTTCACCTGATAAGAACTCGGCGACCTCAACAGCACCGGTTGCACAAGAAGAGGTTGGGGAAAGCTCGAACGCGAGAAACCCAGAGTTTCCACCAGGCAAAGAGGACTGGATCGATCCTGCCACGACATTCCTGCCTGAACCCTCAGAGAGCAGCCCACCACGACAGTCCACACCCTCCTGCTCAACATCAAATCCCTCGCACTACTTGGGATCAAACCTCAGCGACTGAGGTATCGACTTCAAAGCTTTGTAAATATGCATCTTGTATATACCATCTTGCATTTGTCTAGTTTTTATTTATACTTCTCTCACACGCTTTTATAACACAAGGGACTGTGTTATTTAAGTGTGGGGGAGGAGCCTTGTGTTTTCTGATCCTGTTTTCTCTGTTTTTATTTGACTTTTTGCATTCTTGAGTCTCATGTAGCTTAGTGCATATGAAAAACCTGAAAATTTTCACAAAAAATGCTCATTGTAGTTGCATTTCGCATTTCAAGATCGAGTCTAGTTGCATCATGTAGGATTGCATCAATGCAAGGAGTAATGATAGGTTTTTTCCTAGAGAGTAAATCGCTTGAGAACTTGAACTAAATATGCTTGTGAAACTCATTCTGTGCTTGCAAAGTCTGAAACGATTTGAATCTGAGAAGCAAGTTTGAATTCAACTCAACTCTAATTAAAGTGAGAACCCTGAACTTGAATCTATTTATCAGGTTTGTGCATATCATCGTGAATTCATGGGTACCACATACATATTTGAGCTTTCTTATCCCTTCTTGCCACTCTTGCTAGCTCAAATAGCTGATCTCTCATCTTGAGACAGTTCCATACCTTTAGCCTAACCTTTCTTTAAAGCCTAAACACCCTTCTTGTGTGCATAATTTGCGAGGCCTCGTTTCTAGTAGACTTGGTAAAAAGTGTTGGGTTTAGAGCGACAAAGATAATGCTGCATGTAGACACTGGTCCAACATCAAGGGCTAGTCTAAGTTAGGATGAAAGTGAGAAGCATTGGTTTTGAGTAAGCGAGCTGAAAAGAAAAGAATTTGAGTGATGAAAGTGGAAAGAACCGGATTGGTTAGGGAATGAATGCTGAGATGAAAGAAAGTGAGTCTGTGCTGGAAGAAAAGCTCATGTATTGAAATGAAAAGAGCCTCATGGAAAAGAAAAGAAAATATTCAAAAGAGGCATTTCTTAAGAAGAGCTTGTATGTTAAAGAAAAGAAACTCGCTAAGTTGTTAAAGAAAGCATTCCCCTATGAGATGAAATGAGGAGAGTAACGAGAGCTCATTGAGAGTCAAAGGCATAATGCCATTTGGGGTGAGTAGATTAGGGAGAAAGTCTTGAGAGGTTCAATGCCGAGTGTGAAAAGCATTTTGGGAATGGGGTAGATGCAGTTCTATCTTTGTATGCATCCATTGCTTTTTACCCTTAGCATTTTACTAAAGTCTACTGATTTTTTGAGTGATCCCCTTGCATGAAGTACCAGTTACTTGATTGAGATCTCAAAACCCAGTCCCGAGCCAAATGAATTCATCTTGATTTGCATGAACATGATTCATCCGGTTACAAGCTTAACGAATGTGAAAGAGTTGAGAGAGAAGAGAACTTGTGGAGATTCCTTGTTTTAATTGATAAATATCCGAGTATGGCTTTGCATTGCATATTTGAGCATGAATTTAAGTTCTCGTTGTGGTCACTTCTCTCTAAAAGTAAATATGAACTCCCATTGTATTACAACCTCTTTCTCTCATTCGTTCTTTTTGCTTGAGGACAAGCAAAGGACAAGTGTGGGGGAGTTGATATGTCTATATTTTGCATCATTCAGGCTGCATTTTAGGTTCCATATCATGTGTTTTCTCATGTATATTGAGTCTTTAGGCATCAAAATAGGTTTTAGGACTTGCATTAGGTCCCAAAGAGTATTGCATGTTTTGAAGTCTTTATCAGGTGCTTTGGAGGCCATTTTGAGCTTAAGAGGAGGATCAGGAGTGAAAACGGTGAAGAAGAGGTTCAAAAATGGTGAAGACCGCTTGGAGAAATTTCTCGGCGAAGACTCGTACCGGCTGGACCAAAACATCGGCCAAAATCATTACCAGATGGTCATTATCGGCTAAAAATTGTTATCGGGTGAAAATTCCACTCGGTAAGGTTTTATGCCGAGGCGAGAAGATTTTACCAGATAAAAAGCTTACCCGGTATACGATTCTCGGACATTTTCCTTACCGCGGGAAGCTTTTATCGGCTAAACCCAATTTTCATCCATGCGCCTCAAAGATCATCAAGGCCGGGAAACTTCCAGTCCGAACCAGCTTAAGGGGTCTTCATCAAAGTTGGAGATAATCCAGTCAAGATCGCAGAACAGTCGGACCTGTGAGAAGAAAGATACGACCCCCTGAAGAAACGCTTGTCTCGCATGCATCCGAAAGCCGATCAGATGAGTTTCAAAGAGTGCGTGGGACGAAGCCCTTCCGGTCCGAACCAGCCTACGAAGTCTTCATCAAAGTTCAAGGTCTGTGAATTCCTTTTCCGGAACGCCTGAGGATGTCCAATTTGGAGTCGTGTGCCGAAAGGTATTGCCTCCGGAAGACAAGTTGGTCGATATGAGCCCAAATGAGTTGCGATACGCGCTAAGTGTTTACACAAGCCTCAGCATCGTTACCTCGACATTGCTCAGGCCAAGGCTCACCTCTTGAAAGCATTCTTGGGCTAGACCTCGTACCAACCTCTCGGTATGATTGAAATCAAGGCATGCACGCAAGAGAAGCAAAGATGAAAACGACTTAGTGTTAAACGTGCGCCTTGGTATAAAGACCTCAGCATTGCATGCCAGACTCTGTCTTTCTAAACCCCTAGACTACCAATTCCTCGGCATTACATGGCGAATTCTCCTGCCACAAATCCAGAATCAAGAACAAGGTGACTTAGAGGACACACATGAAGGTGGATCGAAGACTAGGGTTTATGCATGTTCTTGACGTGTTCTTCACGAGATCTTCATCTCGATCTTTGCTCACGTGCACCTCTCGGCATGAAGACCTCGGCTTCATTCTCTCACACACCGTGGTGCTAACCCAACAACCCAAGAAGAGCGTTCAGTACCCGGTTTGTTCCGGGCTGACCCGCGACACTTACCCTTCACTATAAATAGATTTTAGGACCCGAAACCTAATCATCTTTTATCTTATCATCTTTTAGCTCTAAGAACTTGCCTCTTTTGTGAAAGTTGATTAATCTAATCCGATATCTCGTTTTTACATCAGAATCTTGTTCTTGTTTATTTCTTTTATTCTCCAGCATCAAAACTCCTTATCATGACTAGCTACACGTCTTGCAAGGGACTTAGTGAGCTCGTTATGATCAGTGAGTAGTCGTTTAAGCGGCTTTAGATAGGTAGATTAGGGTGCTTTCATGGTAGATTAGTGAGTTTAGGGGTCTAGTCTTGCATGTTTCATTCTTTAACCGACGAGATCTCTAAGCTGGATCCAAGCACATCACTTGAGGTTCAGATCTGAGACATATCTCGCATCAAAAGTGTTTGTAGAAATGTCTGAACCAGTCGGTTAAAGGTTTAAGAGTCTTTCATCGCGAGAGTGATAGTTTGTTCTCTTAAATGACTTATTGAATTGTATCTTAAAGCTGACTGATTCATGCTTCTCAAAAGGGATTTTGGTATGAAAGAGGATCAGTCTAGATGTTTAATACTTTCATGAGAAGATTAACATACTTTGAGTTCATGTTAAATGAAACCGCTTGATAATTCTGATTCATTAACTTACTGGTCTAGCTTGGAAGCACCCGAGTCATATCACTACAAGAATAAGGGGTTTTTCCGTCGAATTTGTTACGACGATTAATTTACGACGACGTTACGTCGTATTTACGACGATCAAAAATTTCGTCGTAAATTCGACATAAAAAATGACCCTCGTAAAATTGCCGTGATGTTACGACGATATTACGACGAATGAAGAACGAATTTTAATTCGTCGTAATGTTGTCGTAATATTTACATCGATAATACGACTAATTGTCCTCTATCTTGTAATTGACGTAAAATCAATGTAAATGTGATGTAAGTTTTATTTCGACGTAAATTTGATGTAAATATGCAATGGTAATATGTTGGTAACCAAACAAAAAATTCTATATAGACCCTTTCTTCTCTCATTATTCCATCAACCCAAAAAAACATATAAAGACACAAATTTTTTGAGTCTTTGAATGTTTAAGTAAAATTTTTAGTAGTTGAAATTTATATCAAATTTCAGAAACAAAAAGTCAAATATTAGTTTTTGAAATGTCTATATACGATCTACGAAAGTGGATGTATACGCCCAAAAATGGTGATGGGTCGTTGACTGAAGACTTCAAAAACGGATTGGAAATATTCATGTACCAAGCCGGCCTTATGCAAACTGTAATTGAAAGCGGCAAAATGTATTGTCCTTGTGTGAAATGCAAAAATAGGAAACATATTCCTATTGACACTGTCTGGCAGCATTTATTGAATAGAGGGTTCATGCCCCAATACTTTATTTGGTATCAGCATGGAGAGGGATACGGTCAAAGTAGTGGTCAGATGGCTGCACGGAGTAGTAGTAATCATCAAGAACATGTGGATTTTGAAGCGTCCAATGATTATCAAAGTAGTCAAGTTCAGGGTGAAGATCATGATAGGATGCATGAAATGGTTACTGATGCATTTCATGAAACATATGCTGATACTGTTGAGGAGCCCAATGCAGATGCGAAACACTTTTATGATATGTTAAACGCAGCAAAACAGCCTCTGTACGAGGGATGTAGGGAAGGGTTATCAAAATTATCATTGGCAGCTCGGATGATGACAATAAAAACTGATCACAATCTATCTGAAGTTTGCATGAACGATTGGGCAGATCTTATTAAAGAGTATTTGCCAGATGATAATTTGGCTGCTGAAACGTATTTTGAAATTCAGAAGCTGGTTTTTAGTCTTGGATTGCCTTCTGAGATGATTGATGTTTGTGTTGATAATTGTAAACTTTTTTGGAGAGATGATGAGAAGCTTGAAGAATGTCGTTTCTGCCAAAAGCCAAGATATAGACCGCAAATTGCTGGGCGTAAGAAGATTCCTTACCAACGAATGTGGTATCTTCCTATCACTGATAGGTTAAAAAGACTATATCAATCTGAACGGACAGCTGCGTCGATGAGATGGCATGCAGAACATTCACAAACAGATGGCAAAATGACTCACCCGTCTGACGGGAAATCTTGGAAACATTTTAACACCGTACATCCAGACTTTGCTAGGTCTAAGCGAAATGTTTATCTTGGTCTTTGAACTGACGGGTTTAGTCCATTTGGTATGTCTGGTAGGCAATATTCATTATGGCCTGTGATTCTTACGCCATATAACCTTCCTCCAGATATGTGCATGCAAAGAGAGTTTTTGTTTCTAAGTATATTATTCCCTGGTCCAAATCACCCGAAGCGGGCCCTTGATGTATTTTTGCAACCACTCATACATGAGTTAAACCAGTTGTGGCATGTTGGAGTACGAACATATGACTGTTCGAGTGGTAAAAGTTTTACAATGCGAGCGGTGCTTATGTGGACAATAAGCGATTTCCCGGCATACGGAATGCTATCAGGTTGGACAATGCATGGGAGGTAATCATGTCCTTATTGTCTTCATAGGACTGATGCATTTCAGCTTAAACATGGTAGGAAAACCTGTTGGTTTGATTGCCACCGTCGGTTTTTACCACCAAACCATCAATATAGAAGAAATAGGCGTTTGTTTATAAAGAACAAATTGGTTCGTCTCCCTCCACCAGTGTACCTAACTGGAGAAGAGCTTGAAGCGCAAATAGATCATTGGGGTGGACTTGAAACGGTCCCCCGAGGAGGAAATTGGCACACTCCTGCGAATATGCCTGAAGGATATGGGGTTCATCATAATTGGCACAAGAAAAGTATATTTTGGGATCTGCCTTACTGGAAAGATCATTTGCTCAGACATAATCTTGATGTTATGCACATTGAGAAGAATTTTTTCGATAACATCATGCATACTGTTTTGAACGTCCAAGGAAGAACCAAAGACAGCGTTAAATCACGGATGGACTTACCCGATATATGTAACAGAATTGAGTTGCATATGGTGAGTAATGGGAAAGCACCTGTTCCTGTATTTCGGTTGGGTGCTGAACAAAAAACAGCATTGTTTAATTGGGTATCATCAGCCGTGAAATTTCCTGATGGATATGTATCTAATCTGGCTAAATCTGTGGATAAAGGACAAAAGTTTTCAGGGATGAAAAGTCATGATTGTCATGTGTTTATGCAACAGTTACTTCCTTTTGCGTTTGCTGAACTCCTACCGGGACATGTCCATGAGGCACTAGGAGGCATTGGAGCTTTCTTCCGTGATCTAAGTACAAGGACATTATCAGAAGATGTAGTTGCACAACTGTCTACAAATATTCCAATATTGTTGTGCAATTTAGAGAAAATATTCCCACATGCTTTCTTCGATGTTATGGAACATTTACCTATACACCTCCCTCATGAAGCAGAGTTGGGAGGACCTGTTCAGTTTAGGTGGATGTATCCGTTTGAACGATTTATGAAGCATTTGAAGGTAAGGCCAAAAACTTAGCAAAAGTTGAAGGGTCTATCGTGGCGGGAAGTCTGACAGAAGAGACTTCTCATTTCACGTCTTATTACTTTGCTCCAAAGGTTCGTACACGCAAACGGGCTCCAAGACGTTACGACGATGGGGGTGTAGGACAAAGTTACGCAGTAGAAGGTGTGCCTGATATATTCTCACCAATTGGACGTCTAAGTGGGAAACTAAAAGAAACTTGTTGGTCAAACGAACAAGACTACCACAGCGCACATACATATATACTTCTGAATTGCGAGGAATTGGCACCTTACGAGAGGTACATAATTATAACCATGCATGATTAAAATTTGATTGAACAGACGAAATGTCCTTAACAATGTTTTAAAATTTCAGCACTTTCGTCAGTCAAGTCCGAGAATGCATTGACGGTGTTTCAGAAGATGAAATTAACAAGCGGAAAGACCAACATTATGCATTGTGGTTAAAAGGTCAAGTCGAGCATGATGACATGACATATGCAGTATGGTTTCATGAGTTGCTCCTAGGTCCTATTTGGAAGATAACTACTGCAGCTATGTATTTCACACGTGGCTATGTTTTTCATACTTATAGTCATGGCACTCAACGGGCAACTACAAACTATGGAGTTTGTGTACGAGGTGAAGTAGACTTTTATGGGATCATCAAAGAGATAATTGAAGTGGAATACCCCGGATTAGTCAGAATGAAAACTGTTCTATTCAAATGTGATTGGTTTGATCATACGGTAGGTCGTGGAGTGCGAATTAACAAATTCGGAGTGGTAGATGTAAACGCATCTCGGCGATACAATAAGTTTGAGCCTTTTATACTTGCATCTCAAGCAGAACAAGGCACCTTTGTTCCATATCCTCGAGTTCGGAATACGGGAATTTCATGGCTGACGGTTGTCAAAGTTGCTCCAAGGGGTATAATTGATGGTGTAGATCTCCCGCCAATGCAACAAGATGATTGTGTCGACATTACAGAACCGGATGCTGAAGAAAATGTTCTTTTAATTGATCCACGTAATCAACAAGTTGAAGATCTACATGGGGACGAAACTGAAGAAGGTGCTGACGAATTTCAAAAAAGCAGTGATGATGACAATGATGATGAGGACACCGAGGAAAATGTTGATGAAGACTAATTAAATATGTTGACATTTAATTGCATGTTTCAATGTAACATTTGTCAAATTTAAATTTTTGAAAAATTATAGCCAATTAATGAAAATAAAATTTGTTAAAGTGTTGACTTAGACATATGTTGACTTTTACGACGAATTTACGATGATTATTTAGAAATCGTCGTAACTTCGTCGTAAAATGCAAACCCTAAACCCTATAGGGTTTAGCTTTCCCAACTTACATAATGGTTTTTGGGTTCATTTTCCTAAGTAAACTGATGTATTATATAAGGGTCTGTAGTATAAGGTTCAGGAACTTGTAGATATGTGGTTTTTATTACGACGAATGGGTGTGATCGTCGTAAATTCGTCGTAATATACCATCGAGATTACGACAAAATCTAACCCCTAAATCTTATAATCAATCTTTTCTGGGGTTCAGGGGGGATTTTGATGAAGAGAATGATATGGCTTACCATCTCATAAGGTAAAACAACTTTCTAAAAAAAAAAAAAAAAAAATTCAAAATTTGACATATATGTGTTTATCAAGTAATCTTAAGGTGTTATATACATTTAACACAAGATGTAAGGATTTATCTTAGATCTTACTAAATTCTCATTAAGTTATGTAAACATGCTAGAAAGTTATACAGACCACATTTATCATGAATAGACATGCTTGTATGTGCTTATGGATGTTTCAATTTTTGAATTTCATCAGTTTTGGTATAATAATACCACCATACAAGAAAGCAAATAAGACAAACACACGTGGCTGTATCTGGGCTTTGCGACGATTTTACGTTGATTGGTATAATTTGTCGTAAATTCATCGTAATATTACGACGAATTTACGACGATTTGTGGATACACAGCCGTCTTAATTTTTATGATTTATACGATTCATCGTAAAATCGTCGTAACATTACGACGATTTTACGACGAATAACACGGATCATCGTATAATCATCGCAAAGCCCAGATACAGCCACGTGTGTTTGTCTTATTTGCTTTCTTGTACGGTGGGACCATTACGACGAATTTACGACGAATCCGTCGTAAATTCGTCGTAATATTTCCGTCGAATTTACGAGGAAAATAAATTCTATATATAGGACCGCACCCCTTCCTCATTTCGTCGCTCATCTCTCCTTCCTCTCTCTCTGCTTCCTCCTCCCTTAAATTCCTCTTCCTTTTGACGCAAAAAAAAGGTAATTATTTTTTTTTAATTACTTAAAATTATAATATTATTAAATAGTTTAGAAATTCAAATGGTTTAGGTCAGGAATTAGTTTAGGCTCGGAATTTGTTAGATTTAGGATCGGAATTTGTTAGATTTAGGATCGTAATTAAAAATTAATTGTAATTAATTTGAAATATAAAATTTTATCGGTTTTGCAGACGATGACTCGACGGAGGACGCATTACATCAATTTCATGGCAGACGGACACTCTTCCCGGGCGTCTGCCTCGGGAAACACCGGGACCGATGTCTCTTCATATTCCGGAGCCTCCCAGGTTCCGAATACCGCGGAGCAGTCTCCACCACCGCCTCCACCACCGCCTCCACCACCACCTCCACCGCCGGTTGCCGAACCGGTACCCGCCCCTCCTCATCCGTATGCCCAGTTTACGGTTGAGGATTTACTAGCCCAACCGGGACGGGGGGCTTTACGACGTCTGGTTCCCGGAAAAGCGGAACCAGGCTCTTATTGGTAAGTAAACTTTTTTGTTTTTTATATTTTTTAAAATTAATGCTTTAATTTACTTAAATATTAATGTAATAAGTTTTTTTTTGTTTTCATAGGTTTGATTTGGATAATTGTGTCGGTTGGAGCGTTTCCGACACAATTAAGAGTCATTTCGTGGAGCCGCACTACAATTGGAGCAAGGTGTCGCAAGAGACGTTCGACACCTGGTACAAGTGCTTCGCGGTAATATTTATAAAATCTTATTTATATCATTTTAAATTGTTTTAAATTTAATTAATCTTACTTTTATATTGTTTATCTAATTTTTTGTTTTCTTTTGCAGCAACGGTGGAACTGGGACATCGGGATCAACGAGACGGTCCGCGAAGCTCTCCGGCCGAAGGCGCAGAAACGCCTAGTCAACACCGTTTCCGATTGGAAGCGGAAGTGGGAGACCGATGGAGACGACGCAAAGCCGAGCTCCATGTCCACTTCCTGTTGGAACGGGTTGAAGGCGTATTGGCTGGACCCGCATGCCCAAACCACTGCGGCTAAGTGTTCGGCCGTCCGAAACCGGGTCGATCCGGTGAGTGGTCAGAAGTTAGTGACCCCGCACACTTCTGGCCAAATATCTTTTGCGAGAAGACGTCTCATGATGATAAGTAATTAAATATAAATTATTTCATTATTATTTTAATTTTAATTATTGCTATAATTTATTAAATATTTTTGACTAATATTTATTAATTGGTAGGCCGAGGAGAACGGAGGAGAACTACCTCCAATGACGAAGCTCTTCGAGACCACTCACCGGAAGAGGGACGGGAGCTTTGTCGATGCTCGGTCCGAGGAGATCTACAATGCCGCTATGCAGGGGATCGCCGAGCGGGAGACCCAGGACACACCTGACGGTACTATCCAAGTACCGTTGACCGTCGCTGAGCAAGACCAGATTTTCGAAGAGGTATGATCTATTTCAATTTTTTAAAAATTTATTATATTTATTGCTTAATAAATAATTAACGTTTTCATTTTCCATTTGTAGGTTGCTCCGAAGAAGAAGGGCCGAACCTTAGGGATGGGCTCTATTAGAGACTGTCCTGCCGCCTCGGCTTCCGGATTTCGCACGCAGGAGGATCCGAGTCATCTTCGCCAGGAGCTTGCTAGGGCCAATGCTGAGATCACCACTCTCAGGCATGAGCAAGTGGCCCAGAAGCAGGAGCTCACCGAGATACACGATCTCTTCGACATCGTTGCGGAAGCGGTTCTGCAGTTGGCCACCGCAATCCGAGCGAGGCAACAGCGAGCACGAAGGGTTTTTGAGACCGGTGGTACTTCCGGTACTGGACCATCGGACCAGCAGACGCAGGGTCAGTCTTCGGCTCCGGTAGTGCAGACGGGAAACGACGGTCCAGCAGCGATGGGCGGCCAAGACGGAGAGCCTCCTCGTGACGTCGATCTCAACCTCGATGATTACGAAATCACATTGTAGATTAGGTTTTTTTGTAAAAAACAATTAGTATTAAATGTTTTCTTTTATTTATAAATTATTTTCAAATTTCAATTTCAATTTAAATTGTTTTTTCTATTTTTAATTTTTTAATTATTTTAAAAATTCATTAATTAAATTAAAATCGAATTAAATAATTAATTTATAAATCGACGTAAATTCGTCGTAAATTTACGTCGATCTAACGTCAAATTATTAACGACGAATTTACGTCGAATATGAATTTATAAATCGACGTAAATTCGTCGTAAATTTACGTCGATCTAACGTCGAATTATTAACGACGAATTTACGTCGAATATGTTTACGTCGGATTTACGTCGAACTTTACGACGAATTAACATCGACAATTAAAAAATTAGTTTCCCTTAATTGAAATTGTTCGTCTCCTAATCGTTGTTAAGTCGATGTAATTTTACATCAATTTTACGTCGTTCTTATGATGGACTTCTTTCGTTGTACTTTCGTTGGAAACTTTACGTCGCGTTTACGACGAATAGTTTCCGACGATATTACGACGATTTTCCCGGGTTGGTAATTTTACGACGATTTCGGTTTTACGACGATTTT
Organism: Eutrema salsugineum; assembly: GCF_000478725.1. Taxonomy (NCBI): domain Eukaryota; kingdom Viridiplantae; phylum Streptophyta; class Magnoliopsida; order Brassicales; family Brassicaceae; genus Eutrema; species Eutrema salsugineum. Next base: position 1,780,476 of record NW_006256821.1, on the reverse strand, counting down.
TTTTTGTCGTTAATTCGACGTAAATGCTCTTTTACGTCGATTTTACGTCGATATCAGCCGACGTAAAACCCAATCTTTCTTGTAGTGTATATCCTGTCTAAAGCTTCTGTCTTTATCATATACCATCATCATCCGAATCATCTGCCTAGTCACTGTCAATCACTTGCATCTTTATCTAGTTTAAATCCCATCTTTTGCTTCATTTATATGTTTACTTGCTTGTTAAATAGATTAGCAAAAACCTTTACCTATTCATCTTGACTTAAGATTACAAGTAACATAGACTAGTGTCTCACACACAAGTTTGGATTGATAACCCCATGTACTACAAGACAGGGGATTGATAACCTCTACAAAGAGCAAGAAAACTCTTAGTTATCATATGTCACTAGGAACAGTCTAAAAGCACACAGTCAACTATCATTGATTCATGTTCACCATTCTCTTTAAAATGTATTTTATTTTGAAAACCGTTTTAAAAAAACTTTAAGAAAAATGCAAAAAGTGTAGATAATGCAAGACTCATGAAATAAAAGTGGTTAGAAAGGGATGAAATCCTCCCCCAAACTTAAATCACACTGTCCTAAGTGTGAAACAAGTCGAGATTGGATAAGAAAAATGCATAGATAATCAAATTTGATAAGCCAAAGAGAGCTTACCTGGATCCGGGATGCTGGGGGAGATGTACCGGATACATTCGGAAAGGTTTGGGAAGGTGATAAGTGGTGATGGAAGGTGGTTGGACTTGGTGAGGTGGAATGAGTTGAAGTGGATGGTTTGGGGTCGGGTATCATCTGAACGACCATTGGCCGTGGTCGGAGCTCACGCGACAGCGGTAAACTGATGCTCGGCCGCCTTCAGAAATACCGGCCGTGGTCGAAGTATTGTTTTCCACGGTTTGGAAGCCTGCGACCGCGAGGGTTTAAATGCGGCCTGTTTCCTGCTTCTCCTTGGTTCCTGCTGGGCCGAGCAGTCAAGGACCATTCTTCTTTTTAGTTTTTTCGGTTTTTTATTTTTTTTTGGCTTTTTTTGATTTATAAGAAACACCTGAAACTAAGAAAAAGAAAAAAATCAATATAAAAAAGAAAGAAACATCCTAAAGAAAACAATACCTAAATGGGTTGCCTCCCATTAAACGCTTTTGTTTTAAGTCGTTTAGCTTGACTTTGGCGTAAGACGTGACTTTGTCCAATGAAAAAGACCTTGTCCTAAGACAAGTCTTTTTCAAAATCTCCTTGCTTTCCCTAGCAGGTTCTTCTCCACTCCAAAGCTCTTCTTCAAACTATTCTGCTGCAGAAAGTTTTCCTGCTTTGCTGTTGTATGGTACAACCTCTGTAAAGACATCTTTGTCGATATTAGCTAATGAAATTGTCCAGTTTGGCCAGTCCATTATGGCTCCGGAAGTTGCTATCACTGGATGTGCTGCGTCTCTTGTTACGACAATGCAGGAGTCGACATGCACAATGCAATCTCCTATCCTCAAAGGAATGTCATGGGCTATTCCTTTATGTGTTGCATTGGAATCATCAGCTAGACTAATCTTTGCTCTAGTCCTGTGCATGTGCTTAATACCAACTCTCAAAGCAATTGCCTTGACATCATGTTGAGACAGGCTCCAGAATCACAAAGTATATTGTTAAGCATTTCACCTCTAATGGAACAAGAGATGAGAAACTGTCCTTTAGTCTTGACCTTTAGTCTCTAAGTGTTGGCTGGTGTTTCAAATGCAGAATAAGACTCACAAAAGAAAGCTGCAGCGTCATATTCAATGATTGAATCGATGTATCGCAGAATAGAACTTGTATCTCGATCTTGCTGCATATCAGGTCCTCTTAGATTCAAGAGTCAGCTGAATCCTCGTCATATTCCATTGCCATCATACAAGGTATGGATTCCTGCCAGTCTGTTTCTTCATCTGAAACCTGATTTCTTTTTTCCTGAGATGCTTTTTTAAATGCTGGAGGTTGAGGTTGGGCTGGAAAGTGCCCATTCTTTCTTTCAAATCCCAGAGGTGAATATGAACGACCAATCCCCACGGTCAGAGGTCTCGCGACCGCGGGAAAAGGAGTCTGGGCCGTGGTCATAGGGAACAGACCCGCGGCTCCGAATGTGATTTGCTCATAGTTTGTTTCTGCTTCCTTGTAGTTGGTATGAACCTCTTTAGCTTCTTTCTTTGGTAGACTACCATCATCTGGTCGTCTATTAGTTAGTTCTGAACTCATACCAGGGTGTTGTTGTGCCTTCTCATCAGGATCTTTGGGGGATTTCTTAGAAAATATCATAATTGGCTCAATGTTGGGCATCTGTCCCATTCTCACGTTAATCTCCCGTACCTTGAGCTCAAGTTTGTTTAACATGTGCTCGATTTCCTGCAACTCTTTGTGTGTCTTCTCTATATACCAGGAGGCAAATTCTCCAACTTCTTTGATCTCCCATTTCGATTAAACAATATCACTTGAGTTTTATATGATATCATACCATTGCTTTGTCTGTTCTACTGCGACTTGATTGATAATCCCGACTAGTGTTTGTGCGTCATTGTGGGTTTGTTCTTCCAGAACTCTGACATGATTGGCCAGATCATCGAAGTTTCTGTTGAACTCTTCAGAGATTGAATCAATCCTCTTGAGCAGGGTGTTTTCGGTGAGGATTTGCTGATCAAGGAACTGGTTTATCATTCCTTCGAGACGTCCCAAGCGTTTGCTGATCCTCAAGTTATCCTCTTGCTGACTAGAGTTCTGCGTTGGAGGATGGTAGCCGTGCGGCTCAAAATAGTTCGGAGGAGGACCATAAGAATCTTCCCGGCGGCGAGCAGGCTCTCTGCGCCGGTAATACGGATGGTTCGGCTGGGTGTATTGATCCATCTGGCTGAGATCTCGAGCTTGATGTTCTTCTCTTCGTCTGGTGGCTTGAGGAGTGTTCTTAAAAACCTCCCACGTAGTAGGGATTCGGATTTATAGTGTTCATTGCTTTGCGAACTGAAACAAAAAGAACCGAAAAATGGAAATATGCAAAAAAGGGTTCTAGAATCGATTTACCAACCTTTCTTAGGGTTTTTCGGAAAAGAAAACGGGTCCCTTCCCCGGAAACGGCGCCAAAAACTTCATGGGTCGTGTGGTGAGGGTGTCAAGTTTTACCCTAAATGAAATCATTAGCCGCAAGTGCACAGCTGATCGATTGTAGTACTTACGGATCGAATCCACAGGGAAGGAGGATCTTACCTGCAAAAGCCTTAGAAATAAATATAAAGTAAGGAAGTCTAGAACCAGACAATTTTTGTAAGGGTTTTGGTGGTGTTTTTAAAACGTAAAAACTAATCTTAACGAGAAAATACGGGAATTAAAATGACCTAATAGTGAAATCGACTAAAAACGAGAAAAACGGCTAAACGTAATTGCTTAAATAAAAATTGATTAAGAGAATAAAAAATGATGAAGTAAAGCTTGAAAGAAAATCTGTGAAAATCAATAGAAAAGAGGCGCTGGGTTTCAGGGGTATGAACGATTCAAAACATTGCTAAAGATTAAATTTAATAAGATCCTAGCTAAAACTTTTCAAAATCGAGTCACAGACGTATGAATATGCCACTGTCGTGATCATATAAAACTATATATCTCAACCGTCACCAGTAGGTTTCCACTCTGGCCCTGAAGAGAATATATGCAATATGTTTAAGACTCGTCAGCATTCACAAATCACCTATAGGTAGGTTTCCACTCCTATGTTTGGTTTGCTCTCCCAAACTAAATCTGACACCAGATGAATACTTTCATATCACCAAGGATCTGAATCAGATTGTAGATCATGACGCTACTCCCATGCATTAAAAGTAATTTCAGAAGAAAAAGTTTTAGGATTCGGCTTCAATAACTCATGGAATACTCATCGAACACATGCATCCCAATAAAAAATCCCTTTGACCCAACAATAAAACTATTCAGACATGATTAACAAAATCAAAAACATAGTATTTAAAAAGCTGAGCAATAATCAAAATTGAAGAAAAAGAAGAAAAAAGGGTTCAAGAGATAGATCTCTATCTGCCTAAAAGCTAAAGTATTAAAAAACCTAAAAAGTATCCTAAAACAATAAGAGCATAAGAGATGATACGAATTAGGGTTCCTAAAACATGTATTTATAGTGCTCAAGACATTTATGGGCGTCACTTAGGGTTTCTCCAAATGAGGGATTCATTTGGGCTTCAGAAATGGGCTTTCTAACTCGGAGATGGCTGGCTGCGGTTGGAAGGGACGTGGCCGCGGTAAATGGATGCTTGGCCGTGGTGAATGGATGCTTGGCCGCGTTCGGGTAGCCTCTGACCGTGGTGAAATGGCTGTTGGCCGCAGGTGGAAATGCTTGCTGGCTGGTTTACGCGACATCTTGATCTTTGCCTAACTTTTGATTGAACCGTTGGATTGCCTACCTGTAAAGTGTGCTAGAAAGCTGATAGTTCCATCTTTGAGATCTCCAAATTTGAGCTCGATCAGACGGTGAGAAGGTATTCAATTGGGGGTAAACTTCTGATGGTTTGACTCTGCGAAAAATCTGGTCTTCTATCCATTTTGTTAAGCTTTTCCCCAAGTTTCATGAAAAGAGTCTTGGAACTACAAATACTAGAAAAACATAATAAAATTACTTGAAAGCAATAAAAAACATAGAAAAAGTATTTCAAAACGATCTATAAAAGTGGTCAAAATACGGTGTTATCAACGCTGGATCGGATAGGATTTGTACAATGAAACACTGAGGCTCCATAGACAAAAGGCAGGATTGATTGGTCGCACAAAGGCTGCAGAAGACCTTTGATTTACCGGTTTGATTCTGAGGATATTACAAACCTGAGAATCGAGTGTTTGAGATATATGACTGATGCTACAAGATGCAAGGGTTACTTCTAACTTCACATTTTAAATTTATAAACCCTAAATATTGGCAAGTGCACAGATGTGTGTTGTAATACGTAGGGGTCAAACCATAGAAATTTTGAGTTTTCAGTGCGAATCAATCAAGGACTTAAAACTAATAGAACAAACAAAATGGGGATTTTTGTTTAGGTGTCACTAAATCTAAAATGCAAGACGAAATTAAAAGGTTTTAAAACAATAAAAGTAAACGCTGGGCTTAAGTGTATTCACTGGGGTTCATGAATGATCTAATGATAGACCAATTAATCGATAAAGGTAATCAAATAGTGAGGTTCCCGAAGTCGAAAAGACACACGAATGATTAGCCAACTCTCGACACCCTAATAGACTAATTACTCAAACTCGATAAGTATCTTTCATCTCTTGCAGAAAATGAGATCATACATTACCAATAGAATTCATCTATGCTCACGATTCTCTATAGGTATATTTCGTCTCCTATAGCGATTTTGCTCATTTCACTTCTAGGTCAGGTAATCTGATACAACACTCTAATAGGGGGGAGCTCTTTCGGATTATCTTCAATGCCTCTCATAGGGAGGAGGTCCTTCAAATGAGTTTTCATCTCACTCAGCAGCACCGATGCAAGGTCAGTGAAGCTTGTAAAAGCTTCTTTAGAAACAAAAAAGAGTATAGGCCATCTAGAAATAAAAGCTTTCTTAACCTCACCAGCCTTTAAAAAGAATTTTGATGGTTTTGTAGGGGTTTGCCCTTTTGTTTCATCTGGGCTTGATCTTGATAGACTTATTGAGGTGTTAAAGGTATCAAAGTAGTCTTTCTGCCTTTAAAAACAAAAGAATGTTTTTCAATAAAACCATCATGTATTACATTGCGGTCTGATTGCATGGCTGATCGAGAAGTATATGTCCGGCTTCCATAGGTAGCACATCACACAAGATCTCATCTTCGTATCTTCCTATACAGATATGGACCACTACTTGGCCGTTGACTTTCATTTCTCCAGAGTTGTTGAGCCTCTGAAGTTTGTAGGGCTTTGGATGCTGTGTCTTTTTAATACCAAATTTCTATACTATCACATCACTAACAACATTGGTGCAGCTTCCTCCATCTATGATGAGACTTCAAACTTTGCCTTGGACAATGCATCAAGTATGGAACAGGTTTTTCCTCTGCTCTTGTTCTTCGGCTTTGGCTTGAACACTTAAAAGATCTTCAAGCTATTAATAGCTTTCCTTTAGCCGGCATTGCCTTATATTCTAAAGATGAGGGATAGATCTCTGGCTTCTCATCCTCGGACTCAATGTATCCATTGTCTAGAAGGATCATCACCTTCTTGTTAGAGCATTCATTCACATAATGCCCTTGTATGGCATTTGAAGCACTTAACATCTCGAGTTCTGGTTGTTGTCGTCTCGGCTTTCCTTTTGAGATCTTGAATAGCAATGAATGGTTTACTTCTATTTTTGGGGCTTGATGTGTCTGCTGCGTGAGGGTTGTCAAGTTTTACCCTAAATGAAATCAATAGCCGCAAGTGCACAGTTGATCGATTGTACTACTTAGGGATCGAATCCACAGGGAAGGAGGGTCTTTCCTGCAAAAGCCTTCGAAAGAGATATGAAGTAAGGAAGTCTAGAACCAGGCGATTTTTGTAGGGGTTTTGGTGGTGACTTTAAAACGTAAAAACTAATCTTAAAGGGAAAATATGAGAACGAAAATGACCAAATAACTAAACTTAAAAAATTGACTAAAAACGAGAAAATTGATAGACCTAATTGCTTTGAATAAAAATCGGCTGAAAGAGTAAAAATACTATACTAAAATTTAAATGAAAATCAATGTAAATCTATAGAAAAGAGGCGTTGGGTTTTCAGGAAAATTCTTTCCAGGGGATGAACGATTCAAAACATTGCTAAAGAATAAATTTACTAAGATCTAGCTAAAACTTATAGAACTCGAATCACGAACGTATGAATACACGACTGTCGTGATCATAACCCATTATCTCTCTCAATCCTGATTAGTAGGTTTCCACTCTGGCCCTAGAAAAGAAAAGATGCAATAAGCTTAAGACTCATCAATATTCACAGTTCTCCCATAAGTAGGTTTCCACTCCTATGGTCGATCTGCTCATCTTGAACTAGACCTGGCCTCGAATGAAAACATTCGCAACATCCAAAACCGGGATCAGATTGTAGTTGATGACGCTACTCCCATGCATTGTACATAAGTTTAGAAGATAAAGTTCTAGGATTTGGCTTCAATAGCTAATGGAATCCTCATCGAACATATAAAACCCCTATCAAAAATACCTTAAACCCAACAATAAAATTACTCAGACATGATTAATGAAAGCAAAAACATTGTATTTAAAAGCTGAGCAATAATCGAAATTGAAGAAGAAACAAAAAAGGTTCAAGAGATAGATCTCTATCTCCCTAAAAGCTAATGTATTGAAAAACCTAAAAAGTATCCTAAAACAATAAGAGCATAAGAGATGATTCGAATTAGGGTTCCTAAAACATGTATTTAGAGTGCTCAAGACATTTATGGGCGTCCCTTAGGGTTTCTCCAAATGAGCGAATCATTTTGGGCTTCAGATGGGCCTTCTGAATCGGAGATGGCTGGTCGCGGTGAATGGATGCTTGGCCGCGGTTGTGTAGCCTCTGACCGTGGTGAAATGGCTCTTGGCCGCGGGTGGAAATGCTTGCCGGCTGGTTTACGAGACATCTTGCTCTTAGCATAACCTTTGATTGAACCGTTGGATTGCCAAGCTGTTAAGTGTGCTGGAAAGCTGATAGTTCCATCTTCGAGGTCTCCAAATTTGAGCTGGATCAGACGGTGAGAAGGTCTTCATTAGAGGGTGAACTTATGACGGTTTGACTCTGAGTTGAAAATCTGGTCTTCTATCGATTTTGTTAAGCTTTTTTCTAGGTTCCTAGAGTCTTGGAACTACAAATACTCTAAAAACATAATAAAAACACTTGAAAGCAATAAAAAACATCGAAAATGAATTTCAAAACAATCCATAAAAGTGGTCAAAATACGTTGTTATCAACTCCCCAGACTTAAAACATTTGTTTGTCCCCAAACAAAGCAAACGTCTAACCAGGTTAAGCGAAAACAAAAAATAGGAAATGCACAAATCTCAGAGACGTGAACTCTTAACACTAGGACAATAGATCGTGCATCAATCCACAACTTAGTCTAGAAAATTATCACCAAGACACAAAAGATAGTAGCCCAATTTTGCCGTCATGCCAAACTTAAACAATCTAAATCTCGATTTCAGTCAACTAGCTCTCTATATTTATTAAGTGCAAAGGTGAGTTCTCATCAAAGACATCATCCAGGGTAGACGGCGTTTAGCATTTAAGGGCTGTTTAAGTGGTGGAGTTAAAGTGTATCGGTTTACCTGATGAATCCTGAGGATGCAAGATATTATGCAAAACCGCAAGGGAGATAAGGACCTGTTGATGACCGCAATTTTCAGTCACTTCTTCTTGTCCAATGTTGTTGCATAATCTTTCCTCCTTTGTTATGAACATATATTCCCCCAGACTTAGATTCTTTCCGGGAATCAGAAAAGATGATCTCCAAAACTCCATAAAATTAAACTCTAGTGGCCTTGTGACTTAAAATTCGACCTCTCTAAACTCTCTAAGGCTTTGATTTCCTTTCCTTTCCAATTTTTGGATTTTTTTTTTTGAAAGGGGAAACACCTTGTAAAGAGAGAGAGACTAGATGACGACATTGTACCAAAATTTGAGATTTTTCCAAGACAAACTGAGCTTCCTTCGTGTGTTGAATCTTCTAGGAAGTTTTCCGGCAAAATCGTAGGTCTCTGTCTTTGGTGACTGAAAACTGCGTCGTTCCTCTTTCTCTCCAACGTTTTTGCATATATCTGCGTATAAGACAATACAAAACAAGAGTGAATGTGGTTCGAAAGAGGCTTGGTTAAGGTGGGCATCTAGCTAAAGATGAACTAGCCATTCAGGATCAACAGAGAGTGGTAAAAGGGTAAACGAGTCCTGAATGTATGATTCGTTTCCCTGGTCTAATGCTTTAATGAGAGAATTAAGTCCATGGTAAGTCCGAATAAAACAGAGCTAGTGTATTCCTGCATCTAATCAAAATCATTCAAATTCCTCTGGGGTACTTTGTTTCAAATGTTCTTAGCTACCACATAGTCTAGTCTTAAATCATGAATGAGCATGTCACTAGGAACAGTCTAAAAGCACACAGTCAACTATCATTGATTCATGTTCACAATTCCCTTTAAAACGTATTTTGTTTTGAAAAGCGTTTTCGAAAAACTTTAAGAAAAATGCAAAAAGTGTAGATAATGCAAGACTCATGAAAGAAAAGTGGTTAGAAAGGGATTAAATCCTCCCCCAAACTTAAATCACACTGTCCTCAGTGTGAAACAAGTTGAGATTAGATGAGAAAAATGCATAGATAATCAAATTTGGTATGCCAAAGAAAACTTACCTGGATCCGGGATGCTGGTGGAGATGGACCGCATCCATTCGGAATGGTTTGGGAAGGTGATAAGTGGTGATGGAAGGTGGTTGGAAGTGATCAATGAGGTGGAATGGGGCTTGCTGGAATGAGGTGAAGTGGGTGGTTTGGGGTCCGGTATCATCTGAACGACCATTGGCCGCGGTCAGAACTCACGCGACCGCAGTAAACTGGTGCTCGATAGCGGTCTGAAAGGCCGTGGTCGAAGTGTTGTTTGCCACGGTCCGGAAGCCTGCGACCGCAGGGGCTTAAATGCAGCTTGTTTCCTGCTTCTCCTTGGTTCCTGCTGGACCGAGCAGTCAGGGACCATCCTTTTTTTGGTTTTTTTTTATTTTTTTAACTTTTTTTATTTATAAGAAACACGTGCAACTAATAAAAAGAAAAAATCACTAGAAAAAGAAAAAATGGTGTTAGCCCGTTTTGGCTTTATTTTATTTTTTTGGCTTTTGTTTTAAGTCGTTTAGCTCGACTTTTGTGTAGGACGTGACTTAGTCCAATGAAGAAGACCTTGTCCTATGACAAGTCTTTTTCGACATCTCGTTGTTTAACTTAGCAGGTTCTTCGTCACTCCAAAGCTCTTCTTCAAACTCTTCTTTTACAGGATGTTTTCCTGCTTTGCTGTATGGGACAGCTTCTGTGTAGACATCTTTATCAATATTAGCAAATGATATCCTCCGGTTTGGCCAATCCATTATAGCTCCAGAAGTTGCTAGAAAAGACCGTCCGAGAATCACTGGATGTGCTCCGTATCTTGTTTCAAGAATGTAGAAGTCGACAGGCACAATGCAATCTCCTATTCTCAATGGTATGTTATGGGCTATTCCTTTAGGTGTTGCATCGGATTCATTAGCTAGACTAATCTTCACTCTAGTCCTACGCAAGTGCTTAATACCGAGTCTCAAAGCAATTGCCTTGGACACCATGTTGAGACAAGCTCCAGAATCACAAAGCATATTGTTAAACATTTCACCTCTAATGGAACAAGTGATGAGAAACTGACCTTTACCTTCGATTTTGTGAAGTGTTCGAACAGGTCTACCTCTTCTGGCATGATTGAACGAGTCTTCTATTTCAGGAATTGATTCGTTGCTCGCACAGAAGTAATGACCTATCATGAAGGCTTTGCAAGCTCTGGCAAAGGTGATTCTTTCAGGTAAATTTCGAACTACATCATGAAACTCATCAAGCTTTTCTTTGCTGATTTGGTTGGTGTAGTAGCTGCATTATTGAGGTTTTTGAAGGTGAATTGAGTAAACTACAGCACCAGGTGATGTCCTGGGAAAAGACAGACGTGTGGCTCTCCTAAACAAGGTTCACATATCCTCTTTTGTCTCCTTACTATACCTAAAGAAAACTTGCAAGCAACCAAGATCCCATACATCATCGAAACCGTTATAGAGAGGGATCGTCTTCATGACCTATTATCTGAGCATAGGATCGATCAGAGCCACGAGAGTGCTGTATCAGATCATCCATACCTAGCTTCAGAAGAACATAGTTTCTATAGGAGTCGAGACCTACCTGTAGAGAAGATGTCAGCAGACGAATTCAATATTTAATGCATGATCTTATTTCGGGCACGAGAGCGAGTGTTAATTGTCAAATCTGAGTGATTAGGTTATTAAGATGGCTAGAGTTGGTTACTCATACAAATGTCTATTCTAGTTCCATGCAGAACCCAGAAACAAATGAAGATAAATCGCCCAAAGGCTAATTAGAAATGCTTTGACATCGATTAGACTAAACCGGAGAAGTCTAAATCGCCACCTATGAGTGTAGATCTATAGTTTGAGTCGATATGCTTGAGATATTCTTTTAACAATTCATATGCATTGCATTATATTTCTTGTGAATATTAGATTAGGTTTAGTTTAGAATTCTTAACCAAAAACCCTCGAATCCCATTAGTTTATTACTTTGCTTACTTCCCAGTTTGTTGTTTACTGCAGATTAGACATTCTCCATGTGGATAGACACCCTAAGTCCTACAACGTACATCTATGCACTTGCAAACACTAAGATTTTATAAATTTAAAACTTTTTGAGGACCAATGGGCTTTTAAAAATGCAACCCTAGGCCCGCATTGCATCAAAGTTTTTGGCGGCGTTGCCGGGGAGGTTTTTAGTCGCTGGAGGTTTACACCTAGGAGGTTGAAGCCGTAGAGGACTATATATATGTCGAGTTTCTGCCAAAACAACATAGGAAGTAAACCTATCTCATAAACACCCTAACTTTTTATTTTTCTTCTTATTCTTTCTTTTGTTTATCCTAGTTTCAGAATCCTTGAAGCATGGATCATACGAGAAGAAACCCTAATCTCGAGCAAAGGTTTATCAACCTGTGTGAAGCTCCCTGCGCATGTGAATCACCATCCAGGCGTGATTCCAATCATCGTTTCGGCCGAATCATCCGAACCACCACCATGGAGACTTGCAAACTCCACACCACCGAGATGAGTCATACTCGCCACACCTGGTGAACCGTCGACCATCTCATCTCTTACCTGATCATATTCTGCACCAGAACGCTGAGGCTGATCAATTTGGACTCCAACTGAATCAATTAGAAGCTATGTTAAATCAATACCTTAACTTCCAAGTTGTTACGGAATCTACTTTGTACAAGAGGATCGATGATCTCACCAACCATGTGAAATCGCTGGAAGAGCTACACTCTAAGGATATTTCTGCATTAAAAGGTAAGATTGAAGCTTTTGAGGAAGAGCAGCCAAGACAGAAGTATGATATCCTTCAAGGGTTCATCGATGCCAAAGCGGCCAAGCTAGAGATCAAGGAGGCCAAAGAAATTGCTTCATGGTACAGAGGAAGAACAGATGGTGAACTTCAAGAGATTGAATTTCGCATAAGCAAGCTTGAGCACAAGAGCAGGGAAACCAGTTCTGACATAAAGCATCTCTCTAAGTGCCCAGGAGACACAAACCTTGTGATGAGGAAGATCTTTGAGAATCATAAGAAGGATTCTCTTGTTCATGGTCAGCAAAAAGAAGGAGGATCAACCAATTCGATGCAGGAGATCCTACAATAGACACCCAGAATAACACTGAAGACATCCTGGATGAGCAAGAGGAAGAAGCAGCTGATAAGCAGCCTTAAGAGGTCCCCACCGCGGCCACGAGAACTTCACCCGCGGCGGAGAGACACTTGGCCACAGGTGCGATGGCTTCACCCGCGGAGGACCGCCCTTTCTCCCCTATGCTCGCAACACCAAGTCCCTGAAGATCTTGATGAACATCACTCTTACATCCCATGCATGACGATTACAGAAGGTGAACCAGACGTCATAGATGTCGAGGATGAATCACCTAAGAGGAATGAAATGCCATACATAGATTCAATCATCAGTTTTGATGCAGCTAAGTTCTATTGTGATTCTTATTCTGCATTTAAAGCACCAGATCATCCATAGGAAAGACACTTGGCCAGAGGTGCGACGCCTTCACCCGCGGAGGACTGCCCTTTCCCCCCATGCTCGCAACACCAAGTCCCTGAAGATCTTGATGAACATCACTCTCACGTCCCATGCATGAAGATTCCAGAAGGTGAACCAGACGTCATAGATGTCGAGGATGAATCACCTAAGAGGATTGAAATGCCATACATAGATTCAATCATCAGTTTTGATGCAGTTAAGTTCTATTGTGATTCTTATTCTGCATTTGAAGCACCAGATCATCCATAGGAAAGACAAGTTCGAACTCTGCATAAAGTTCAAGACAAAGGTCAATTTCTTATCTCTTGTGATATTAGAGGTGAAAGATTTCTCAATATTCTTTGTGATTTCGGAGCTTGCATTAACATGATGACCAAAGCTACTGCTTTGAGACTTGGCTTAAGCACATTTCAAGTACCAAGACAAAGATTAGTTTAGCAGATGATTCAAATAGAACACCAAGAGGGATATCCCGAGATATTCCTCTAAGGATTGGAGATTGCATAACACATATCGAATCTATACATAGTGAAGACCAAAGATGACTCATATCCAGTTATCCTTGGATGGCCTTTCTTAGCAACCGCTGGAGCCATCATGGATTGGCCCAACCAGAGAGTTTCTTTTGCAAATATCGACAAGGACATCTTTTATGAAGCTACACCACTAAAGAGAAAAGGAGGAAATCATAAAGCCAAGGCATTTGAACCAGAATAACTCTGGAGTTATGAAGAACCTGCAAAAGAGAACAGGAGGATTTCGAAAAGGAGTTGTCGTAGGACAATATCTTATTTAAACTAAGTCTTTTTATTTGCAAAGTCTAGCTAAGGACTATAAATCAAAGCGCTTGATGGAAGGCAACCCATTTAGGTACTTATTTGTTTTTGTTTAATTTTCTTTTTTTTTTAAATTAAAGTTTTGTTTTTCTTATTTTAGACAGGCCTTAGTATGCATCTAAAAAAAACAGAGAAGAAAGGGAGCATACCGCGGCCAAAGGACGTTCAGCTGCGGCCAGCAAGAGTCCTACAGTGGCCGCGACACCTTGAACCAGGCCAGTATCAGTTCTGCCAACCCTGGCCATTTCCACCTCCACCTTGATTCAAATCAATCCAAGTTTGATCAAGCATCACTCCACATCATCCACCATCCACCATTTACTATCCTACCACCTTACAATCCATCACCAACACCAGGTAAGTTTTTCTTTCCCTTCATCTTTTAAATTTTCACATACTCTATTACTCATCCTTGCCTGATTTATTTCACACTAGGGGCAGTGTGATTTAAGTCTCGGGGAGGATTTCATCCCTTTCTAACCATTTTTCTTGCATGAGCCTTTGCATTCTGCATTTTTCTTAAAATTTTTCATTTTTTTCGGTTTTTCTTCAAACTTTTCAAAAGTCTTTTGAGTTTCAAAAAGTGTTTGCAAAAGTCAAATACATTTTGAAGGAATAATGACAATATCGATGATGATAACCAACCTGTTTGCTTCTACACCAATCATTCGTAAAAAGCTCTTTCTAGGTTTAGTACTAGACTAGGCGGTAGCTAGAGTACTTCTATTCATGGAGATCATTTCTGACAGGATATATTAGCTCATTTTACTTGGACTTAATCTTGACATCTAATTTTCTCATCAGTGGTTTTAAGAAGGAATCATGATATACATCTAGGACATCTTTACCTTATTGTTAGCATTCTTTGTTGTCCTAGATAGCCAGTTCATTTTTAGCTGGTACATTACCCTTAGCCCAAACCTTCATGTTCAAACCTCATACACTCTCTTTTAAGTCTATGTCGACAGATATGTGCAAAAACGCTGGAGAGGGAGGAACAACATAGTTTTCAGTCACTCAAGAGAAGGACTGAATGAAACCGGGAAGGAAGTGTACCATGCAACCTCAGCAAGCCTCATGATGTCTCAAAAAGCTCATTCTTAAAGGTAATTTTCGTGCTCCCTAAGACTCTAAGTCAAAAGGTGGTTTCCCCTTTCCCAAAAAACAAAAACGAAAAAAGAGAAAAAGAAAGAAAGGATACAAAACCAAGGGGCTAAAGAGTCTTAGAAGCCAAAATCATTTGATCCAAGGCAATAGGTATTCACCTAAGGAGTTATGGATTCACAATCTGGACAAAAATCGAAGTCTGGGGGAGTTATAAGGAGAACCTGAAGGAAGGAGATCAGAAATCTTGAAGTAAGGAGAATATGACTGGAAACTGTGGGGGCATTGACAGTTCGATCCTCTCTTGCTGCTTTGCATAATGTCCTGTCTCTCTAGAAAAATGTAACCCTAAACACATCAAGCCTTACCACTAAAAGCCTTTTGTTACCTAGCCTTGAATGCCTTGTTTAATATCCTTTTGATGAGATTTAATGAAACTTTTAATGAATGTTAAGAGCTAGTTAACTAGAAGTTAGTTCAAAGTGTGTGGATTTTTGCATAAAGGATTAACGGACTAGTTATATTTGTATCTTCGTGAGAATTTTCTAGACTTAATCTGATTGATGCATTGTCCATAATTAAGGACTAGAAGTATGGTTGATGATATTTTTGAGTTCCCTCTCATTTCGTTGAATGATATTTTTCCAGATTTGATTTTTTTTTTTAAGGACAAACAAAATCTAAGTTTGGGGGAGTTGATAACACCGTATTCATACCCATTTTTACCATTTGATTTCAAATGCTTTTTCAAAGGTTTTAATCTGTTTTAGGAACTTTTATTATTATTTCTATGTATTTGTAGTTTCAAGGCTCTTTTCAAGAAACTTAGGGAAAAATATGGCAAAATGGAAGAAATCAACATTTTTACCTCAGAGTCAGACCGTCAGAAGTTCAACCTCAAATGAAGATTTCCTCACCGTCTGATACAGATCAAATTTGGAGACAATCAATAGGAGACAACTAGCTTTCCATAGCACTTTACATCATGGAGATCCAACGGTGCGTTCAAAATATACATTGAGAACAAGTTGGCCGAATTCACCAGTCCCGGAAGACTCTCACCCGCGGTAAACATGCATTTTGCCTGCCCCGGAAGACTTTCACCCCCGGTGGATCCATGACGAGCCACAAGGCCCAACATCAAAGCCCACTTCACCATTTCTCTTCAGAGAAGCCCTAAATGAGACCTGGAAGACCTTAGGACCTATAAATACATTTCTTAGCAGCCTTAATTGAGTGTATGCTCCTGTAATGAGATTTTGAGCCACCTAAATTTGTTTTTCTAGGGTTAGGTGATGGAGATGGGGATTCTTCCCCTGATCCATTGTTCTTTTTCCTTTCTATCTAATTTACTTTTCCGTTTCATCTTTTGCATTCTTTCATGTTTTTAATCATTCCTTGCATCATGTAGATCTGTCCCAGAGAGTCAAGTTGTTTAGGAGTTTTCGATAGGCATACATGTCGATTAGGATTTCTAAGTTTCTAGACCATATTCTGGATGTCATCTCTTCTAAGTTGTTCATATTGCATGAGAGTAGATTCATGACTTATTCTCTGAGCCTAGGATTGATCAGAGTCACGAGAGTGCTGTATCAGATCATCCATACCTATCTTCAGAAGAACATAGTCGCCACAGGATTACAGAGCTACCTGTATAGAAGATTTGAGCAGAGGAATTCAATAGTTAACGCATGATCTTATTTTTGGCATGAGAGCGAGCGTTAATTGTCAGATTTGAGTGATTAGTTGATTAAAATGGCGAGATTTGGTAAATCATGCACATGTCTATTCCACTTCCATGCAGATCCCATAAATAGATGCATATAAATCGCCCGGAGGCTAATTGGAAATGCTTTGAAATCGATTAGAGTAAACCGGAGAAGTCTAAATCGCCACCTTTGAGTTTAAAGTTTATAGTTTGAGTCGACATCCTTGAGATAATCTTTTAACAATTCATTTCCATTGCATTCTATTTCTCGTAAATATTAGATTATGTTTAGTTTAGGATTCTTAACCAAAAACTCCAAATCCCCATGAGTTTATGACTTTGCTTACTCCCCCATTTTGGTGTTTCTTGCAGATTATACATCTTCCCTGTGGATCGACACCCTAAGTCCTACAACGTACATATATGCACTTGCAGACACTAGGGTTTGATAAAGTTAAAACTTTCAAGACTAATGGGCTTGTAAAAAAACACAACCCTAGGCCCGCACACATGAAGTTTTGAGTTTCTGTCAAAACATCATAGGAAGTAAACTAAACTCATAAACACCCTAACTTTTTCTTTTTATGCTTTCTTTCTTTTGCTTGCCATAGTTTAAGAATCTTTGAAGCATGGATAATCTTAGAAGAAACCCTAATCCCGAGCGAAGGTTTTGCAACCTCTGTGAAGCTCCCTGCGCATGTGAATCACCATCCAGGCGTTATTCCAATCATCTTGTTCGCCCGGATCATCTGAACCTCTACCATGGAGACTCGCGAATTCCAAGCCACCGATATGAGCCCTATTCGCCAGACTTAGTGAACCGTCGACCATCTCATCCCTTACCTCATCAGATTCTGCACCAGAACTATGAAAACAATTGATATAACATCCTGCTTAATCGATTGGCCACTTCCACCTCTACCTTGATTCAAATCAATCCCCATTTGATCAAGCACCACTCCACATCAGCCACCATCCATCATTCACTATCCTACCACCTCCGCAACCACCTCACAATCCATCACCAAGACCAGGTAAGTTTTCTTTTCCTTTATCTTTTAAACTTTCACATACTGATAACTAAGAGTTTTTAGCTCTTAAGGAAATTATCAATCCCCTTAATCAGTTGTAGAATATTGGGTTATCAATCCAATACTTGTGGTTTAGACACTTATCTATGAGATAATCTCTTAATTCAAGCCAAATAGACAGAATATAGTTTTCAAACTATTAGCTAGACAAACAAGAAAGCTAAAACAAGGTTTAAACATGACTAAGATGCAAGCTAAGCAAATAAAGAACACTAAACTAGATGATAACTAGGAGTTTTCACTCTTTATAGAGGTTATCAATCCCCTTTCTTGTAGTACAAGGGGTTATCAAACCAAACTTGTGGAGAGGCACTAATCTATGTTACTTGTAATCTTAAGTCAAGATGATCAAGCAAGAGTTTTTTGATATCTAATTTACTTGATAAGCAAATAAGCATAAAAATGAAGCAAGCGATGGTATTTAAACTAGAAGAAGATGCAAATGATAACTAGTAAATGGGCAAATGTTCGGATGATGATAATAGATTATAAAGGCAGAGGCTTTAGACAGGATAAAGGATTTCGTGTGTCTCCAAGCTAAACTAGCGAGTTAATGAATCCATATTAACAAAAAATTTCATTTAACATGAACTCAAAATATCACTCTCGCGATGAAAGACTCTTATAACCTTAGCCGATTGGTTCAGACATTTCCTCAAACACTTTTGATGCAAGGAAAGTCTCAGATCTGAACCGCAAGTGATGTACTTGGATCCAGCTTAGAATACAAGATCGGCTAAGGAATGAAACATGTAAGCTAGACCCCTAAACTCACTAATCTAACTTGGAAACACCCTAATCTACCTATCTAACGCCTCTTAAATGCACTACTCACTAATCATAACGAGCTCACTAAGTCCTTTGCAAGACGTGTAGCTGGTCATGATAAAGAGTTTGATGCTGGTGAATAAAAGAAATGAACAAGAACAAGATTCTTACGTGAAAACGAGATATCGGATTAGATTAATCAAGTTTCATAAAAGAGGCAAGTTCTTAAAGCTGAAACAGGCAGGAAATGAGATACGATAAAAGATGATTAGGTTTCTGATCCTAAAATCTATCTATAGTGAAGGGTAAGTGTCGTGGGTCAGCCCAGAACAAACCGGGTACTGAACGCCCTTCTTGGGTCGTCGGGTGAGCACCATGGTGTGTGAGAGAGTGAAGCCGAGGTCTTGATGCCGAGGGGTGCACGTGAGCAAAGATCAAGATGAAGATCCCATGAAGAACACGTCAAGAACATGCATGAACCCTAGTCTTAAATCCATCTTCACATGCATTCTCCGAGTCAACTTGTTCTTGAATCTGTGTTCATGACAAGGGACCTCGGCATGCAATGCCAAGGGGCTTGGTAGTCGAGGGGTTCAGGAAGATGGAGTCCGGCATGCAATACCGAGGCGTTTTCAGCTTCGCTTCTCTTGCATGCATGCCTCGGTCTTGACATACCGAGGAGTTAGTACGAGATCCGATGCAAAGAGCTTCAGGGGATGAGCCTCGGCCTAGGCAATTTCAAGGTAACGATGTCGAGGTCTGTAAAAACACTTAGCGCGAATCGCAACTCTTTGGGCTCGTACCGATCAACTTGTCTTCCGGAGGCAATAACTTTCATCACACGACTCCAAGTGCTTTGAAACCAGTTCCATAATCAAGATAACTCATTCAGCTCAAACTTTGGTGAAGAAACCATCGGAGCTTGTGATACGATCCTAGGTGATCAACTCTGCAGCAAGGGCAATAGATGTAGCGATATAATGGCCAAGCTGTATCGATGAGGCGATAGGGTGATGGTGGTGACACGATGATGGTTCGATGAGGATGATGGAGACTCGGTGGATCGAGTCGTGGATGTGTGATGACGCGGCGGATCGATGAAGGGAGATGATGGTTTGATGCGGCGGATCGAATGAGATGAGAGGGTGGATGTGGTGTGATGATCGATTGGTGGAATGGAGAGATAGTAGAATCTCTTGTAAACAGATTAGTTTTAAGAGATTCGAATTTCAGAGTTTTTGAGTTCTCAGAAATCAAAGAGAGAAGAACACGTTAAAAGTTTGATCAAAATTCTTCACTGAATATGACATAGGCGATTTTCTCTACTTTATAGAGTAAGAGAGAAAATCGCAGCCCTAATAACAAACTACACGAAGTCTGAAATAAAAACAACACGAAGTTTGATTTAAAAATAAAACAGCGAGGCGTCCCTTCTAAATTCTAAGTGGTGCGCCTAAAACAACTAGTGCACAATTCATTGTGACTTTGCACATTATTACCCATTAGTAACAACTTCTAAGTAACTCGACGTAGCAATGATTTCTGCCTCGTTAAAAACCTTGGAGAAGAACCTCCTTGCCTTCCAAAATCCTCACCAAGGAAAAGAGTACAGAATCATCACCTAAGTTACCTAGTCATTGTTACTGGGTTCTTCATTCTTCAAGATAGAGATATTGAAGATGTGAGGTCCAGCTTCCAGTTGATCGATGTCCTCTGCAGCTATGAGTGCGTGAGCCTCCTTAGCCATCTCTCTAGCTCTGGAACGAGTAATCCTGCCAGCTACCTCTGGTTCCTCCTCCTCTGAGCTGGTCACGATCATATCATCCTCTCCCTCTTGAAAAGGATTTGTCCTCAAATCTGAATCTGCAACATAAGGAAGCAAGTCAGAAACATTGAAAGCATCAGAAACATCATACTTACCTTGAAGATCAATCTGATAGGCGTTGTTGTTGATTCTTTTGATGACTGCGAATGGTCCATCAACTCTGGGCATTAGCTTGTTCTTTCGCTCAGCTGGAAATCGCTCCTTCCTTAGATGGATCCACACCAGATCTCCTTCTTCGAAAATCAGCTCCTTTCGTCCTTTGTTGGCATGCTTCTCATACTGCTTTGTCTTCTTCTTGATGTTCTCCTTAGCCTTAGCATGTATTCTTCGGACCTGTTCAGCTTTCTCCTTGCCATTCAAGCTGCATTTTCCACTTAAAGGCAAAGGGATCAAGTCTAGAGGTGATTGTGGATTAAACTCATATACAATTTCAAAAGGAGAAAAGAGAGTAGCAGAATGCTTAGCGTGATTGTAAGCAAACTCGACATGAGGCAGGCACTCTTCCCATGTCTTGAGGTTACTTTTCACCAAAGTCCTTAGAAGTGTGGACAACGTTCTATTCACCACCTCGGTCTGTCCATCGGTCTGAGGATGACACGTAGTTGAGAATGAGAGCTTTGTTCCCAGCTTAGCCCAAAGCGTTCGCCAAAAGTGTCCTAAGAACTTCGTGTCTCGATCTGAAACGATAACCTGTGGCAGTCCATGCAGTCGTACTACTTCCCTGAAAAACAAGTTAGCTACATTCACAGCATCATCTGTCTTGTGGCTAGCGATGAAGTGAGCCATCTTGCTAAACCTGTCAACAACTACAAAAATAGAATCTCTACCATTTCTGGTGCGAGGTAAGCCAACTACAAAATCCATAGAGATATTAGTCCAAGGTTGAGAAGGAATAGGCAAAGGAGTATACAAACCGTGAGGTTGAACTTTACTCTTAGCCATCTTACATACGACACATCTAGAGCAAATTTTCTCAACATCCTTCTTCATGTTCGGCCAGTAGAAGTGCTCTTGTAGCCCAAGAAGTGTCTTTGTGATGCCGAAATGTCCAGCTAATCCACCTCCATGAGCTTCTCGTACCAGTAACTCTCGAATGGATCCTCGTGGTATGCACAATCGGTTACTGAAGAACAAGTATCCATCCTGTCTATAAAATTTCTCACAGGCAAACTTATGACATTTGGCATAGCTCTCAGAAAAGTCAGTGTCAGATTCATAAAGATCTATAATATGCTCAAATCTAATCAACTTTGATGTTAAAGTCGAAATAAGAGTGTACCTCCGGGATAATGCGTCTGCGACCACATTATCTTTACCTTTTTTGTACTTAAAAATGTAGGGGAATGTCTCAATGAACTCCATCCATCGCCCATGTCTTTTGTTAAGCTTCTGCTGACCCTTGAGGTGCTTTAGAGACTCGTGATCGGTATGAATGACGAATTCCTTAGGCCATAGGTAATGCTGCCACGTCTGGAGAGCTCGAACCAATGCGTATAACTCCTTGTCATACATGGGATAATTCAGCGTTGATCCTCCTAACTTTTCGCTGAAGTAAGAGACGGGCTTCTTGTCCTGCATAAGAACTGCTCCAATACCTACACCAGAAGCATCGCATTCAATCTCAAAAGTCTTAGTAAAATCAGGAAGTACTAGTAAGGGCGAATTGATAAGCTTCTCTTTAAGGGCTGTAAAAGCCTGTTCTTGCGCTTCTCCCCACTTGAACCCCACGTCTTTCTTGATTACTTCTGTTAAGGGCGCGGCTATGGTGCTGAAATCACGAACAAAACGCCTGTAGAATCCTGCTAAGCCATGGAAACTTCGGACTTCTCCAATATTCTTGGGGGTTGGCCACTCCTTGATAGCTTTTATCTTCTCTTCATCTACTTTAACTCCTCCTGCACTTACTACAAAGCCTAAGAAAACAATTTCGTTAGTGCAGAATGAACATTTAGATAAATTAGCAAAGAGAGATTGGGAGCGAAGAACATCAAGAACCGATCTGATGTGATCTAGATGTTCTTCCAAACCCTTACTGTAGATGAGGATATCGTCGAAATACACCACTACGAACACGCCAATGAATGGTCTTAGGGCATGGTTCATTAGTCTCATGAAGGTGCTGGGAGCATTGGTGAGGCCAAACGGCATAACTAGCCACTCGTAGAGTCCCTGCTTTGTCGTGAATGCCGTCTTCCACTCATCCCCTTCCTTCATTCTGATCTGATGATATCCACTCTTCAAGTCGATCTTAGAGAAGATTTTCGATCCACAGAGCTCATCCAGCATATCATCTAGCCTAGGGATCGGATGCCGATACTTCACAGTGATGTTGTTGATAGCTCGGCAGTCTACACACATCCTCCAGGAACCATCCTTCTTTGGCACCAACAGAACTGGAACCGCACATGGACTCAAGCTTTCTCGGATATGGCCTTTGCTCATCAGCTCCTCCACTTGCTTTTGCAGCTCCTGGTTCGGTATGCTGGCCTGTTAGGTAAGGCTGATCCTGGTACCAAGTCAATCTGATGCTCTATCCCACGAATTGGAGGTAGCCCTGGTGGAATTTCTACTGGAAAACGTCCTTGTATTCCTGCAAAATCTCAAACATAGCACTAGGAAGCTCCTGTGAAGGGTTAGTACTAACAAGAGATTCCTTGTACACAAACATAAAAGTAGTCATTTCAGGATCAAAGAGTTTAGAAAATTCACTGTGGTTTATGTAGAGGCTGTTGGCGACTTTCTCCTTCTCCTTGAGCTTCATTTGAATTTGATCTTGATAAATCTCGGTAGGCGTGAGAGGTAGGAGGGTAATTTTGCGACCTTTGAACTCGAATGAGTGCTTGTTGGTGTAACCGTCGTGTATCACCCTACGATCTGATTGCCACGGTCTGCCTAGCAACACATGACTCGAACCCATGGGAATGACGTCACATAGAATCTCATCTTCATACTTCCCAATAAATAGAGAAACCATAACTTGCTGAGATACGGTCAAGGCCCCACTGTCATTCAACCACTGAAGCTTATACGGTCTTGGATGAGGAATAGTCTTGAGCTGGAGCTTCTTAACCATCTCTTCGCTTGCAGCATTAGTACAACTTCCTCCATCTATGATCAGGCTGCAAACTTTTCCTTGAATGAAGCATCTCGTATGAAACAGGTTCTCTCGCTGACAAGTCTCTTCAGGTTGACTCTGAACACTCAAAGTCCTTCTGGCAACCAGCATCTCGCCCACAGCAGCAGCTTCTTCCTCTTCCTCTAATTCATATTCGGCCTCTGAATCCTCTTGAGGAACTATCTCTCCTCCTTCATGTAACAAGAAAACCTTCTTGTTTGGGCAATCTCGAGAGTAATGTCCCATTCCTTGACATTTGAAACACCTCACATTGCTGATAGAAGTGCCACCTCGAGGCTTGAACTCAGCTTTAGCTTCTTCTTTAACTCCAGTAGAGGGCGGTTTGATGTCCCTGGAGTAAGCTGGCTTGCTGATCTCCTTAGGCTTAGGTACACTAGGCGTGAATGTGGACTTGATGATTCGCCTCTTGACTTGAGATTCCACCAATTCAGCCTTATGCACCATCTCTTGTATATCTGCGAAATCCTGAAGTTCCACCTTGTCTTGAATTTCTCGGTTAAGTCCTCCAAGAAATCTCGACATTACCATCTCTTCGCCTTCTCGTAAATCTGCACGAATGAGCAAAGTTTCCAATTCTTGATAATAATCTCGAACAGACTTCGTACCTTGGACGAGGCGCCTGAGCTTGTTGAGCATTTCACGCTGGTGATGGCCCGGAACGAACCGCTTCCTCATCTGTATAACAAGCTGATCTCAAGTAGTAATCAGAAGTTCCCTCAGGCGATTTTTGGTGACTCCCAACTGCTCCCACCACAGAAGCGCATACCCATGAAATTCTGAAACTGCAATTTTCACCTTGTTGAGCTCGTAGGTTCCTTGGACCAGAAAATTAGACTCCATCTTCCTTTCCCAATCTAGATAAGCTTCGGGATCATTAGTTCCGTGGAAAGGAGGATACTGGATTTTGATGTGACGCAGCTGCTGACGTAGAGGATCATACTCTCGACCATGTCCTCGGCCTCGATCTCGTCTCACAGTTTCTCTGTTATGATCAGAAGCTTCGTCCTCCTCATAGTATTCTGGGTCTGATTCCAGGGTAACTCGATGACCAGCAATATATTCCTCTCTGCGGTGATGACGATCTACCCTTGGGCCATCTCGATCTGCACCAGTAGGATTTCTCCTCGGATTAAACGTAGTCTCTCTGCCCCCAATTTGGCTTCGGCTGGACTTAGCTTTAGTCCTGCCTTCGGAAGGTGTTGGGTGGTGTGGGAGTTTCCGGGAAGATCCTATGTGCCCTTTACCCTTAGCTAAGTGCATTGCTTCTGACGGAGTTGGAGTTTGAGACGACTCTTCTCCACTTGCACTGAGATCTTTGAGCAGATCACTCATCTTGGTCTCGAACTTGTCGTTGAGTTGTTCGATTTGTTGGGTGAGCTGAGTTGCTATGGCTTGATTCGCTTCTTTGATTTGCTGAGACATTGCTCGGTTCAGAGCTTCCATTGCCTCAGCCGAAAGCTCCATGGTACCTGAAAAAAATTTTAAAAAAAACTCGCAGTAACTTGTTCTAGAAGGAATCACAAAAACAGCAAAACTAAACGCATCATAAAAAAAAAAATTAAAAGATCCCCACGAAATCTAAAAACAAACTTAACGAAACTAAAGAAATTTAACGAAAATTTTTTTTTTTGTGTACTCTTTTTTTTTTTTTTTTTTTTTTAATCAAACGAACGAAGAAAAACGAAGACTCACTTAATAGACCTAAACGACGACGAAAATACTAGACTCTCTAACAAAACCAAACAAAAACGAAGCAACTAAATATCAAGTTTAACGAAAACGAGAACAATCAAAGCCCTAAACTCGATGTACCAGACCTAAATAATACGATGAACACGAAATATCAAACTTAACTAAATCGAAATTACGTGATTCCAACTGTTCTGGGATCCTGGCTTGATTATCTCCAACTTTGATGAATACCCTGTCAACTGATTCGGTCTGGAAGTTTCCCCGGATTTGAGATCTTTGAGGCGCGCGGGTGAAAATGGAATTTAGCCGATAAATGCTTCCCGCTGTAAGGAAAATGTCCGAGAAACATGTACCGCGGTAAACTTTTTAGCCGATAAAAACTCTTCGCCTCGGCATAAAATTTCACCAGATGGAGTTTTCACCCGGTAATGATTTTTAGCCGGTAAAGACCAGCCGATAGCGATTTTGGCCGATGTTCTGATCCAGCCGGTACGAATTTTCGCCGAGAATTTCCTCCAAGCGGTTCTCACCATTTTCGACCCTTTTCTTCACCGTTTCCACGTTTGATCTTCCTCTTGAGCTCCAAACATCCTCCAAAGCACCTGATAAAGGCTTCAAACCATGCAAAACTCTTTGGGACCTAATGCAAGTCCTAAAGCCTATTTTGATGCCTAAAGACCTAAAATGAATAAGAAAACAAATGATTTGGACTCTAAAATGCAGCCTAAATGATGCAAAATATAGACATATCAACTCCCCCACATTTGTCCTTTGCTTGTCCTCAAGCAGAAAGAACAAATGAGAGAGAGAGGTTGGAATGCAATGGGAGTTCATAGTTCCTTTTGGAGAGAAGTGATCACAACGAGAACTCAAGTTCATGCTCAAATATGCAATGAAAAGCCATACTCAGATGTATATCAACTCAACAAAGAATCTCCATAAGTTCTTCTCTCTCTCAACTCTTTCACATTCATTAAGCCTTATCAGGTGAATAAAATGATGCAATGTTTAAACAAGCTGGCTTGGCTAGGGAGAGGCTATGAGATAAAAATGATCTCATCAGTGTTCCAACGGGTTCAATGCAGCAATGGGATCTCTCTATGAAATATCAAACTTCGGCAGAATGCTACAGGTAAAAGGCAACTGATGCATACAAGGGCAGAAACTCATCCCACCCCACACTCTACTCGAAGATTCCTCACTTGCTCACACT
Source organism: Eutrema salsugineum (assembly GCF_000478725.1). Taxonomy (NCBI): domain Eukaryota; kingdom Viridiplantae; phylum Streptophyta; class Magnoliopsida; order Brassicales; family Brassicaceae; genus Eutrema; species Eutrema salsugineum. The sequence continues at coordinate 1,754,248 of NW_006256821.1, read as the reverse complement.
CTCAAGAACCTCTCTTTTCACTCTCAACATAGCTTAGCTAGGGGATTCAACTTCTTTTTTTATGCACAAGTCTCGGAGCTCAAACTTCACTAGCTCTTTTCCATTTTCTTTTCGCAATTTCTAGCCTCTTTTTCTTTCTTTACAAAACGTTTGAGCTCTTTGGCTTCTTTTCACTTTTCTTTTCACTTAGAGGCTAGATTTTCTTTTTCACAACTCAAGAGCTCGAATTCTTAACTCAAAAACTCCAAGACAGAATCCTTTTCTTTTCATTCCCCTAGCTATTTCCTCTCTTTCTTTTCCACTCGTCTCACGTTTTTCCACTCACCAATAAGTATTTTCCTCACATTCATTCCTCGCCAATACTCTCGGTTCCTTGATTTTGGAACACAACACTCAATGAGACCTGCCCTTGTCGCCCTAAACTTAACACTTTCTGCTATGTTTGATCGAAGGTGGCCTTTCAATTCACACACAAAAATTGGCTTGAAAGAACGATAGGTTTAAGGTGAGGGAACTGATCCATGATGCGGATTCAGTTACTTGAGCTAAGGAAAGAGGGCGGTAAAATGATTCTAGCTCAAGTATGTATGTCGGTATCCACAAGCTTCTTCAAACAATGCACCACAAGATATTTTCAAGTCAAGTTCAAGGTTCTCACTTAAAAAGAGTTGAGTTCAATTCAAACTTGTTTCTCAGATTCAAATCGTTTTCAGACTTTGCAAGCACAGAATAAGTTTCACAAGCATATTTAGTTCAAGTTCTCAAGGTGATGTACTCTCTAGGAAAAAAAAACTATCATTACTCCTTGCATTGATGCAGTCCTACATGATGCAACTAGACTCAATCCTAAACCGTGAAATGCAATCTAGAATGAACATTTTTTGTGAAAATTTTCTGATTTTTCTTATGCACTAAAATTTTCTGAGTTTGCATTGAATGCACCCTAATCAATGACCACACCTAGAAGCTTATCTTTCATCATTTGATTAAGTACCATCATCTTGTTTTGTTTGCTTTGTTTAGTTCATTTGTCATTGCTTTACTTGTTTCTTGTTTTATATGCTTTCTTGTTTCTTGTCACAAAAAAAACCTTTCTCGTCTCACTTGACTTAAGAACTTGTCACATAAACTAGTGCCTAACTACCACATATATGGATTGATACCCTTTGTACTGCAAGTGACATAAGGAATTGATAACTCATCTAAGACCTAAAAATCTTACTTATCAATTGGCGTCGTTGCCATATTGTGTTGGGATTGTTAGCATTAGTTTCTGATATAGTTTTTGACATCAAGTTTCTTTTGTTTTACTGATCACCTTTCAAGTTCTGTCTTTGTTTTAAGGTTTATGATCACAAAAATCCAAGCAAGAAGACAAAGAGAAAGAGCAGTTCACTTGGAAAGGTTAGGAATGATGGATCACCAAGTTGGGAATGAGTATCCGGCTCAAGAAGCTGATCACGGTCAAAGAGCTGGTAATGGGATTGGAATTCAAGTTCAACAGGCTCAGGTTCATCAGGGACATGCTCAGAGTAACCAGAACCAAGACCGACCTCAAGTTAACCAGCCACAACCCTTCCCCAACCCACCCATACGTCATCAGCCACCACCAGTCTTTGTTGGTGAGAATGACCGACGTTATGCACACCAGTATGGAGCAGGAATCAGGCCACCTCCTGTCCAAAACAACAACTTTGAGGTGAAGGCCTCTTTGATCAATATGGTTCAGAATCAGAAGTTCCATGGCTTACCTATGGAGGATCCCTTGGAGCATCTAGATCAGTTTGACAGAGTTTGTGATCTCACTAAGATCAATGGGGTATCTGAAGACAGCTTCAAACTGAGATTGTTCTCATTCAGCCTTGGAGATAAGGCACATCAGTGGGAAAAGAACCTCCCAAGAAGATCCATCCACACATGGGAGCAGTGCAAGCTTGCCTTTCTATCCAAGTTCTTCTCAAGCTCAAGGACTGCAAAGCTAAGGAACCAGATTTCCAGCTTCACTCAACATTATAATGAGACTTTTGGAGAAGCTTTAGACAGGTTTAGTAGCGACACAAATCAGTGTCCACATCATGGCTTTTCAGAAGCCTCTCTCCTTAGCAATTTATATAGAGGAGCTGTCCCCAAGATCAGGAATCAGTTGGACACAGCATCAAATGGGAACTTCCTGGCAAAAGAAATCAATGCAGCTATGGAACTTATTGAGAACTTAGCCATGAGCCAACACACCTATGGGGAAGATTATGATAGAATCTATAGAGGAGAAGATTCTGGTAGACACCAAGGGCTGGAAGAGAAGATCAAAGTGCTGAATATCAAGCTTGACAAAGCCCTAACTGCCACTCAAAAGCCTATAAACTATGTGAGTGAGGAGAAGAGATGCTTGACAAATATCAATGAAGAGGGTCTTACTCAAGAGGAGTTTCACTCCATTGGGAATCAAAACAAGTTCAATGGTTACAACAACTTCAACAAACACCAGAACTTGTCCTATAGGAGCAACAATGTGGCCAACCCCCAAGACCAAGCATACCCTCCTCAAAGCTTTGTTCAACAGAATCAGTACCAAGGTAACTCCCAAGGTCAACAGGGTTTTCAGCAACCAGCGGTTCAGGATCAAGGGAATAGCTTCACAAATCAAGTCAGCCTACAGCCAAAGGCTCCTCCTGGTTTTGACCCACCACCTGTTCAACAAAGTCCTGCTTTCAATGTTGTTCTCCAACAGCTCTTACTAGGACAACAAAAGATGGTATCCGACCTGGAGACACTAGGCGCTGAACTAAAGGCTATTAAAAAGAACCAGGGCATCTGCACTTCTGAACCACAAGTCTCTCTTCCTGGTAAAGCTGTTCAAAACCCAAAGGATTATTGCAATGCCATCTACTCCAATGATTACCACTCAGCTGCTGTGCAAGAGATTGAAGATCTCCTTCACGGTCAAGTTTCTAGTGAGACTGCACAAACTCATGAGGATGAAGACACCATTATAGATGATTTCCTAGGCTTCTTACATAAGTTTCTGAGGTGTTTAAGAGCTGCCATAAGGAGAATGGTCCAAAGAAAAGCTGAGAAAACGTGTGAAGAATGCATTCACACCGAGGTGATTTCACTTTGAGCAAGAACTCGGTGTATCAAGGTTCAAAAAGCCAAAGAAATATCGACCTGATACACCGAGCAAAAAGAGGTCGGTGTGGAACAAAAGATGGCCAAGGATGCCTCACACCAAGGTGATTTCACTCGGTGCAAGAGGTCGGTGTAGTCAATTCTCCAGCCCCATCTCTCAGTCCTTGATCAGGTAACACTCCACCCTTGTAAATATGCATCTAGCTTAGCTTATTTTCTCTTTGCATTTTGTGATTTTTCTTTCCACTTCTCCTTCATGCTTTTATAACACAAGGGACTGTGTTATCTAAGTGTGGGGGAGGAGTTTTGTGTTTACTAATCATGTTTATTCTGCTCTTATTTTCCTTTTCACTTTGAGTCTCATTTTGCATTCATCTAAGTGCATATAAAAACCAAAAAAAAATTGAAAAATCTGAAAAATTTTCACAAAAAAATGCTCATGTAGTTGCATTCACATCCTAGGTTGAGTTTAGTTTGCATTTTCATATAGGCTGCATCATATGCAAATGGGAGTAATGATAGATTTTTTCTTGAAGAGAGCATCATTTTAAGAGCTTGGTCCTTTAAAGCATTGCAAAACTGGTATGAAATCAAGTGTGAACCATTCTTTGAACTGGTGTCTCAATACTTCTGTGCTAGCTGAATCAAGTTGTGAATAGCCTCAACCTTGTTTAAGTGAGGACCCTTGAATTTGACATCTACTTATCATGTTTGTGCATATCATTGTGAATTCATGGGTACCACATACATATTTGAGCTTTCTTATCCCTTTTTATCACTCTTGCTAGCTCAAATAGCTGATCTCTCATCTTGAGACAGTTCCCTGCATTTAGCCAAACCTTTCTTTGAAGCATAAACACCCTTCTTGTGTGAATGATTTGTGAGGACTTGTTTCTAGTAGACTTGGTAAAAAGTGTTGGGTTTAGAGCGACAAAGATAGTGCTGCATGTAGATACTAGTCCAACATCAAGGGATAGTCTAGGTTTAGGTGAAAGTGAGAGCATTGATTTTGAGTGTGTGAGCTGAAAAGAAAAAAATCTGAGTGATGAAAGTGGAAATAACCGGATTGGTGAAGGGAATGAATGCTTAAATGAAAGAAAGTGATTGTGTGCTGAAATGTAAAGCTCATGTGTTAAAATGAAAAGAGTCTCATGAAAAAAATAAAAAAAAGGGAAAAGATTCAAAAAGAGGCTGGATTAAGGAAGAGCTTGTGTGTTAAAGAAAAAAAACTCACTAAGTTGTTGTTAAAGAAAGCATTCCCCTAAGAGATGAAATGAAGAGAGTGATGAGAGCTGATTGAGTGTCAAAGGCAAAATGCCATTTGGGGTGAGTAGACTAGAGAAAGAGTCTTGAGAGGTTTAAAGTTGAGTGTGAAAAGCATTTTGGGTGTGGGGTAGATGCAGTTCTATCTTTGTATGCATCCCTTGCTTTTTACCCTTAGCATTTTACTGAAGTCTACTATTTTTTGAGTGATCCCCTTGCATGGAGTACCAGTTACTTGATTGAGATCATTTTAATCTCAAAACCCAGTCCCAAGCCAAATGAATTCACTTGATTTGCATGAACATGATCCATTTGAAACTTTTAATGAATGTCAAAAGGTTGAGGTTAGGAATGCTTGTGAAGGTTGGTGCTTGAGTTTGGTTCATTTGGTGACAAGTATGGCTAATTTTTATGAGTAAACCAGTTTGCATTGCAGTCTAGAATGGGTAACTTGAACAATGAGCTTTGAATTCTTTTAATGATGATCTCTCTTTAAAGAAATATGAACTCCCATGCATTCAACCCCTCTCTCTCATTTGTTCTTGTTTTCTTGAGGACAAACAAAGGACAAGTGTTGGGGAGTTGATATACTCATATTTTGTCATGATTAGGATTGCATTTGTTTCGAAATATTGAGTCTCATGAATACATTTAGCTGGTTTTATTAGAGTTTGTCTTTGGTTCTAGTTTTGTTTAAGATTTGAATTAGGTCCTAGAGTGTCCTGCATTTTTGGAGTGTTCTCAGGTCATTTGGAGACTTTTGGAATCAATTTGGAGCTGGGATCATGGAGGAACCCTCACCTGTGAAATCCATCTAGAGTCTGAGATAGGATAGATGATCCCAGCCTCTAGGAGTTTTAGAATTTTCTTTTTCAGTACTTCTTTCAAGTTAGGATTCAGCCTCCTTTGGTGTTCAATGGATGACAGAGATTCTTCTTCAAGATGAATCCTATGAATGCATAGGTTGGGTGAAATACCTTTTATGTTATCCAATGAATAACCAATTACTCTCCTATGCTTTCTCAGTTCATTCAATAATGCATGCTCTTGATCATCTAACAACCTATCATTTATGATGACAGGGTAAGACTCATTGAGACCTAAGAATGCATACCTGAGCCCCTTAGTTAGAGGTTTGAGGTCCAATTGAGGTGCCTTAGACTCATCCCAATCCGCATTGTATGAATCCTCCTTGGCTGGCCCATGTTTGGTGTTCATCTCCTCAATAGGCTTCTTGCCTTGCTCATCCTCTATCCCTACGGCTTTGCAATCTTGAACTGACCATTGGTTTGTGTTTGACCCACTGATTTCATGAACATATGAACCACTTCATCCCAGCTCCAAGAACCTTGTCTCTGAATCCACTTCTTCATGTTGATCCAAAGCCATCATGTAGGCTTCACTCTTTCAGCCAAGTAACCATGATCACCATGTTCTTTAGTCAAGGCTATTTGAAGGTGATCTTCAGTGCTCAGCTCCTCTAAGAGCTCATCAGCTAGCTCAACCATAGTTTCCACATAGAAGACTTGTCCTTCTATGGTGGACTTCTTCATCATCTCTTTTACATCAAACTTGAGTCTCTCTGATCCAAGAAAAAGTTCAATCATGCCAGCCCTTACATCATTGATGGCACCAACAGTGGCAAGGAATGGTCTGCCTAAGATGAGAGGATCAATGGGTTCCTCATCCATTTCCAAGACCACAAAGTCTGTTGGAACCTCAAAGCCGCCTATCTTGACTGGTATATCTTCAAGCATTCTAACTGGTTATCTAACAGACCTATCAGCTAAGACTAGAGAGATTCTTTCTGGCTTGAACACTCTGTACCCCAACTTCTTTGCTATTGAAAATGGCATCAAGCTCACTGATGCTCCTAAATCACATAATCAACCATCAAACATCAAAGCACCAATGGCACTGATAGCTTTCTAGAGATTGCCCTCCTTTGTATGATTGCAATGCACTCATGACTCAATACAGCCATCCGTGTTAGCTCCTTTTTCTCGTTGCGGATGTCATCTTTTAAAAATTTTCCAAGCTTTGGCATCATGAGGAAAGCTTCTATGAGATGCATGGTGAATGAGGTTTCATTAAGCTGATTTTTAAAAATTACTCTAGCCTTGTCTAAGAGTTGCTTCTTAAACCTTCTAGGAAATGGAAGTTTAGGCTGATAAGGAGGTGGTGGAACATAGGGCTTCTCATGTTCTGATTCCATCTCCACCTCTTTAGGTTTTCCTTTCTTTGAAACTTCATCCTTTTGCTCATCCTTTGGGGCTGCACCTGAGCAAATGGGTACACCAACTGAATTGCTCCGTAGTGTAGGTGGGTATACACATAGTGGATACAATCACAAAGAACGTTTATAAGGATCAAGAGTATTAAAAAAGGGTATTTAAAGTATGGAAGAGATGCTTATACAAAGGGAGATATTTTATTTATATAGAACACACAAATTACAAGGACACTCGAGGTTTTCTCTCAGACTCAATTACAGGACTTGGCTTGGTTTATACAAGCACCCAAGCCTCTTATTTATAGTGATACAATGGATACCTAACTAAAGATTATTGCACACGTGGATACCTAACTTAGAGCTATTTAGCATGTGGATACCTAACTTCCTCATGCATAAATATTTTATTCTTTTCTTATTTAACATATGGATTATGATGCTTTTCTTATTCAACATGTGCATCATTATTTATTATTCCCCCTGTCTCCAAAAGAGAGGTAAATTCTCCCTTATCCAAAGTCTGAATCCTCGTCGTCTTCTTCACTGTCAAAAACTATCTTCGTTATGAAGATTTTGTGGCCCGGGATATACCTTTTGATTGTGTACTTCTTTCCTTCAACTCTGTAGATTGGATGGTCAGGATCATCTTGTGGCCACGCGTACTGATCATGGAAGCTTGCCAGACTTTGTCGTATTTCATCAATAAAGTCATGTGGATAAGCATCCCTGTTGTGCCAGTTTGCAGTGTGAGGAAAAAATAACTGTGGGTCAATTTCAGATTCTTCAATGTGATTTATCGCTGCCAGGTTACTTGTCCTTATGTGAAAATTATCCCCGTCAAAAGGATCATCATTATAACTTGTCTGGATCTGGGCTTTGTATTCTCTCTGAATTATGACTCCGTCTTCTTGTTATTCTTGCTTTATAATGATGTTGAAAGTGACTAAGACTTTGTATCCGTCTTGTGCTCGAATATTCTCTTGCCACCATGTCACATCATGGAACAATGTGAGCCACTTGTACAACAACTTGTAGTGCTCTTTCCTTCTTGTCAGAATGCACTTTGCCAGATACTGAAGTAATCTGCATTTGTCAATGAGTACTCCAATGGTGTACAGTTCCGCTAGGTACCATAACAGGAAATACGCTTCTTGCAGAAATTTACCATAGTGAGTTGGGTTCAAGTCTATGGTAGTAAGGAAAGGGATACCCGATGATAAGGTAGCTGGAGGAGTGGCCCTTGGTCTAGACCATACCTGTAGACATAGAGCTTCAAGAATCCATGGAGCTTCTCACATCCTTGATAGACTAGAGCAGTCTCTAGGATCTTTTCTTGTACTCCTTGTGGCATCTTTGCAATCATGTTCCTCAGGGACTCTTCGGTTGGAGTGAGAGTGCATATCATCGGTATGACAGCTGAAATCTGTCTTTGTGTTCTGGATAGGAAGTCGGGGAGAAAATTGTCTTTTCTTTTGATGTGTTTCACGTCAAACTTCCACTGTGAAAACCAACTTGCCCATCTAAGTAATTGTGCTTGTGGCAAGATCTTTTGCTTGAACTGAATCATCTTTGGGAACGAGGACATGTCCATTTCGATAAGAAAGTGTTCTCCAACTAGGTGGAACTCGAACTTCTCTATGTCTCTCTTGACTGCAAGTATCTCCTTGTAGGTAGAATGGTAGTGCTTTTCACTGTCTTTGAAAACACCACTTTTGTATCCACAAATGCTTCTTTTTCCTTTTTCGTCTTCTTCTAAGAGAACAGCACCCCAATAGTAGTCGCTTGCATCAGTTTGTAGGATTATTTTCCCTTTAGAAGGGATCTTCAATGAGGGTAGAGTCTTTGAGATCCGTTTCAGCTATTTTACTGCTTCTGTACATCTTTCGTCCCATGGATGAGCATCTTTCTTAGGCTGTGTTGAAAGGATTGACCTGTACTTTTCTAAACCATGAATGAATTCTGCCATGTAATTGACAACTCCAAGGAATTGTTGGACTTGTTTGAAAGAGAGCTTGTCGTCTGGGAATTCGTTGAGCTGTGTTGCAATGTGAGGCTGTAGGTGGTATTGCCCTTTTGAGATATGCATGCCAAGAAAATCTATCTCTGTCTCTCCAATGGCCATCTTTTTCTCGGAGAGCATGATGCCATACTGTTGGACGATCTTGTGAAATTTCTCTAGTAGTCGGGTATGGGATTCGATATCCGGAGAGAACAAGAGGATATCATCGATGTATACCAATGCATTTGGAAGTATTGGCTCGAATATTTTGGTCATTGGCTTTTGAAATAGCGATGGGGCTACCTTTAATCCAAATGGCATAACCTTCCATTGGAAATGACGGTCTGGTATGCAAAAACCTGTTTTAGGTCTATCCTCCGGTTTGATTCCCAGTTGCCAGAATCCCGCTTTTAAGTCGAATTTTGAGAAGACTTGTGCTTGTGGGAGCCTTGGAATAAGACTTCTCGCTTCGGTAATGGAAACTTGTCATCAGCAAGGAAGTGATTGAGTTGCTGGGAATTGATGACTAACCTCAATTTTCCTCGGACTTGTTTTGCCCTTTTGTTGACGTAGAAAGCCTCGCATGCCCGTGGTGAAGTTTTTTTTTCGATGAGACCTTCCTTTTGGAGTAGGTTTACTTCTTCAAGTGCCAGATTATAATGATCTGGATTCATCCCTGGATAACTAGCCTTTGTGGGATTGATATCTTCATTTTTCTTGAATGGCAAGGATATGAAGAAGTCTGGATTTTGCCATAGGGGTGAAGAACATTTGGTGAGGAATTCTGAGTGAGAACTGGCACAAGAGGTCTTGGTAATCTCTTCTTTGATGGGGTTCAGGAGTTTCATGGGGTAAAAATGGGAAATGGTTGTCCATGGTAACAGGTGGTTTTTGTGTTTAAGGCCTTTTGGGTGCCAAGATACTCTTTTAAGGCTATGGAGGATATCAAATCCAAGTATGAAGTCTTTTCCTGGAAGATCAGACCCATATTGATACGATCCTAGGTGATCAACTATGAAGCAAGGGGCGATAGATGTGGCGATATGATGGATGGAATGCAGCGATGGTGCGATGAGATGCGACGGTGGCTGGTGGATCAGATCGATGAAGGGAGATGGTGGTGTGATGCGGCGGATCAATGGTTTGAGATGGTGGTTGATGCATGCGTCGATGGATCGTGAGAGGGATGTGATGGTGATAGCAGAATCTCTTGTAAACAGATTAGTTTTAAGAGATTCGAATTTCAGAGTTTTTAGTTCTCAGAAATCGAAAAGAGAGAAGAACACGTTAAAAGTTTGATCAAAATTCTTCACTGAATAATACTTTGGCGATTTTCTCTCTTAAATAGAGTTAGAGAGAAATCGCAGCCCTAATACAAAACTACATGAAGTCTGAAATAAAAACAACACGAAGTTTGATTAAAAAAATAAAACAGCGAGGCGTCCCTTCTAAATCCTAAGTGGTGCGCCTAAAACAACTAGTGCACAAGTCATTGTGACTTTGCACATTATTACCCATTGGTAACAACTTCTAAGTAACTCGACGTAGCAATGATTTCTGCCTCGTTAAAAACCTTGGAGAAGAACCTCATTGCCTTCCAAAATCCTCACCAAGGAAAAGAGTACAGAATCATCACCTAAGTTACCTAGTCATTGTTACTGGGTTCTTCATTCTTCAAGATAGAGATATTGAAGATGTGAGCTCCTGCCTCCAGTTGATCGATGTCCTCTGCAGCTATGAGTGCGTGAGCCTCCTTAGCCATCTCTCTAGCTCAGGAACGAGTAATCCTGTCAGCTACCTCTGGTTCCTCCTCCTCTGAGCTGGTCACGATCATATCATCCTCTCCCTCTTGAAAAGGATTTGTCCTCAAATCTGAATCTGCAACATAAGGAAGCAAGTCAGAAACATTGAAAGCATCAGAAACATCATACTTACCTTGAAGATCAATCTTATAGGCGTTGTTGTTGATTCTTTTGATGACTGCGAATGGTCCATCAACTCTGGGCATTAGCTTGTTCTTTCGCTCAGCTGGAAATCGCTCCTTCCTCAGATGGATCCACACCAGATCTCCTTCTTCGAAAATCAGCTCCTTTCGTCCTTTGTTGGCATGCTTCTCATACTGCTTTGTCTTCTTCTCGATGTTCTCCTTAGCCTTAGCATGTATTCTTCGGACCTGTTCAGCTTTCTCCTTGCCACTCAAGCTGCATTTTCCACTTAAAGGCAAAGGGATCAAGTCTAGAGGTGATTGTGGATTAAACCCATATACAATTTCAAAAGGAGAAAAGAGAGTAGCAGAATGCTTAGCGTGATTGTAAGCAAACTCGACATGAGGCAGGCACTCTTCCCATGTCTTGAGGTTACTTTTCACCAAAGTCCTTAGAAGTGTGGACAACGTTCTATTCACCACCTCGGTCTGTCCATCGGTCTGAGGATGACACGTAGTTGAGAATGAGAGCTTTGTTCCCAGCTTAGCCCAAAGCGTTCGCCAAAAGTGTCCTAAGAAATTCGTGTCTCGATCTGAAATGATAACCTGTGGCATTCCATGCAGTCGTACTACTTCCCTGAAAAACAAGTTAGCTACATTCACAGCATCATCTGTCTTGTGGCTAGCGATGAAGTGAGCCATCTTGCTAAACCTGTCAACAACTACAAAAATAGAATCTCTACCATTTCTGGTGCGAGGTAAGCCAACTACAAAATCCATAGAGATATTAGTCCAAGGTTGAGAAGGAATAGGCAAAGGAGTATACAAACCGTGAGGTTGAACTTTACTCTTAGCCATCTTACATACGACACATCTAGAGCAGATTTTCTCAACGTCCTTCTTCATGTTCGGCCAGTAGAAGTGCTCTTGTAGCCCAAGAAGTGTCTTTGTGACGCCGAAATGTCCAGCTAATCCACCTCCATGAGCTTCTCGTACCAGTAACTCTCGAATGGATCCTCGTGGTATGCACAATCGGTTACTGAAGAAAAAGTATCCATCCTGTCTATAAAATTTCTCACAGGCAAACTTATGACATTTGGCATAGCTCTCAGAAAAGTCAGTGTCAGATTCATAAAGATCTATAATATGCTCAAATCCAATCAACTTTGATCTTAAAGTCGAAATAAGAGTGTACCTCCGGGATAATGCGTCTGCGACCACATTATCTTTACCTTTTTTGTACTTAACAATGTAGGGGAATGTCTCAATGAACTCCATCCATCGCCCATGTCTTTTGTTAAGCTTCTGCTGACCCTTGAGGTGCTTTAGAGACTCGTGATCGGTATGAATGACGAATTCCTTAGGCCATAGGTAATGCTGCCACGTCTAGAGAGCTCGAACCAATGCGTATAACTCCTTGTCATACGTGGGATAATTCAGCGTTGATCCTCCTAACTTTTCGCTGAAGTAAGCGACGGGCTTCTTGTCCTGCATAAGAACTGCTCCAATACCTACACCAGAAGCATCGCATTCAATCTCAAAAGTCTTAGTAAAATCAGGAAGTACTAGTAAGGGCGAATTGATAAGCTTCTCTTTAAGGGCTGTAAAAGCCTGTTCTTGCGCTTCTCCCCACTTGAACCCCACGTCTTTCTTGATTACTTCTGTTAAGGGCGCGGCTATGGTGCTGAAATCACGAACAAAACGCCTGTAGAATCCTGCTAATCCATGGAAACTTCGGACTTCTCCAATATTCTTGGGGGTTGGCCACTCCTTGATAGCTTTTATCTTCTCTTCATCTACTTTAACTCCTCCTGCACTTACTACAAAGCCTAAGAAAACAATTTCGTTAGTGCAGAATGAACATTTAGATAAATTAGCAAAGAGAGATTGAGAGCGAAGAACATCAAGAACCGATCTGATGTGATCTAGATGTTCTTCCAAACCTTTACTGTAGATGAGGATATCATCGAAATAAACCACTACGAACACGCCAATGAATGGTCTCAGGGCATGGTTCATTAGTCTCATGAAGGTGCTAGGAGCATTGGTGAGGCCAAACGGCATAACTAGCCACTCGTAGAGTCCGTGCTTTGTCTTGAAGGCCGTCTTCCACTCATCCCCTTCCTTCATTCTGATCTGATGATACCCACTCTTCAAATCTATCTTCGAGAAGATTGTCGATCCACAGAGCTCATCCAGCATATCATCTAGCCTTGGAATCGGATGCCGATACTTCACAGTGATGTTGTTGATAGCTCGGCAGTCTACACACATCCTCCAGGAACCATCCTTCTTTGGCACTAACAGAACTGGAACCGCACATGGACTCAAGCTTTCTCGGATATGTCCCTTGCTCATCAGCTCTTCCACTTGCTTCTGCAGCTCCTTAGTCTCTACAGGGTTGGTTCGGTATGCTGGCCTGTTAGGTAAGGCTGATCCTGGTACCAAGTCAATCTGATGCTCTATCCCACGAATTGGAGGTAGCCCTGGTGGAATTTCTACTGGAAAAACGTCCTTGTATTCTTGCAAAATCTCAAACATAGCACTAGGAAGCTCCTGTGAAGGGTTAGTACTAACAAGGGATTCCTTGTACACAAACATAAAAGTAGTCATTTCAGGATCAAAGAGTTTAGAAAATTCACTGTGGTTTATGTAGAGGCTGTTGGCGACTTTCTCCTTCTCCTTGAGCTTCATCTGAATCTGATCTTGGTAAATCTCGGTAAGCGTGAGAGGTAGGAGAAACCATCACTTGCTGAGATACGGTCAAGGCTCCACTGTCATTCAACCACTGAAGCTTATACGGTCTTGGATGAGGAATAGTCTTGAGCTGGAGCTTCTTAACCATCTCTTCGCTTGCAGCATTAGTACAACTTCCTCCATCTATGATCAGGCTACAAACTTTTTCTTTAATGAAGCATCTCGTATGAAACAGGTTCTCTCGCTGACAAGTCTCTTCAGGTTGACTTTGAACACTCAAAGTCCTTCTGGCAACCAGCATCTCGCCCACGGCAGCAACTTCTTCCTCTTCCTCTAATTCATATTCGGCCTCTGAATCCTCTTGAGGAACTATCTCTCCTCCCTCTTGTAACAAGAATACCTTCTTGTTTGGACAGTCTCGAGAGTAATGTCCCATTCCTTGACATTTGAAACACCTCACATTGCTGATAGAAGTACCACTCCTAGAATTGAACTCAGCTTTAGATTCTTCTTTAAGTCCAGTAGAGGGTGGTTTGATGTCTCTGGAGTAAGCTGGCTTGCTGATCTCCTTAGGCTTAGGTACACTAGGCGTGAACGTGGACTTGATGATTCGCCTCTTGACTTGAGATTCCACCAATTCAGCCTTATGCACCATCTCTTGTATATCTGCGAAATCCTGAAGTTCCACCTTGTCTTGAATTTCTCGGTTAAGTCCTCCAAGAAATCTCGACATTACCATCTCTTCGCCTTCTCGTAAATCTGCACGAATGAGCAAAGTTTCCAATTCATGATAATAATCTCGAACAGACTTCGTACCTTGAACGAGGAGCCTGAGCTTGTTGAGTATTTCGCGCTGATGATGGGCTGGAACGAATCTCTTCCTCATCTGTATAACAAGCTGATCCTAAGTAGTAATTGGAAGTTCTCTAAGGCGATTTCTGGTGACTCCCAACTGTTCCCACCATAGAAGCGCATACCCATGAAATTCTGACACTGCGATCTTCACCTTGTTGAGCTCGTAAGTTCCTTGGACCAGAAAATTAGACTCCATCTTCCTTTCCCAATCTAGATAAGCTTCGGGATCATTAGTTCCATGGAAAGGAGGATACTGGATTTCTATGTGACGCAGCTGCTGACGTAGAGGATCATAATCTCGACCATGTCCTCGGCCTCGATCTCGTCTCACAGTTTCTCTGCTATGATCAGAAGCTTCGTCCTCCTCATAGTATTCTGGGTCTGATTCCAGGGTAACTCGATGCCCAGCAATATATTCCTCTCTGCGGTGCTGACGATCTACCCTTGGGCCATCTCGATCTGCACCAGTAGGGTTCCTCCTCGGATTAAACGTAGTCTCTCTGCCCCCAATTTGGTTTCGGCTGGACTTAGCTTTAGTCCTGGCTTCGGAAGGTGTTGGGTAGCGTGGGAGTTTCCGGGAAGATCCTATGTGCCCTTTACCCTTAGCTAAGCGCATTGCTTCTGACGGAGTTGGAGTTTGAGACGACTCTTCTCCACTTGCACTGAGATCTTTGAGCAGATCATTCATCTTTGTCTCGAACTTATCATTGAGTTGTTCGATTTGTTGTGTGAGCTAAGTTGCTATGGCTTGATTCGCTTCTTTAATTTGTTGAGACATTGCTCGGTTCAGAGCTTCCATCGCCTCAGCCGAAAGCTCCATTTTACCTGAAAAAAAAAATTAAAAGAACTCGCAGTAACTTGTTCTAAACAGAATCACAAAAACAGCAGCATGATCGAACTAAAACTCAACATAAAAAAAATTAAAAGAACTCGCAGTAACTTTTTTTTTTTTCTAACGAAAAATTAACGAAAATTTCACGAGAAAGATTTCCTAACAAGCCTAAAAAAGAAAAACAAAAATACAAGGACTCTTAACAAACCTAGACGCAATCGAGAACTCGAAGACCCTTAACAACCTAATCGAACACGAGAACAATGGATAAGCAGACTCGAATTCAGACTCGCGATCTATCAAACCTAACGAATACGATGAACACGAAATATCAAACCTAACTAAATCGCAAATTAACGAACCCTAACACACTAACAAACTCGGACACAAAGACTCTTAACAGACTTAAACGAAGACGAAGACGTGAGATCCTTAACAAACCTAGACGAACACGCGACAACGACTTTCAAGCCAAACGCAATCAAACAGACGAACCCTAGACTCGATTATAACTAAGAGACTCGACTTGACACGAAACAGATTTAACGCGAAACACGATCTAACTCGATCTAACAGCAGGAACCTAACAAACTTGACTCGATAATGATATGAATGATGCGAAACAAACAAATCTTAACCTGCACGACACGATAATGATACAGCAAGTAAAAAAAAAAAAAATCAGTTCGATGCACACAATACTGAACTCGCTAAGCCCTAACAATCGAAGCACGAATTCAAAACACAAATTTAGATCAAAATCGCGATTAGGGTTAGAGATTGCTCAGCATTTGGTTCAGAGTTGGCTCTGATACCACGTGATATGATCCTAGGTGATCAACTCTGAAGCAAAGAACAAAAGATGCAGCGATATGGTGGATAGACTGAAACGATGAAGCGCAAAGGATGGTGGTAGTGACACGATGATGGCTCGATGAGGATGATGGAGACTCGGCAGATCGAATCGTGGATGTGCGATGGTGGTGTGAGCGAGAGATCGATGGTATGGTGATGATGAGATGATCGATTGTTGGTGAGGATGAGATGATATCGATTGTTGGTGATGATGAGATGATATCGATGGAATGGAGAGATAGAAGAATCTCTTGTAAACAGATTAGTTTTTAAGAGATTCGAATTTCAGAGTTTTTAGTTCTCATAAATCAAAGAGAGAAGAACACGTTAAAAGTTTGATAAAAATTCTTCACTGATTATCACATAGGCGTTTCTTATGGTATCAGAGCCATGCTAATGGTTTGGGGTAAGAGAGAGATAGTTAAAGATTTTGGTTTATTAAAAGTCTTAAGTCTAAGTATTTTGTGATCTTTTATTAAATATCATTGTTAGTTTTTGGGAAAAAACTTTAAGTCTCTTGAGTGTTTTAGCCAGTCTAAGAAAGGGTTGTAAGTCCCATTTGTTACTAGACAGGATTGTAAGGAGTCATAAAACATTTTCTTAATATACTAAAAATGAGTTTATTTAAAAGATCAACATCAAACAGGTCCGAGTCTACGTCTTCTTCTAGGTCAGATAGTAAGTCTCTTAGAAACCCAAAAGGCATCATCACTAGTCATGAAACAACTATAGATGATTTCCAAGGTTCAATTCATAATTGAGAAATTCCAAAAGTTCATAAAGAACAAATTTATCAAATCTCAAAATTAAATTTTCTAAGAACTGATTACTCAATTAAAACTGAAGAACGAGGTATACAACTTACAAAATCTTTTGAAACAATCCATTTGTTTTCTGAAAAATCTCTAAAAAGACATAGAGAAAATGGTTTTAAATATATACATATTGGTTTAGTTCAAGTTGGAATTAAACCACTTACAAAAGAAGGATTAAACACTTCTATTTTAGCTATTTATGAGAGACAAGATTTAAAATATTTGAAGATTCATTATTAAGCTCTATTGAAAGTTTGTGTATTGGTCCAATTTCATTTGATTGTTATCCAAATTTTACAGTATCTTTAAAAGATAAAAATATCTTAAAATCTCTTGTTTTACAAGTTAAAACTCACAATTATGAAATGATCGCAGGATCTATTCCAACTGCTATAATTTTTAGAGTTCATTATAAAGCCATGATGAGTGCTTTCTCTTCAAAAGTAAAAATTTCGAGTAAAAAGGGTGAAACCCTCTTACTACAAACAGATCTTTCGAGATCCAACTCCGTAATTCCAAGATCTATTCAATGGAAAGAAATAAATCTTCCTGATGAATGGGTTCTTGAAGGAGTTGTCCAACCAAAACCTACAAAACCTAATGAACCTTTAGAGCCAAATACACGTTTAAAACATATTGAACAATTTCATGATGGAAAGGTAAAACTTTCTTTCATACGAAATCATCATGAAACGATAGATGATTACACATGTGAATCTTCTTCTCTTCCAGAAACTATTGATCTAGGAAGAGTTTCACAATTAGCACAAGATTTTTCCAGAATGGAAAATTGTCCAAAATTCCAACCACGGTTTTCAACTTCTGATATTCCAAATTCTGTTTTAAGAAATGTTGATTTTCGAACAAAAATCCCAAAACCTGTTTATAAAGCAGAAAGTAGTTTTCAACATAATGACTTTTCTCCAAAATCGGAGCCAACAAGTCCTACTTTCTCAGCGGTTACAGATAATATGATAAAAGAGTTAAATGTTTTAGAAAAAGATTTTCAAATCGATAAAGAGTTTTTACGTGATGAATTTTACTCTAAAAATAACATCCAAAAAAGACTTTGGTTTTTCAAAATCTTTTTAAAGAATAGAAATTTAATCCAAGAAGAGTTTTACAAATATCTCTATAAACATAAAGTAGAAATTTTATTTTTGAATTGGTTTGAATACTATGCATTCAAAAACAGTATCAATTTTCCTTTTTCTAAAAGTGCGAATCCTATCACCACTCGCAATAAAACCCCTGAATGGGAAACCCTTGCCAATGGAAAAATTATCCGTTCCAATCACCCCCCTCAACAGGGAATCAAGCTTGAATATTGGGAACACCAATTGAAGCGATTCCTTTTAAACGTCCCCAAGATGATGACAAGACTAATATAAAAAATATCATCGTCCAAAATAATTTTTCAAATACGAATCTTGGAACGATAGGCTAACAGCTTGATAGAATCGAAAAATCGATTCAAAATCAACCTATCACTTCAATAGATTCTACCTCTGAAAAGAAAACAAAAAACCCATATTCAAACATTTCCAAATTTCAAGCTCTAGTGTCAAAACCTACCAAGAGACGAATAAAGAATTCATTCGTGCTCTTCAAAGCCAGCAAAGTAAGATAGACATAGGAGAAAATAACACGCCTCAGGAATCCGACATTCGTGATACTCCTACTTCTAAAGCCCAGATAAATACTCTAGCAAATGAATCCTATTCTAGTGAAACCTCTGAGCAAAATTCAACCCCTGAGATTAACCGTCTTGGTCGGGAAAACCATCAAGATCATCAAATAATCTCTGCCCCTGACTTAGGACAAATCCAAATAATTTATGACTGGAATATCGATGGAATATCTGAGTACAATATTTTAAATTTCCTACAAAAGATGACTATGGCCGCAAACGCCTATAGAACTCAAGTAGGAAATGAAGATAGAACCGTAGCCGAGCTCCTAATTGCTGGGTTTTCAAGCCAGCTTAAAGGATGGTGGGATAACTACCTAAACAATCAGCAACGCTCAGAAATTCTAGATGCCGTCAAAACGGATGAGGATAACGTGCCCATACTAGATAATTTTTGAAATCCCCAACAAGATGCTGTAGCCACCTTAGTTATAGCCATAACCTTGCATTTTATAGGAGATCCCTCAGTACTTAGGGATAAGAACGCTGAACTCCTTTCAAACCTTAAATGCAAAAGGCTTAGTGATTTCCAATGGTACAAAAACACTTTCCTTACTAGGGTTTTACTCCGCCAAGATTCAAACCAACCTTTTTGGAAAGAAAAATTCCTCGCAGGACTTCCAACCCTTCCAGGAGAATAAGTTAGAAATAAAAGTAGAGATTCCACGGGAACTCAAATAATTGATTATGATGATTTCACTTATGGAGAACTGATCAGTATTTTTCAACAAGAAGGTCTCAAGATCTGTCAAGATCTAAAACTCCAGAAACATCTTAAATGGGAACTCAAAAGAACAAAAGTAGAATTAGGCTCATTTTGTAGACAATTCGAAATTGATCCCAGCAAAAATAGTAAGTCCTGCATAGGAGATTGCAGTAATTCTTACTACTCTAAAAATAAGCCTAGAAAATACTCTAAAACCTATAGAAATCATAAATCTCACGAAAATTCCTGGCAAAAACCTCGTAAGAGATTTACTCCAAAAGAAATAACAAACCTAAACCATTCTACAAAAATCTCACTTGCTTCAAATGTAATAAAAAGGGTCACACTTCAAAATTCTGTCGTTTTAACAGAAAAATCCAAGAACTCGGCCTTGGAGAAGAACTTTCGAGTAAAATATCAAATCTCTTGCTAGATCATTCATCATCATCGAGTAATGATTCTGATTCATCATTATCTTATGAAAAAGCCCTACAAGTTGATGAGCTAAAAAACTCATCATCCGGCTCTGAATCCGATGAAAATAAAATAAATGTACTTACAAAAGATCAAGAATTTCAGATTGAAATCTTGAATTCCATTTCAAATCCTCAGACCAAACAAAATTTTTTAGAAACAATCCTTTCTTCCCTTAACGAAAAAGAAATAAAAATATCTGAAAACACATCAAAGCCTCATAATCCAACATCTTCAAAATCATCGTATGATCTAACCACAATCCTTAACAAAAGAAAGAAAGATAGTTCTAAAACAACAATTCAAGATCTTAGGATGGAAATAAAAGAGGTAAAAAATGATCTCAAAACTCTTAGAGAAAAACAAAAAAGGGATTCCGAGTATTTTCACTCAATTATACCTAGATAACATAGAAGATGATATCAGTCTCAAAGAACAAATACAGTCTCTAGACTCTGCCCCTAAAGATTTCCTCTGTGTTTTAAGAGAAATCACTTCCCGAAAATATAAAATAAAAATCACACTTGTTTTTTCTGAAAATTACAAAATTGATACGATCGCTCTGTTTAATACAGGCGCTGATCTTAATTGCATCAAGTCTGGGCTTGTCCCAAAATGTTTTCATCTAGAAACACGAGAAAAATTATCTGCTGCTAATAATTCCAAACTCCGCATAACATCTAAAGCAGAAGCTTCAATTTTAAAAGATAATACATTCATCAAGACTACATTCGTCTTAACAGATGATATATATCATAATGTTATATTAGGAACTCCCTTCATAAATTTAATCACACCATACAAAGTTATGGATGATTCAATTTCTTTTAAAACCCAAAACAAAAAAACTGTCTTTTCAATTTCTTGAATCACCTAAAAAGCGAAGTCTAAATTTAATAAAAGCTTGCTCAATACAAGAGAATTTCTTAAATTCTTTAATATATAGTAAAACATTCCATTTGGAAAATTTAAAATCTGAATTTTTACTACAAAAAACAAAGAAGGCTTTAGATACGAAAGAAGTAAAAGACAAGATTTTAAATCTTGAAAAACTTTTCGAAAATGAAATTTGTTCAGAATTACCAACAGCCTTTTGGAATCGCAAACAACACATTGTTGACCTGCCATACGAGGGAAATTTCAATGAAAAATAAATTCACACTAAAGCTCGTCCTATACAAATGAACTCTGAATTAGAAAAACATTGTAGGAATGAAATTTCTGATCTTTTAAACAAAGGCTTAATTTCAAAATCAAGATCTCCTTGGTCATGTGCTGCTTTTTATGTGAATAAAAATTCTGAAATTGAGAGAGGCACTCCTAGGTTAGTAATAAATTACAAACCTTTATATACCGCATTAAAATGATTTAGATATCCAATACCAAATAAAAAAGATTTACTTCAAAAGCTTTATTCTGCCCACATATTTTCAAAGTTTGATCTTAAATCAGGATTTTGGCAAATTCAAATCTCTGAAACAGATCGCTATAAAACAGCATTTACAGTTCCTTTTGGTCAATACCAGTGGAATGTAATGCCATTTGGTTTAAAAAATGCACCTTCGGAATTTCAAAGAATCATGAATGACATATTTTCTGAATATTCAAAATTTTGTATTATTTACATTGATGATATTTTAATATTTTCAAATTCTCTTGATGAACATTTTAAACATTTGAAGACATTTTATTATGTAGCAAGAAAAAATGGTCTTGTTTTTTAAAAAACAAAAATGTCTTTATTCCAAACTAAGATCAGATTTCTAGGGCATTACATATCGCAAGGTATGATAACCCCCATAGAAAGATCTTTAGAATTTGCAAACAAATTTCCAGATAAAATTTTAGATAAAACCCAATCACAAAGGTTCCTTGGTAGTCTTAATTATGTATTAGATTTTTGTCCTAACATTACTAGGATAGCAAAACCATTACATAGTCCGTCTAAAGAAAAACCCAGTTCCTTGGACAAAAGAGCATACTGCACTAGTACAAAAAATTAAAAAACAGGTTCTTGAAATCCCTTGTCTGCACATAGCGGATCCAGATTTAGAAAAGATTGTAGAAACAGATGCATCAGATGTAGGATATGGTGGTATTCTTAAACAAAAGAACATAGATGGTCGAGAAAGTATAATACAATTTACATCTTCGCATTGGAATGATACCCAAAGAAACTATTCAACTATTAAAAAAGAGATTTTAAGTATAGTACTATGTATACAAAAATTTCAAAGTGATCTCTTGAATAAAAAAATTTTATTACGTATTGATTGCAAAAGCGCTAAAGATGTTTTACAAAAAGATGTTAAAAACCTTGCCTCAAAACAAATTTTTGCACGATGGCAAGCAATTTTAAGTATTTTTGATTTTGATATAGAATATATTAAAGGAGATTCAAACTCTGTTCCAGATTTCTTGACAAGGGAATTTCTTCAAAACAGGTACGATGTCTCCGAGGAAGATTGATAAAGGAAAAGGCATATCCCTGGAACCAATGCCAGAAAAAACCTTACCCCCAAACACATCTCCACAGATAAAAACAGAACCCTGGATCTCCGTTACAAAAAAGAATGTGAAAAAAGAAGAACATTCTGATTCTCTTCAAACCCCAGAAAAAAACATGGATCAAATTCTACAGCTACAAAAAGCCTTTGAGCTAAGTTTTTCAAAACAGGAGAAGGGTGATTCTTCTAAAACATCCTCTTCGAAAAATGTTTTAAAATCCTCCGAGGTCCCTTCAAAAATAATTTCACATGAAAACCAGACCTCTAAAATGATTTCAAAACCTTCGAATAATTCACAAATTATTCTGAAGGAGTTTCCACAAAACTCACCTTCTGAAAATTTTGAAAAAAAGTATTTACCAAAACATAAATATTGAAAAATGATTTTTGGTCAGCAACAACCCATTTTCAACAATCGAAAAATATTTTGGGAAAAACAAATTTTTCAAACCTCATAATACAGATAAAACTGTGTTATTCTTTCAAACAATTTTGGAAATAACAGAATCAGTGTCCTTTAAACATTTTTATCTCAATGAAAACCACACTGATCCTGCTTATTCCACTTTTAAAATTCATAAGGTCATTGCTCCAAGCGATTGGGAATACGATCTTAATGAAAATCTAAATTTTCCAGAAAATCTAAAAGATCTCTCTTGTTTCAATGTCTCTTTCAACTACTGGGACTATTGTCAGGCTTGGTACAATCCATTTTTAATCCATTCCAAAACGTAAACACACATGGTTAATCTTTTTTGATACCAATTGTGATTTATCCAAATCTCCTTATTGGTTCATTCCGTGGTGGAACTATTTTGGTTCTGTTACCAAAATTTTCAAGCCTAACATTCAAAAGTCTTTTCAAATCTTTAAAACAAACTTCATTCCATCAGAAGATGAAAAGAAATTTCCCCCATTAGCCCTTTTTCACTCTAAATTTCATTTTCCTTGGGTGTTTTCTTGGACTCTCGATAAATGGTGGGATAAATTTAAAATTCCCTCAAACCTTTATCCGTCCAATATTCTAGAATGGATAAAAATCCAAAATTCCAACTCCAAAATACAGATAAAACTACATGAAGTCTGAAATAAAAACAACAAGAAGTTTGATTTAAAAATAAAACAGTGAGGCGTCCCTTCTAAATCCTAAGTGGTGCGCCTAAAACAACTAGTGCACAAGTCATTGTGACTTTGCACGTTATTACCCATTAGTAACAACTTCTAAGTAACTCGACGTAGCAATGATTTCTGCCTCGTTAAAAACCTTGGAGAAGAACCTCCTTGCCTTCCAAAATCCTCACCAAGGAAAAGAGTACAGAATCATCACCTAAGTTACCTAGTCATTGTTACTGGGCTCTTCATTCTTCAAGATAGAGATGTTGAAGATGTGAGCTCCAGCCTCCAGTTGATCGATGTCCTCTGCGGCAATGAGTGCGTGAGCTTCCTTAGCCATCTCTCTAGCTCTGGAACGAGTAATCCTTCCAGCTACCTCTGGTTCCTCCTCCTCTGAGCTGGTCACGATCATATCATCCTCTCCCTCTTGAAAAGCATTTGTCCTCAAATCTGAATCTGCAACATAAGGAAGCAAGTTAGAAACATTGAAAGCATCAGAAACATCATACTTACCTTGAAGATCAAATGGGATTTGGTATCGCACCTATTGATAAATTTGGTATCAGAGCCATGGTATCAGAGCCATGGCGAACCTCCTCTGCCATGGCTCTGATACCAAATTTATAGACAGCTACAGATCCGCTAATCTCAATGGGTGGATACTGTGATTGGGCATATCCACAACAAATTCCTTGGCACATGGGATCACTATAAAATTCAAGCAAGAGAAGAGTATATGAGCATGAGATGCTGCTCTTTCAAAAGAAAAGACCTGGAGAAGCACTATGAGAGGATGTCAAAAAGATTCTACGCACTAAATGGAATTGACGATGTCAATCTCAAGCAGGCGTACTTGAACTCACTTCCAGATTCTCTTGGAAATGAGATATCTCAAATATTATCCCTAAAGAATATGACTCTAAGTCAAGCTTCTTTGGGAGAAATATACCAGATCTCGCTTGCAGCCTTCGAAAAGCTATGCAACCACCAAAAGTTCTTCAAACAGCTGCAAGAACAAGGAAAACTACTCAGAAGAGCATGTGACCGTCCAGAGCTCTCCATCAAATGCAAAACAAAAAAGAGTGGATGTTCTACGAGCTATAAACAGGAGAAAAAATCCAGAAACAAATGGCAAAACAGGTATCCCAAGCTATCTGGTGGAAAGAAATGGAAATTCTTCACGAGAAAGAAACAACGAGGCTACAAGAAATCTGTAAATAAGAGGCCTACCCGTCGTAGCAAGAGTTGCCCTACTCGACACTAGGTACAGAGAATACCAGCATGCTTGCATAGCAACAATTCAGACAACCCTGAATGCAGGCACGGTATTTGTCACTCTCTACCCCAACTTCAACATATCACTTGAAGACCCTCAAATCTTCCAAAACATGCAAATCCAGCTATAAATCACAGGCGCTCCCCAAGTTGGCAACACATATGTAGCAACACTCCACCATCAGATGGCGTATAGGGTCCAAAACCATGCTATGGACCTCAGTCTCCCGCGAGACACAGGAGATGCACTGCTTATACAGCTAGAATCTCAACACAGTCCATCATGCATCCATATCCCCAGGCAAATCCCTAGAGAAGAATAAGTCAAATTACTTCCAGAATCTTGGGTGACAAATTACGAAAAGCTTCATGAAAGCAGCGTATCGATTCAATCGGTGGACTCTTCCATCTACAAGAGAAAAGACAGAGTAATCGAGATATCTTTCAAACAACAAGATGGTGAAAATTACGGCATCCAGCGTTTTGCACTGAGATAAATGCAATCTCTCCAGCCGAAGAAGTACAACCCCTGAGGCAATATTTGCCTGGTGTTCCAATAAACAAATTTAATGCAGCCGGAGACCCTATCTATGCATTCTCAGACGAAACATGTCACAAATTCTTTTACGTCTGTGACTGTGACTATTGCCTAATGAGTAGCTCAGATGAAGAAGAAAACTCAAGGCGAAGAAAAAAGAAGTCATCCCAGCAAATTGTCAAAGAACGATACGAATCTGGAGACCTAGAAGTTGGTCTTCTTGGAGAACCTACGGGGAAGGAGTTTGAATACTATGTCTTGTATTCAAACAGATCAACTCCACCAACCCCTGACAATGAAGATGTCTGCACATGTTATATGTTCGGTTCTTCTTCCTCTCAAGAGCCAACATTTGCAACATGAGAATTTGAAGAAGGCAACATCAGGCACTCATGGAAAATCAGAAATCCGAACGTTAAAAATCCAGATGGAACGGCAAAACAAGTTAGTGCAGCAGAAGCAACTTTAAATTGGCAATCAGAAAACTCTATGGTCCAAAACCACCTCTTGAGCGAAATCGACAGAAAGGGATCTATCCTCGACCTTTCAATCAAAGAAATCAACAAAAGATAAGTTCTCTCCACCAAGAACTCTTACACCTGGCAACTACTGTTTCCACAAATTCCCCACTCATGTACCAAAAGGAGTCAGAGCTAAAATCCCTTAAAGCCCAATTACAATCATTACAAAACCAGCCCAAAACACAGACCCCAATGCCATATGATCTCTTCACACCCTATCCTATATATTCTCCACCAGCCATGACCCAAACACAACCTCTCTTCTTTTCCCATGACCCAAGTATCTTTGGATCATCCTCCTTCCTGCCAACAAGAATCAAAGAGCAACGTCCTGCAAAAAAGTAACACTCAATTGTTCCTAAAGAAACTCCAAAGATTTGTGCGCCAGAAAACACGAAGACCACTTCACCTGAAAAGAGTGAAGCATAGTTTATGGTGGAACACGCCAAAAATCCAATCTCTACATTTCTTGAACAAGTGGCGGAGCAAACAAAAACACCAAAGCAACAACGTTTTACGAAAAGCCTGATGCCGCTACAAGAAAGTTCTGATGAGGAGTTCATAATCCCAAACTTCATGATGGCCGAACCAACAATAGAAGAAGAAGATATGGAAAGCGATGGGGGAAACATATCTGAAGACAGAAGGAAACCACAGAGGCCTCAAACTCCACCAGACTGGAATCCAAGAAGCCACACAGACTCACACAGTGGTTTCTCTTTCGACAATGTTCCCCCATCAAAATGGAGAGATAAAATCTACGAGATGCATGCATGGCTCACCGAACAACTGCTCAACCCAGGAGCTACTCTCCCTACAGTAATAGACAAGCTAATCTCCAAATTCCATGGTCGTCTCAGACAGTGGTGGATCAGCCTTGGAGATTACAGACAGCTACGGATCCGCCAATCTCAATCGGTGGATACTGTGATTGGAATTGACGATGTCAATCACAAGCAGGCGTACTTGAACTCACTTCCAGAATCTCTTGGAAATGAGACATCTCGAATATTATCCCTAAAGAATATGACTCTAAGTCAAGCTTCTTTGGGAGAAATATACCAGATCTCGCTTGCAGCCCTCAAAAAGCTATGCAACCACCAAAAGTTCTTCAAACAGCTGCAAGAACAAGGAAAACTACTTGGAAGAGCATGTGACCGTCCAGAGCTCTCCATCAAATGCAAAACAAAAAGGTGTGGATGTTCTACGAGCTATAAACAGGAGAAAAAATCCAGAAACAAATGGCAAAAGAGGTATCCCAAGTTATTTGGTGGAAAGAAATGGAAATTCTTCAGGAGAAAGAAACAAAGAGGCTACAAGAAATCTGACATATGCTACATCTGCAAAAAGAAAGGACATTATGCAAAACAGTGTCCAAATAAGAAGAAGAGGGATAATCTCCTTGGATATCTAGCCCAAGTAGAAGACATTGATGACTCAGACATCGAGTCTATCTTCTCTCTTGATGATGAACCAACTGATGATGCAGTCCTTGCAATGGGAATCGAGCATGATGATGAATTCTCAGAAGAATCTGAAACCGAAGAAGAAGAGGATGCCGACGACCAATTCATACTTTTTGATCTCTACACCCTAGACTCATGCAAGGTTGAAGAGTCAAAAGAAGCAGATTTGGCGTGTGTATCCCAACCAGCTCCAAATGCCAAGATCTACATCTTTCCTACCAAATACGATAAGCCTATACCGGTGATAGCCTTCTTCGATACAGGAGCTGCGTCTTCAATCATCAAACCAGATATACTCCCATCAACCCATTGGGATCGGTGTTCAGTGGCCTTCAAAGCAGCCAACGGGCAGATATTAAACATCTCCCTCATCAGTAAGCCCATCCATATCCAATTATTTCCAGGATATATGGTTAAATCTAAAGTATATGGGTCTGATTTTCCGGGAAAAGACTTCATACTTGGATTTGATATCCTCCATAGCCTTAAAAGAGTATATTGGCACCCAAAAGGCCTTAAACACAAAAACCACCTGTTACCATGGACAACCATTTCCCATTTTTACCCCATGAAACTCCTGAACCCCATGAGATTACCAAGACCTCTTGTGCCAGTTCTCACTCAGAATTCCTCACCAAATGTTCTTCACCCCTATGGCAAAATCCAGACTTCTTCATATCCTTGCCATTCAAGAAAAATGAAGATATCAATCCCACAAAGGCTAGTAATCTAGGGATGAATCCAGATCATTATACTCTGGCACTTGAAGAAGTAAACCTACTCCAAAAGGAAGGTCTCATCGAAAAAACAACTTCACCATGGGCATGCGAGGCTTTCTACATCAACAAAAGGGCAGAACAAGTCCGAGAAAAATTGAGGTTAGTCATCAATTACCAGCCACTCAATCACTTCCTTGCTGATGACAAGTTTCCATTACCGAAGCGAGAAGTCTTATTCTAAAGGCTCCCACAAGCACAAGTCTTCTCAAAATTCGACTTAAAAGCGGGATTCTGGCAACTGGGAATCAAACTGGAGGATAGACCTAAAACAGGTTTTTGCATACCAGACCGTCATTTCCAATGGAAGGTTATGCCATTTGGATTAAAGGTGGCCCCATCGTTATTTCAAAAGGCAATGACCAAAATATTCGAGCCAATACTTCCAAATGCACTGGTATACATCGATGATATCCTCTTGTTCTCTCTGGATATCGACTCCCATACCCGACTACTAGAGAAATTTCACAAGATCGTCCAACAGTATGGCATCATGCTCTCCGAGAAAAAGATGGCCATTAGAGAGACAGAGATAGATTTTCTTGGCATGCATATCTCAAAAGGGCAATACCACCTACAGCCTCACATTGCAACACAGCTCAACAAATTCCAAGACGACAAGCTCTCTTTCAAACAAGTCCAACAATTTCTTGGAGTTGTCAATTACATGGTGGAATTCATTCATGGTTTAGCAAAGTACAGGTCAATCCTTTCAACACAGCTAAAGAAAGATGCTCCTCCATGGGACGAAAGATGTACAGAAGCAGTAAAAGAGCTGAAACGGATCTCAAAGACTCTACCCTCATTGAAGATCCCTTCTAAAAGGAAAAGAATCCTACAAACTGATGCAAGCAACTGCTATTGGGGTGCTGTTCTCTTAGAAAAAGAGGAAAAAGGAAAAAGAAGCATTTGTGTATACAAAAGTGGTGTTTTCAAAGACATTAAAAAGCACTACCATTCTACTTACAAGGAGATACTTGCAGTCAAGAAGTTCGAGTTCCACCTAGTCGGACAACACTTTCTTATCAAAATGGACATGTCCTCGTTCCCAAAGATGATTCAGTTCAAGCAAAAGATCTTGCCACAAGCACAATTACTTAGATGGGCAAGTTGGTTTTCACAGTGGAAGTTTGACGTGAAGCACAACAATGGAAAAGACAATTTTCTCCCCGACTTCCTATCCAGAACACAAAGACAGATTTCAGCTGTCATACCGATGATATGCACTCTCACTCCAACCGAAGAGTCCCTGAGGAACATGATTGCAAAGATGCAACAAGGAATACAAGAAAAGATACTAGAGACTGCTCTAGTCTATCAAGGATGTGAGAAGCTCCATGGATTCTTGAAGCTCTATGTCTACAGGTACGGTCTAGACCAAGGGCCACTCCTTCAGCTACCTTATCATCCGGTATTCCCTTTCCTTACTACAATAGAGTTAAACCCAACTCACTGTGGTAAATTTCCGCAAGAAGCGTATTTCCTGTTATGGTACCTAGCGGAACTGTACACCATTGGAGTACTCATTGACAAAAGCAGATTACTTTTGTATCTGGCAAAGTGCTTTCTGACAAGAAGGAAAGAGCACTACAAGTTGTTGTACAAGTGGCTCACATTGTTCCACGATGTGACATGGTGGCAAGAGAATATTCGAGCACGAGAAGGATACAAAGTCTTAGTCACTTTCAACATCATCACAAAGCAATAACAACAAGAAGACGGAGTCATAATTCAGAGAGAATACAAAGCCCAGATCCAGACAAGTTATAATGATGATCCTTTTGACGGGGATAATTTTCACATAAGGACAAGAAACCTGGCAGCGATAAATCACATTGAAGAATCTGAAATTGACCCACAGTTATTTTGTCCTCACACTGCAAACTGGCACAACAGGGATGCTTATCCACATGACTTTATTGATGAAATACGACAAAGTCTGGCAAGCTTCCATGATCACTACGCATGGCCACAAGATGATCCTGACCATCCAATCTACAGAGTTGAAGGAAAGAAGTACACAATCAAAAGGTATATCCTGGGCTACAAAATCTTCATAACGAAGATAGTTTCTGACAGCGAAGAAGACGACAAGGATTCAGACTTCAGATAAGGGAGAATCTACCTCTCTTTTGGAGACAGGGGGAATAATAAATAATGATGCACATGTTGATTAAGAAAAGCATCATAATCCATATGTTAAATAAGAAAAGAATAAAATATTTATGCATGAGGAAGTTAGGTATTCACATGCTAAATAGCTCTAAGTTAGGTATCCACATGTGTAATAATCTTAAGTTAGGTATCCATTGTATCACTATAAATAAGAGGCTTGGATGCTTGTATAAACCAAGCCAAGTCCTGTAATCGAGTCTGAGAGAAAATCTCGAGTGTCCTTGTAATTTGTGAGTGTTCCATATAAATAAAATATCCCCCTTTGTATAATCATCTCTTCCATACTTTAAATACCATTTTTAATACTCTTGATCCTTATAAACCTTCTTTGTGATTGTACCCACTATGTGTTTGTAAAGTTGTCTCCCCACCAACTTGCTCATTGTCCTCAATGAGCACTTGTCCAGGTTCTCTCTCTGGTAATTCCTTTGCACTTCTAAGATTTATAGCATTGTAATACTCCTTTGGGTTAGGCTCAGGTTTACCAGGTAGAGTGCCTTGGTTTCTTGAGGTAGAGGCTTGATTCTGCCTTAACTCCTTGATCTCTTGTGGCATTACAGGATACTTTGAACCCAAGTCTGAAAAACCACTCTCAACCCTCTACTGACCCTGAAGAATCTGCTGTAACACTCCACACAACTCCGGCCCCATCTGTTGCTGATTCTGAACCGGCGGCTGCTGACCCAACTGATGCTGACCCAATTGGCGGGTATTTCTGCTGTTGAGGCTGGCTAGTGAAGTTGCTCCCCTGAATCAGTTGTTGTGGCTCTCCATAGCTTTGTTTCTGCTGAGCAAACTGCTGTTTAGGTTGAAAGTTCCCCTGATAGTTGTTTTTGTGAACAAAACACTGCTGACCCTGAGGAAGATGATAAACTTGATTTTGAGGATTAGCCACATTGGGATTCCTATATGAGAGGTTTTGGTTTGAGTTGAATTTGTTGAACATCTGATACTTATTCTGATTACCAATGTAGTTTATCTCCTCTTGAGTGAGGCCATCTTCATTGACATTTTCAAAGCATGGGGGTTGATCTTCAAATTCTCCAACAAAGTGCTTGCTTTGAAGCTCTCTAATGTCCTTCTCCATCCTCAGCTCTTTGCTGGATCTCTCACTTCTATTTGACCTGTCTAAGTCGACCCTATAAGTACCATTACTCATGACTAGATTTTCCACAAGTTCCAATGCAGCATTGATCTCTTTACCCAGAAAATTCCCATTTGAAGCTGTGTCTAGCTGGTTTCTGATCTTGGGTAGTGCTCCTATATACAGTGTGCTCAAGAGTGATGCCTCTGAATACCCATGATGTGAACATTGGTTGGTGTAACTCCTAAACTCTCTCCCAAGCTTCCCCAAACCTTTCATTTTTCTGCTGGGTAAAGCTTGATATCTGGTTTCTCAGCTTTGCAGTCCTTGAGGTAGAGAAGAACTTAGACAAGAATGCAAGCTTGCACTGCTCCCAAGTTTTGATGGATCCTCTAGGCAGATTCTTTTTCCACTGATGTGCCTTGTCTCCCAACCTGAAGGGAAACAATCTAAGCTTGAAACTGTCCTCAGACACACCATTGATCTTTGTTAGATTACATACCCTGTCAAATTGATCCAAATGCTCCAAGGGATCCTCCATTGGCAGACCATGAAACTTAGAGTTCTGAACCATGTTGAGTAAAGAAGCCTTCACCTCAAAAATATTTTTCTGAACCGGTGGAGCCTGAATCCCTGCTCGGTATTGGTGTGCATTGGCTCTGTTGTTTACACCAACAAACATTTGAGGAGGCTATGGACGCCTTGGAGCTTGTGGCTGGTGCTGAGGAATTTTGTGAGCCTGCTGCTCATTCCTGTTAGCTTGCTGCTGGTTCTGCTGAGCATGGCATTCATTTCTCTATGCCATGTTCTGATTCACATAAGCTTGCTGCTCATTCGTCTGAGCTTGAGCCACATTTACTTAAGCCTGATACTCAGCTTCTTCTACATTCTGTGCCATACCCAACTGCTGAAGATGATCTTCTCCTTATTGATGAGCAGCTCTGTCCCTTTCTCTTTTGCCTCTTCTATCCAGCAGGTGTATGTTTTCAATAAAGGGTTCAGCTGCCTCACAACTCCTGCTCTTAAGGAGGTTATGATAACACCGTATTTTCACCACTTTTATGGATCTTTTTGAAATGTTTTTTTCTATGTTTTTAATTGCTTTCAAATACTTTTATTACGTTTTTCTAGTATTTGTAGTTCCAAGACTCTTTTCAGGTAACTCAGGGAAAAGCTTAACAAAATGGATAGAAAACCAGATTTCAGCTCAGAGTCAAACCGTCAGAAGTTCACCCCTGATTGAAGGCCTTCTCACCGTCTGATCCAGCTCAAATTTGGAGATCTTAAAGATGGAAGTATCAGCTTTCCAGCACACTTTACAGCTTGGCAATCTAACGGTTCAATCAAAAGATACGCGAAGAGCAAGATGTCCCGTAAACCAGCCGGCAAGCGTTTCCACCCGCGGCCAACAAGCAATTTCCCGCGGTCAGAAGCACCGTGACCGCAGCCAGCCATCCATTCCCCGCGGTCACAGCCATCCCGACCGCGGCCAGCCAACTCCAAGCCCGAAGGCCCATTTCTGAAGCCCACAATGATTCCCTCATTTGGAGAAACCCTAAGTGACGTCTAGAGATGTCTTGAGCACTATAAATATATGTTTTAGGAACCCTAAAAGGGAGAACCGAATCATTACCTCATATTTTTCTTATTGTTTTTACTTTAGCTTTTAGGGAGAGAGAGATTTGTGTCTTGAACCCTTGTTCTTTATTTTTTAATTTTGGTTTCTATTCTACTTCTTAATACTATGTTTTTGATTTCGTTCATCATGTCTGAGTAGTTTTATTGTTGGGATTAAGGGATTTTCGATGGGGATTTATATGTTCGATGAGGATTCCATGAGCTTTTGAGCCGAATCTTAGAACTTTTTCTTCTGAATTCGTTTTTACTGCATGAGAGTAGCGTCATGAACTACAATCTGATCCAGATGCTTGGTGACACGAAAGTGTTCGTCCGGTGTCAGATCTAGTTTGGGAGAGCAAAACAAACATAGGAGTGGAAACCTACCCATGGGCGATTTGTGAATGCTGACGAGTCTTAAACATAATGCATCTCTTCTTTTCCAGGGCCAGAGTGGAAACCTACTGGTCAGGGTTGAGAGAGATAGTTGTCTATGATCACGACAGTGGCGTATTCATACGGCCGTGACTCTAGTTCGAAAAGTTTAAGCTAAGATCTTATCAATTTTACTCTCTAGCAATGTTTCGTACCCCTGAGAAAACTTCCCTGAAGCCCAACGCCTTCTTTCCTATAGATTCACACCATTTTTATTTCAAGCTTTAGTTCAATATTCTCATTCCTTTTTAGTCGATTTTCATTTAAGCAATTAGAATATCCATTTTTCTCGTTTTTATTCATTTTCGTTAAGTTTAGTTATTAGGTCATTTTAATTACCGTATTTTCTCTTTAAGATTTGTTTTTACATTTTAAACACACCACCAAAATCCCCACAAAACCGTTTGGTTCTAGACTTCCTTACTTTATATTTCTTTCAAAAGCTTTTGCAGAAAAGATCATCCCTGTGGATTCGATCCCTAAGTACTACAATCGATCAGCTGTGCACTTGCGGCTATTGATTTCATTTAGGGTAAAACTTGACAACCCTCGACACACAACGACAGTACACATCAAGTTTTTGGCGCCGTTGCCGGGGAAGGCACGCGTTTCCTTTTCCGCAAAACCCCGAGAAAGGTTGGTAAATCGACTCTAGAACCCCTTTTCTGCATATTTCCATTTTTTGGTTATTTTGTTTCCATTTCAGAAGATATGGATCCTATAAATCGAAATACACACTATGAGGAAGGTTTCTATAACACTCCTCAAGCCACTAGATGCAGAGAAGAACACCAAGCCCGAAATCTTAGCCACATGGATCGATAAAGCCAGCCAACCACCCATACCACCGGCGCAGAGAGACTGTTCGACACCGGGAAGATCCTTATGGTGCTCCTCCAACCTACTTCGAGCCACACGCCTATAATCCTCCACTGCAGAACCCTAGTCAGCAAGAGGACAACTTGAGGATCAGCAGACGTTTGGGACGCCTCAAAGGAATGATAAACCAGTTCCTTGATCAGCAGATTCTCACCGAAAACTCCCTGCTCAAGAGAATTGATTCAATCTCTGAAGAGTTCAACAAAAAATTTGATGATATGGCCAATCATGTTTGAGTTCTGGAAGAGCAAACCCACAAGGATGCACAAGCCCTAGCTGGGATGATCCACCAAGTCGCAACAGAGCAGACAAGACAAGGGTATGACATCATACAGAATTCAAGTGATATTGTCGAATCAAAGCAGGAGATTAAAGAAGTAATAGAATCCGCCTCCTGGTATAAAGAGAAAACAGATAAAGAGTTGCAAGAGATCGAGAACAGGCTGAACAAACTCGAGCTCAAAGCACGGGAGATTGATGCAAGAATTGAGCAGATGCCCAACATTGAGCAAATTGAGAGATTTTCTAAGAAATCTCCCAAAAATCCTGATGAAGATGCCCAACAACGCCCTGGTATGAGTTCAATTGATGCTAGTCTACCCAATAAAGAAGCTGGAGAAGTTCGTGTCAAGTACAAGAAGGAAGAAACGGATTATGAGCGAATTATATCCGGAGCCGCGGGTCCGAGCACCCTGACCGCGGCCAAGACCCTTTTTCCCGCGGTCGCGACTCCTCTGACCGCGGGAGTTGGTCGTTCAGATGCACCTCCGGGTTTTGAGAGGAAAATAATACATCTCCTGTCCCAACTTCAACCTCCAGCACCTAAAAAAGCAACTTAGGAAGAAGAAAACCAAGTTTCAGATGAAGAAGCAGATTGGCAGGAATCATTACCCTGTATGATGGCAAAGGAATGTGTTGAAGATTCAGCTGACTCTTCAATCCAAGAAGACCAGACATGCAGCGAGATAAAGATGCCATACATCGATTCAATCATTGAATATGACGCTGCAGCTTTCTTTTGTGAATCCTATTCTGCGTTCGAGACACCAGCCAACACCTACAGAGAAAGGCAAGTTCGAATTCTCCATAAGGTCAAGACTACAGGTCAGTTTCTTATCTCTTGTTCTATCAGAGGAGAAATGTTTAAAAACGTGCTATGTGATTCTGGAGCTTGTCTTGACATGATGTCTAAGGCAATTGCTTTGAGACATGGAATTAAACACCTCCGCAGGACTAGAGCAAAGATTAGTCTAGCTGATGATTCCAATGCAACACCTCAAGGAATAGCTCATGAAATTCCTTTGAGAATAGGAGATTGCATAGTGCCTGTCGACTTCTACATTGTCGAGACGAGAGATGCAACATATCCTGTGATTCTCGGATGGTCTTTTCTAGCAACTTCCGGAGCTATAATGGACTGGCCAAACCGGAGGATTTCATTTGCTAACATCGACAAAGATGTCTTCATAGAAGCTGTCCCATACAACAGCAAAGCAGGAAAACGTTCTGCAACAGAAGAATTTGAAGAAGAACTTTGGAGTGACGAAGAACCTGCTAGGCAAAGCAAGGAGATGTCGAAAAAGACTTGTCTCAGGACAAGGTCTTCTTCATTGGAATAAGTCACGTCCAAAACTCGAGCTAAACGACTTAAAACAAAATCGCTTAATGGGAGGCAACCCATTTAGGTATTGTTTTCTTTAGGATTTTTCTTTCTTTTTCTATTGATCTTTTTCTTTTTCTTAGTTTCAGGTGTTTCTTATAAAACGAAAAAGCCAAAAAAAAATCAAAAAACCCGAAAAACCCAAAAAGAAGGATGGTCCCTGACTGCTCGGCCCAGCAGGAACCAAGAAGAAGCAGGAAGAGGCCGCGAAATAAGCCCCCGCGGTCGCAGACGTTCTGACCGCGGGAAACGCCTCTTCGACCGCGGTCGCGTGATTCTGACCGCGGCCAAGCACCTGTTTACCGCGGTCGCGTGACTCCTGACCGCGGCCAATGGTCGTTGAGATCAAACCCTAACCCCAAACCACCCACCTCACCTCATTTGACCTCACCAATCCCCACTCCACCTCATTCACCACCCTCCACCACCTTCATCACCACCTATCACCTTCCCAAACCTCTTCGAATGAATCCGGTTCATCTCCACCAGCATCCTCGATCCAGGTAAGTTCTCTTTGTCCTTACCAATTCGATTATCTATGCATTTTTCTCATCCAATCTCGACTTGTTTCACATTGAGGACAGTGTGATTTAAGTCTGGGGGAGGATTTCATCCCTTTCTAACCACTTTCTTTCATGAGTCTTGCATTATCTACACTTTTTGCATTTTCCTTAAAGTTTTTCAAAATCGGTTTTCAAAACAAAATACGTTTTAAAGGGAATGGTGAACATGAATCAATGATAGTTGACTGTGTGCTTTAAACTGTTCCTAGTGACATGCTCATTCATGATTTAGGACTAGACTAGGCAGTAGCTAAACACATTTGAAACGAAGTACCCCAGAGGAATTTGAATGATTTCGATTTAGATGAAGGGATACACTAGCTCTGTTTTATTTGGACTTAATTTGGACTTAATTTTCTCATTGAAGCATTAGACCAGGGAACCGAATCATACATTCAGGACTCCTTTATCCTTTTACTACTCTCAGTTGATCCTGAATGGCTAGTTCATCTTTAGCTAGTTCCCCACCTTAACCAATCCTCTTTCAAACCACATGCACTGTTGTTTTCTATTGTCTTATATGCAGATAAGTGCAAAAACATTGGAGAGAAAGAGGAACGACGCAGTTTTCAGTCACTAAGGACAGAGACCTGCGATTTGCCGGAAAAGTTCCTCGAAGGATTCAACACAAGAGGAAGCTCAGTTTGCCTTAGAAAAATCTCAAATTTTGGTACAATCTCGTCCTCTAGTCTCTCTCTATTTAAAAGGCATTTCCTAATACTAAAAAAAAAAAAAAAAATCCGAAAATAAGAAAAGAAAGGAAATAAAAGCCTTAGAGAGTCTAGAGAGATCGAATTCTAAGTCCGAAGGCAACTGGAGTTCGAATTTTATGGAGTTTTGGAGATCATTTTCTGATTCCCGGAAAGAATCTAAGTCTGGGGGAATAGTTGTTTACAACAAAGGAGGAAGGATTATGCAACAACATTTGGCAAGAAGAAGTGACTGAAAAAATTGCGGTCATCAACATGTTCTTATCTCTCTTGTGGTTTTGCATATTATCTTGCATCCTCCAGATCTTCAGGTAACCCAAAACACTTTAACTCCACCACTTAAATAGCCCTTTAATGCCAAACGCCGTCTACCTTGGATGATATCTTTAATGAGAACTCACTATTGAACTTAATGAATGTAGAGAGCTAGTTGACTGGAATCAAGATTTAGATTGTTTAAGTTTCGCATGACGGAAAAAGTGGACTAGTATCTCTTGTGCATTGGTGAGAATTTTCTAGACTAAGTTGTGGATTGATGCACTATCTTTGGTCCTAGTTTAGGAGTTCATGTCTATGTTATTTGTGCATTTCCTATTTTTGTTTTCACTTAACCAGTTTAGGCTTTTGCTTTGTTTGAAGACAAACAAAGGTTTAAGTCTGGGGGAGTTGATAACACCGTATTTTGACCACTTTTATGGATCGTTTTGAAATATTTTTTTCTATGTTTTTAATTGCTTTCAAGTACTTTTATTACGTTTTTCTAGTATTTGTAGTTCCAAGACTCTTTTCAGGTAACTTAGGGAAAAGCTTAACAAAATGGATAGAAAACCAGATTTCAGCTCAGAGTCAAACCGTCAGAAGTTCACCCCTGATTGAAGGCCTTCTCACCGTCTGATCCAGCTCAAATTTGGAGATCTTAAAGATGGAAGTATCAGCTTTCCAGCACACTTTACAGCTTGGCAATCCAACGGTTCAATCAAAAGATACGCGAAGAGCAAGATGTCCCGTAAACCAGCCGGCAAGCGTTTCCACCCGCGGCCAACAAGCAATTTCCCGCAGTCAGAAGCACCGCGACCACGGCCAGCCATCCATTCCCCGCGGTCACAGCCATCCCGACCGCGGCCAGCCAACTCCAAGCCCGAAGGCCCATTTCTGAAGCCCACAATGATTCCCTCATTTGGAGAAACCCTAAGTGACGTCCAGAGATGTCTTGAGCACTATAAATACATGTTTTAGGAACCCTAAAAGGGAGAACCGAATCATTACCTCATATTTTTCTTATTGTTTTTACTTTAGCTTTTAGGGAGAGAGAGATTTGTCTCTTGAACCCTTGTTCTTTATTTTTCAATTTCAGTTTCTATTATACTTCTAAATACTATGTTTTTGATTTCGTTCATCATGTCTGAGTAGTTTTATTGTTGGGATTAAGGGATTTTCGATGGGGATTTATATGTTCGATGAGGATTCCATGAGCTTTTGAGCCGAATCTTAGAACTTTTTCTTCTGAATTCGTTTGTACTGCATGAGAGTAGCGTCATGAACTACAATCTGATCCAGATGCTTGGTGACACGAAAGTGTTCATCCGGTGTCAGATCTAGTTTGGGAGAGCAAAACAAACATAGGAGTGGAAACCTACATATGGGCGATTTGTGAATGCTGACGAGTCTTAAACATAATGCATCTCTTCTTTTCCAGGGCCAGAGTAGAAACCTACTGGTCAGGGTTGAGAGAGATAGTTGTCTATGATCACGACAGTGGCGTATTCATACGTCCGTGACTCCAGTTCGAAAAGTTTAAGCCAAGATCTTATCAATTTTACTCTCTAGCAATGTTTTGAATCGTTCGTACCCCTGAGAAAACTTCCGTGAAGCCCAACGTCTTCTTTCCTATAGATTCACACCGTTTTTATTTCAAGCTTTAGTTCAATATTCTCATTCCTTTTTAGTCGATTTTCATTTAAGCAATTAGAATATCCGTTTTTCTCGTTTTTATTCATTTTCGTTAAGTTTAGTTATTAGGTCATTTTAATTACCGTCTTTTCTCTTTAAGATTTGTTTTTACATTTTAAACACACCAACGAAACCCCCACAAAACCGTTTGGTTCTAGACTTCCTTACTTTATATTTCTTTCAAAGGCTTTTGCAGGAAAAGATCCTCCTTCCTTGTGGATTCGATCCCTAAGTACTACAATCGATCAGCTGTGCACTTGCGGCTATTGATTTCATTTAGGGTAAAACTTGACAACCCTCGACACACAGCGACAATACACATCAGGTTATCAATCCCCTTAATCAGTTGTAGAATAAAGGGTTATCAATCCAGTACTTGTGGTTTAGACACTTATCTATGAGATAATCTCTTAATTCAAGCCAAATAGACAGAATATGGTTTTCAAACTATTAACTAGACAAAAAATAAACCTAAAACAAGGTTTAAACAAGACTAAGATGCAAGCTAAGCAAATAA
This sequence comes from Eutrema salsugineum, assembly GCF_000478725.1. Classification (NCBI taxonomy): domain Eukaryota; kingdom Viridiplantae; phylum Streptophyta; class Magnoliopsida; order Brassicales; family Brassicaceae; genus Eutrema; species Eutrema salsugineum. The sequence continues at coordinate 1,714,993 of NW_006256821.1, read as the reverse complement.
AGAACACTAAACAAGATGATGAATATGATATGATGATGATTAGAGCTCCAGATATGATAGATGGCTAGGGTGCTATTCAGGATTTAACTAAGTAGATGGCTAGGGTGACAATAATGAAACATCATTCAAGTGATTTAGGATTTTAATCAAGCCTTAATCTTTCTCAAGCATCAAGACACAAATCAATCCATTTAACATACCCAATCATTATTGGAGATCAAACAACAAGACAGCATTAAGAATTAATCCTAAATGATCATTTATGCAAATAACAAACATCATCATGGCATTAATGCATAAACCTCTAATATAGCTCTTTCAGAAATTTCATCAAACACTTTTGGTGCATGAAAAACCCAGATTCTAGATCACAAGTGATGTGCAAGGATCTAGCATAGAGATCATCTATTTAGAGAAATGAAACCATGGATCTAGACCTAAGCTAGCTTAATCAAACCCCTAGAGCACCCTAACCTACATATCTAGAACTCTAATGAGGGGACTACTCCCTAATCATGATTATCTCTTTTAATCCTTTACAAGATAGGTAGATAAGCATGATTAGTTGATGATGATAGATAGATGGATGATAGATGATAAAGAAAATATGATTAAAGCTCTCAAAACTCTCTTGATTAGACAGAAAATGGGAGTTCTCTCTCTCAAAAAGGTGTTCTTTCACAAAAGAGTCAAAAAGCTTAAGGGAAAATGAGATAATCCTTAATAAAAAACCCTAAAACATATATATAGTGTCTCCAACAAACCGGGTCAACCCAGGACAAACTGGGTACTGACCCGGCTTAAATTGGTAAAGTTCCAAGTGGGCGAGTTGGTCAAGTGCTTCCCATCACGCAAGCCAGAGTCGCACAGCCATAGAACTAGTCTTGTGCGCCTAAACTCCATCAGCCTTAGCCCCATGCTTATCCTGGTCTGTTCTGCAAATACATGTGTTGTTCAGGTCTTCTGCTCTTCAACTCGCACAAACAAGACACATTCTAGAGAAAATATGTGTGCGAGTTGGTCTTCTTTAGCTCCAAGTCGCACGCCCAACTCGCACAATTCTGGAAAGATGTTCTTGCGAGTTTAAACTTTGTAAACTAAGCCGCATTCCCTTCTCGGTCTTAACTGCGATCATATGTGCGGTTTAGGATCTTTTGCTCTCTAACTCGCACACTCATGTATGACAGAGCTTTAAAATTGTGTGCGAGATGGTCTCCTTTACTTCCAAGTCGCAGGCCCAACTCGATTTGATCAGCGAACACATGTGCGACTTAGTTCATTGCTCGGCCAACCCGCATGCCCCAATCGCACAACTTATTGACTTAGTATATTTCAGCTCGGAGGTCTTTGGTCTTGCTCAAAGTTGCATTATCGGCACATCTCCAGTCGCAGCCTATTCCCCAGAACTAAATCTCTCATTGCTGCGAGCTGACTAAGTCGCATAGCTGTCTCGCACAATCCATGTCTTCTCAGACCACTTCGCATTCGGGGCGGCGTAACTTCTAGGATATGGTTCCAAATGGCTTGATCCAGATTCCATTGTAAATAAAACTCAAATATCTCGTACTTTGGTGAAGACCACAATGGCATTCGGGGAGTGGAAGGTCTCCCGGATCGCTGATCTCTCCAGTGTATCGGAAAGACCCGGTGAAAGGCTTCCGAACCCGTCTTCATTCCGGAAACATTATCTCCCAGATCAGACCTCCCAATCGTGTGATCTCAGGTGATTTGGAAAGAAGACTCAAAGGTCTTGAATATTGAAGAGCATCTTTCTGCGTAACCTTTAAAGCACATCGAATCGGTTTGGAAAGAAAGAGAGACAAGAAAGTCTTCTGATGGCTATAACTCACAGCTCACTGAGCAGAATCCACTGATTACAACTGTAATGGAAGCACAACTCAATTTTTCCAACTTTTGTTAAGACCTCGGAAGCCAAATCGGACGTTAAGACTCCTCGGACGGCTAATCTTTAAAAGGAGTCCAAGTTTTTTTATTTTCATAGGAGATTTGAGGTGTATCTAAATGAATCAGAAAACATGTAAATTATGCCAATATGGATTAGAACATGTAAATTAGGAGATTTTAGGACTCTCTACTTCCTATTTCTAGTCTCACAACTTCCCTTTGTCAATATAATGCCAATATGGATTAGAATATGATTTTTAGCAAACAGAGTCGTAGTTTTCGGATTTTCATAGGAGATTTAAGGTGTATCTAAAGGAATAAGAAAACATATAAATGATACATCTCCTTCCACATTTAGGAGTCTCTACCTTATATTTCTAGTCTCACAACTCCCCCATTGTCATTATAATGCCAATTTGGATTAGAATATGACTTTTAGTAAAAAAAATCTCAGTTTTCTGATTTTAATTGGATATCTGAGGTGTATCTAAAAGAATAAGAAAACATGTAAATGATGCATCTACTTCCACATTTCTGACTTCCTACCTTTTATTTCTAGTCTAACAACTCCTCCTTGTCATTATAATGCCAAGTTGGATAATAATTGACTTGTAGTAAAAAGGGTCCAAGTTTTCTGATTTTTATAGGAGATTTAAGGTGTATCTAAAGGAATAAGAAGTCATGTAAATTATGAATCTCCTTTCACATTTAGGACTCTCAACTTCCTATTTCTAGTCTCACAACTTACCCTTGTAAATATAATGCCAATATGGATTAGAATATGGCTTTTAGTAAAAAGAGTCCCAGTTTTCTTATTTTCATTGGATATCTGAGGTGTATCTAAAGGAATAAGAAAACATGTAAATGATGCATCTTCCTACAACATTTAGGACTCTCTACCATCTGTTTCTAGTCTCACAACTTCCCCTTGTCATTATAATGCCAATTTGGATCAGAATATGACCTTTAGTAAAAAGAGTCCCAGTTTTCTGATTATCATAGGAGATTTGAGGTGTATCTAAAGGAATCAGAAAACATGTAAATGATGCATCTCCTTTCACATTTCGGACTCTCTACTTCCTATTTCTAATCTCACAACTTACCCTTGTCAATATAATGCCAATATGGATTAGAATATGACTTTTAGTAAACAGAGTTGTAGTTTTTGGATTTTCATAGGAGATTTAAGGTGTATCTAAAGGAATAAGAAAACATATAATGATACATCTCCTTCCCTATTTAGGAGTCTCTACCTTATATTTCTAGTCTCACAACTCCCCCCCCCCTTTGTCATTATAATGCCAATTTGGATTAGAATATGACTTTTAGTAATAAAAGTCTCAGTTTTCTGATTTTCATTGGATATTTGAATTGTATCTAAAGGAATAAGAAAACATGTAAATGATGCATCTCCTTCCACATTTCTGACTTCCTACTTTTTATTTCTAGTCTCACAACTCCCCCTTGTCATTATAATGCCAATTTGGATCAAAATTGAGTTGTAGTAAAAAGGGTCCAAGTTTTCTGATTTTTATAGGAGATTTGAGGGTGTATCTAAAGGAATAAGAAATCAGGTAAATATGCATCTCCTTTCATATTTAGGACTCTCTACTTCCTATTTCTAGTCTCACAACTTACCCTTGTCAATATAATGCCAATATGGATTAGAATATGACTTTTAGTAAACAGAGTCCTAGTTTTCAGATTTTCATAGGAGATTTAAGGTGTATCTAAAGGAATAATAAAAACATGTAAATGATGTATCTCCTTCCACATTTCTGACTCTCGACTTTTATTTCTAGTCTCACAACTTACCCTTGTCAATATAATGCCAATATGGATTAGAATATGACTTTTAGTAAAAAGAGTCCCAGTTTTCTGAGTTTCATTGGATATCTGAGGTGTATCTAAAGAAAAAAGAAAACATGTAAATGATGCATCTTCCTACCACATTTACGACTCTCTACCATCTGTTTCTAGTCTCACAACTCCCCCTTGTTATTATAATGGCAATTTGGATCAGAATATGACCTTTAGTAAAAAGAGTCCCAGTTTTCTGATTATCATAGGAGATTTTAGGTGTATCTAAAGGAACCAGAAAACATGTAAATGATGCTTTTCCTTTCACATTTAGGACTCTCTACTTCCTATTTCTAGTCTCACAACTTACCCTTGTCAATATAAAGCCAATATGGAATAGAATATGACTTTTAGTAAACAGAGTCGTAGTTTCTTTATTTTCATAGAAGATTTGAGGTGTATCTAAAGGAATAAGAAAACATATAAATGATACATCTCCTTCCACATTTAGGACTCTCTACCTTATATTTCTAGTCTCACAACTCCCCCTTGTCATTATAATGCCAATTTGGATTAGAATATGACTTTTAGTAAAAAGAGTCCCAGTTTTCTGATTTTCATTGGATATCTGAGGTGTATCTAAAGGAATAAGAAAACATGTAAATGATGCATCTCCCTACCACATTTATAACCCTCTACCTTCTATTTCTAGTCTCACAACTCCCCCTTGTCATTATAATGCCAAATTGGATCAGAATATGACCTTTAGTAAAAAGAGTCCTAGTTATTTTATTTTCATAGGAGATTTGAGGTGTATCTAAAGGAATCAGAAAACATGTAAATGATGCATCTCCTTTCACATTTAGGACTCTCTACTTCCTATTTCTAGTCTCACAACTTACCCTTGTCATTATAATGCCAATATGGACTAGAATATGACTTTTAGTAAACATAGTCCTAGTTTTCTAATTTTCATAGGAGATTCAAGGTGTATCTAAAGGAATAAGAAATTATATAATGATACATCTCCTTCCATATTTAGGAGTCTCTATCTTATCTTTCTAGTCTCACAACTCCCCCCCTTGTCATTATAATGCCAATTTGGATTAGAATATGACTTTTAGTAAAAAAAGTCTTAGTTTTTTGATTTTCATTGGATATTTGAATTGTATCTAAAGGAAAAAGAAAACATGTAAATGATGCATCTCCTTCCACATTAAGGACTCTCTACTTCCTATTTCTAGTCTCACAACTTACCCTTGTCAATATAAAGCCAATATGGATTAGAATATGAGTTTTAGTAAACAGAGTCGTAGTTTTTTTATTTTCATAGAAGATTTGAGGTGTATCTAAAAAAATAAGAAAACATATAAATGATACATCTCCTTCCACATTTAGGACTCTCTACCTTATATTTCTAGTCTCACAACTCCCCCTTGTCATTATAATGCCAATTTGATTAGAATATGACTTTTAGTAAAAAGAGTCATAGTTTTCTGATTTTTATTGGATATCTGAGGTGTATCTAAAAAAAAAGAAAACATGTAAATGATGCATCTTTCCTACCACATTGAGGACTCTCTACCATCTGTTTCTAGTCTCACAACTCCCCCTTGTCATTGT
>NW_006256821.1:1708018-1709565 GCF_000478725.1 Eutrema salsugineum | reverse complement strand
GGATCAGAATATGACCTTTAGTAAAAAGATTCCCAGTTTTCTGATTATCATAGGAGATTTGAGGTGTATCTAAAGGAATCAGAAAACATGTAAATGATGCATCTCCTTTCACATTTAGGACTCTCTACTTCCTATTTCTAGTCTCACAACTTACCCTTGTCAATATAATGCCAATATGGATTAGAATATGACTTTTAGTAAAAAGAGTCCCAGTTTTCTGATTTTCCTTGGATATCTAAGGTGTATATAAAGGAATAAGAAAACATGTAAATGATGCATCTTCCTACCACATTTAGGACTCTACCATCTGTTTCTAGTCTCACAACTCCCCCTTGTCATTATAATGCCAATTTGGATCAGAATATGACCTTTAGTAAAAAGAGTCCTAGTTTTCTGATTATCATAGGATATTTGAGGTGTATCTAAAGGAATCAGAAAACATGTAAATGATGCATCTCCTTTCACATTTAGGACTCTCTACTTCCTATTTCTAATCTCACAACTTACCCTTGTCAATATGATGCCAATATGGATTAGAATATGACTTTTAGTAAACAGAGTCGTAGTTTTTTTATTTTCATAGAAGATTTGAGGTGTATCTAAAGGAATAAGAAAACATATAAATGATACATCTCCTTCCACATTTAGGACTCTCTACCTTATATTTCTAGTCTCATACCTCACCCTTGTCATTATAATGCCAATTTAGATTAGAATATGACTTTTAGTAAAAAAAGTCTTAGTTTTCTGATTTTCATTGATATTTGGAGTGTATCTAAGGATACGAAAACATGTAAATGATGCATCTCCTTCCACATTTAGGACTCTCTACTTCCTATTTCTAGTCTCACAACTTACCCATGTCCATATAAAGTCAATATGGATTAGAATATGACTTTTAGTAAATAGAGTCGTAGTTTTTTTATTTTCATAGAAGATTGAGGTGTATCTAAAGGAATAAGAAAACATATAAATGATACATCTCCTTCCACATTTAGGACTCTCTACCTTATATTTCTAGTCTCATACCTCCCCCTTGTCATTATAATGCCAATTTGGATTAGAATATGACTTTTAGTAAAAAGAGTCCCAGTTTTCTGATTTTCATTGGATATCTGAGGTGTATCTAAAGGAATAAGAAAACATGTAAATGATGCATCTCCCTAACATATTTAGGACTCTCTACCTTCTATTTCTAGTCTCACAACTCCCCCTTGTAATTATAATGCCAATTTGGATCAGAATATGACCTTTAGTAAAAAGAGTCCCAGTTTTCTGATTTTCATAGGAGATTTGAGGTGTATCTAAAGGAATCAGAAAACATGTAAATGATGCATCTCCTTTCACATTTAGGACTCTCTACTTCCTATTTCTAGTCTCACAACTTACCCTTGTCAATATAATGCCAATATGGATTACAATATGACTTTTAGTAAAAAGAGTCCCAGTTTTCTGATTTTCCTTGGATATCTAAGTTGTATATAAAGGAATAAGAAAACATGTAAATGATGCATCTTCCTACCACATTTAGTGGGCTGCCATCTGTT
>NW_006256821.1:1705783-1706694 GCF_000478725.1 Eutrema salsugineum | reverse complement strand
CAACTTACCCTTGTCAATATAATGCCAATATGGATTAGAATATGACTTTTAGTAAACAGAGTCGTAGTTTTTTTATTTTCATAGAAGATTTGAGGTGTATCTAAAGGAATAAGAAAACATATAAATGATACATCTCCTTCCACATTTAGGACTCTCTACCTTATATTTCTAGTCTCATACCTCCCCATTGTCATTATAATGACAATTTGGATTAGAATATGACTTTTAGTAAAAAGAGTCCCAGTTTTCTGATTTTCATTGGATATCTGAGGTGTATCTAAAGAAAAAAGAAAACATGTAAATGGTGCATCTTCCTACCACATTTAGAACTCTCTACCTTCTATTTCTAGTCTCAAAACTCCCCCTTGTAATTATAATGCCAATTTGGATCAAAATATGACCTTTCGTAAAAAGAGTCCTACTTTTTTATTTTCATAGGAGATTTGAGGTGTATCTAAAGGAATCAGAAAACATGTAAATGATGCATCTCCTTTCACATTTAGGACTCTCTACTTCCTATTTCTAGTCTCACAACTTACCCTTGTCAATACAAAGCCAATATGGAATAGAATATGACTTTTAGTAAACAGAGTCGTAGTTTTTTGATTTTCATAGAATATTTGAGGTGTATCTAAAGGAATAAAAAAACATATAAATGATACATCTCCTTCCACATTTAGGACTCTCTACCTTATATTTCTAGTCTCACAACTCTCCCTTGTCATTATAATGCCAATTTGGATTAGAATATGACTTTTAGTAAAAAGAGTCCCAGTTTTCTGATTTTCATTGGATATCTGAGGTGTATCTAAAGAAAAAAGAAAACATGTAAATGATGCATCTTCCTACCACATTGAGGACTCTCTACCATCTGTTTCTAGTCTCACAACTCCCCCTTGTCATCATAATGC
>NW_006256821.1:1703061-1705683 GCF_000478725.1 Eutrema salsugineum | reverse complement strand
AGTAAACAGAGTCGTAGTTTTTTTATTTTTCATAGAATATTTGGAGGTTGTATCTAAAGAGAATAAAAAAACATATAAATGATGCATCTCCTTGCACATTTAGGACTCTCTACCTTATATTTCTAGTCTCACAACTCCCCCCTTGTCATTATAATGACGATTTGGATTAGAATATGACTTTTAGTAAAAAAGAGTCCAGTTTTCTGATTTTCATTGGATATCTGAGGTGTATCTAAAGGAATAAGAAAACATGTAAATGATGCATCTCCCTACCACATTTATAACTCTCTACCTTCAATTTATAGTCTCACAACTCCCCCTTGTCATTATAATGCCAATTTGGATCAGAATATGACCTTTAGTAAAAAGAGTCCTAATTTTTTTATTTTCATAGGAGATTTGAGGTGTATCTAAAGGAATCAGGAAACATGTAAATGATGCATCTCCTTTCACATTTAGGACTCTCTACTTCCTATTTCTAGTCTCACAACTTACCCTTGTCATTATAATGCCAATATGGACTAGAATATGACTTTTAGTAAACATAGTCCTAGTTTTCTAATTTTCATAGGAGATTCAAGGTGTATCTAAAGGAATAAGAAATTATATAATGATACATCTCCTTCCATATTTAGGAGTCTCTATCTTATCTTTCTAGTTTCACAACTCCCCCCCTTGTCATTATAATGCCAATTTGGAGTAGAATATGACTTTTTGTAAAAAAAGTCTTAGTTTTTTGATTTTCATTGGATATTTGAATTGTATCTAAAGGAATAAGAAAACATGTAAATGATGCATCTCCTTCCACATTTAGGACTCTCTACTTCCTATTTCTAGTCTCACAACTTACCCTTGTCAATATAAAGCCAATATGGATTAGAATATGACTTTTAGTAAACAGAGTCGTAGTTTTTTGATTTTCATAGAAGATTTGAGGTGTATCTAAAAAAATAAGAAAACATATAAATGATACATCTCCTTCCACATTTAGGACTCTCTACCTTATATTTCTAGTCTCACAACTCCCCCTTGTCATTATAATGCCAATTTGATTAGAGTATGACTTTTAGTAAAAAGAGTCACTGTTTTCTGATTTTCATTGGATATCTGAGGTGTATCTAAAGAAAAAAGAAAACATGTAAATGATGCATCTTCCTACCACATTGAGGACTCTCTACCATCTGTTTCTAGTCTCACAATTCCCCCTTGTAATTATAATGCCAATTTGGATCAGAATATGACCTTTAGTAAAAAGAGTCCTAGTTTTTTATTTTCATAGGAGATTTGAGGTGTATCTAAAGGAATCAGAAAACATGTAAATGATGCATCTCCTTTCACATTTAGGACTCTCTACTTCCTATTTCTAGTCTCACAACTTACCCTTGTCATTATAATGCCAATATGGATTAGAATATGACTTTTAGTAAACATAGTCCTAGTTTTCTAATTTTCATAGGAGATTTAAGGTGTATCTCAAGGAATAAGAAAACATAAAATGATACATCTCCTTCCACATGTAGGACTCTCTACCTTATATTTCTAGTCTCACAACTCCCCCTTGACATTATAATGCCAATTTGGATTAGAATATGACTTTTAGTAAAAAGAGTCCCAGTTTTCTGATTTTCATTGGATATCTGAGGTGTATCTAAAGAAAAAAGAAAACATGTAAATGATGCATCTTCCTACCACATTGAGGACTCTCTACCATCTGTTTCTAGTCTCACAACTCCCCCTTGTCATTATAATGCCAATTTGGATAAGAATATGCCCTATAGTAAAAAGAGTCCCAGTTTTCTGATTATCATAGGAGATTAGAGGTGTATCTAAAGGAACCAGAAAACATGTAAATTATGCTTTTCCTTTTACATTTAGGACTCTCTACTTCCTATTTCTAGTCTCACAACTTACCCTTGTCAATATAAAGCCAATATGGATTAGAATATGACTTTTAGTAAACAGAGTCGTAGTTTTTTTTATTTTCATAGAAGATTTAAGGTGTATCTAAAGGAATAAGAAAACATATAAATGATACATCTCCTTCCACATTTAGGACTCTCTACCATATATTTCTAGTCTCACACTCCCCCTTGTCATTATAATGCCAATTTGGATTAGAATATGACTTTTAGTAAAAAGAGTCCCAGTTTTCTGATTTTCATGGGATATCTGAGGTGTATCTAAAGAAAAAAGAAAACATGTAAATGATGCATCTTCCTACCACATTTAGAACTCTCTACCTTCTATTTCTAGTCTCAAAACTCCCCTTGTCATTATAATGCCAATTTGGATCAGAATATGACCTTTCGTAAAAAGAGTCCTAGTTTTTTATTTTCATAGGAGATTTGAGGTGTATCTAAAGGAATCAGAAAACATGTAAATGATGCATCTCCTTTCACATTTAGGACTCTCTACTTCCTATTTCTAGTCTCACAACTTACCCTTGTCATTATAATGCCAATATGGATTAGAATATGACTTTTAGTAAACATAGTCCTAGTTTTCTAATTTTCATAGGAGATTTAAGGTGTATCTCAAGGAATAAGAAAACATAAAATGATACATCTCCTTCCACATGTAGGACTCTCTACCTTATATTTCTAGTCTCACAACTCCCCCCCT
>NW_006256821.1:1689905-1702695 GCF_000478725.1 Eutrema salsugineum | reverse complement strand
ATATGACTTTTAGTAAAAAAAGTCTTAGTTTTCTAATTTTCATTGGATATTTGAATTGTATCTAAAGGAATCAGAAAACATGTAAATGATGCATCTCCTTTCACATTTAGGACTCTCTACTTCCTATTTCTAACCTCACAACTTACCCTTGTCAATATAATGCCAATATGGATTAGAATATGACTTTTAGTAAACAGAGTCGTAGTTTTTTGATTTTCATAGAAGATTTGAGGTGTATCTAAAGGAATAAGAAAACATATAAATGATACATCTCCTTCCACATTTAGGACTCTCTACCTTATATTTCTAGTCTCACAACTCCCCCTTGTCATTATAATGCAAATTTGGATTAGAATATGACTTTTAGTAAAAAAAGTCTTAGTTTTCTGATTTTCATTGGATATTTGAATTGTATCTAAAGGAATACGAAAACATGTAAATGATGCATCTCCTTCCACATTTAGGACTCTCTACTTCCTATTTCTAGTCTCACAACTTACCCATGTCAATATAAAGCCAATATGGATTAGAATATGACTTTTAGTAAACAGAGTCGTAGTTTTTTTATTTTCATAGAAGATTTGAGGTGTATCTAAAGGAATAAGAAAACATTTAAATGATACATCTCCTTCCACATATAGGATTCTCTACCTTATATTACTAGTCTCACAAATCTCCCCTTGTCATTATAATGCCAATTTGGATTAGAATATGACTTCTAATAAAAAAAAGTCCCAATATTCTGATTTTCTTTGGATATCTGAGGTGTATCTAAAGGAATAAGAAAACATGTAAATGATGCATCTCTCTACCACATTTATAACTCTCTACCTTCTATATCTAGTCTCACAACTCCCCCTTGTCATTTAATGTCAATTTGGATCAGAATATGACCTTTAGTAAAAAGATTCCTAGTTTTTTTATTTTCATATGAGATTTGAGGTGTATCTAAAGGAATTAGAAAACATGTAAATGAGGCATCTCATTTCACATTTAGGACTCTCTACTTCCTATTTCTAGTCTCACAACTTACCCTTGTCATTATAATGCCAATATGGATTAGAATATGACTTTTAGTAAACATAGTCCTAGTTTTCTAATTTTCATAGGAGATTTAAGGTGTATCTAAAGGAATAAGAAAACATATAATGATACATCTCCTTTCACATTTAGGAGTCTCTACCTTATATTTCTAGTCTCACAACTCCCCCCCTTGTCATTATAATGCCAATTTGGATTAGAATATGACTTTTAGTAAAAAAAGTCTTAGTTTTCTAATTTTCATTGGATATTTGAATTGTATCTAAAGGAATCAGAAAACATGTAAATGATGCATCTCCTTTCACATTTAGGACTCTCTACTTCCTATTTCTAATCTCACAACTTACCCTTGTCAATATAAAGCCAATATGGATTAGAATATGACTTTTAGTAAACAGAGTCGTAGTTTTTTTATTTTCATAGAAGATTTGAGGTGTATCTAAAGGAATAAGAAAACATATAAATGATACATCTCCTTCCACATTTAGGACTCTCTACCTTATATTTCTAGTCTCATACATCCCCCTTGTCATTATAATGCCAATTTGGATTAGAATATGACTTTTAGTAAAAAGAGTCCCAGTTTTCTGATTTTCATTGGATATCTGAGGTGTATCTAAAGAAGAAAGAAAACATGTAAATGATGCATCTTCCTACCACATTGAGGACTCTCTACCATCTGTTTCTAGTCTCACAACTCCCCCTTGTCATCATAATGCCAATTTGGATCAGAATATGACCTTTAGTAAAAAGAGTCCCAGTTTTCTGATTATCATAGGAGATTTGAGGTGTATCTAAAGGAATCAGAAAACATGTAAATGAAGCATCTCCTTTCACATTTAGGACTCTCTACTTCCTATTTCTAGTCTCACAACTTACCCTTGTCAATATAAAGCCAATATGGATTAGAATATGACTTTTAGTAAACAAATTCGTAGTTTTTTGATTTTCATAGAAGATTGGAGGTGTATCTAAAGGAATAAGAAAACATATAAATGATACATCTCCTTCCACATTTAGGACTCTCTACCTTATATTTCTAGTCTCACAACTCCCCCTTGTCATTATAATGCCAATTTTGATTAGAATATGACTTTTAGTAAAAAGAGTCCCAGTTTTCTGATTTTCATTGGATATCTGAGGTGTATCGAAAGGAATAAGAAAACATGTAAATGATGCATCTCCCTAACATATTTAGGACTCTCTACCTTATATTTCTAGTCTCACAACTCCCCCTTGTCATTATAATGCAAATTTGGATTAGAATATGACTTTTAGTAAAAAAAGTCTTAGTTTTCTGATTTTCATTGGATATTTGAATTGTATCTAAAGGAATACGAAAACATGTAAATGATGCATCTCCTTCCACATTTAGGACTCTCTACTTCCTATTTCTAGTCTCACAACTTACCCATGTCAATATAAAGCCAATATGGATTAGAATATGACTTTTAGTAAACAGAGTCGTAGTTTTTTTATTTTCATAGAAGATTTGAGGTGTATCTAAAGGAATAAGAAAACATATAAATGATACATCTCCTTCCACATATAGGATTCTCTACCTTATATTACTAGTCTCACAAATCTCCCCTTGTCATTATAATGCCAATTTGGATTAGAATATGACTTCTAATAAAAAAAGTCCCAATATTCTGATTTTCATTGGATATCTGAGGTGTATCTAAAGGAATAAGAAAACATGTAAATGATGCATCTCTCTACCACATTTATAACTCTCTACCTTCTATATCTAGTCTCACAACTCCCCCTTGTCATTTAATGTCAATTTGGATCAGAATATGACCTTTAGTAAAAAGATTCCTAGTTTTTTTATTTTCATATGAGATTTGAGGTGTATCTAAAGGAATTAGAAAACATGTAAATGATGCATCTCCTTTCACATTTAGGACTCTCTACTTCCTATTTCTAGTCTCACAACTTACCCTTGTCATTATAATGCCAATATGGATTAGAATATGACTTTTAGTAAACATAGTCCTAGTTTTCTAATTTTCATAGGAGATTTAAGGTGTATCTAAAGGAATAAGAAAACATATAATGATACATCTCCTTTCACATTTAGGAGTCTCTACCTTATATTTCTAGTCTCACAACTCCCCCCCTTGTCATTATAATGCCAATTTGGATTAGAATATGACTTTTAGTAAAAAAAGTCTTAGTTTTCTAATTTTCATGGGATATTTGAATTGTATCTAAAGGAATCAGAAAACATGTAAATGATGCATCTCCTTTCACATTTAGGACTCTCTACTTCCTATTTCTAATCTCACAACTTACCCTTGTCAATATAAAGCCAATATGGATTAGAATATGACTTTTAGTAAACCGAGTCGTAGTTTTTTTATTTTCATAGAAGATTTGAGGTGTATCTAAAGGAATAAGAAAACATATAAATGATACATCTCCTTCCACATTTAGGACTCTCTACCTTATATTTCTAGTCTCATACATCCCCCTTGTCATTATAATGCCAATTTGGATTAGAATATGACTTTTAGTAAAAAGAGTCCCAGTTTTCTGATTTTCATTGGATATCTGAGGTGTATCTAAAGAAAAAAGAAAACATGTAAATGATGCATCTTCCTACCACATTGAGGACTCTCTACCATCTGTTTCTAGTCTCACAACTCCCCCTTGTCATCATAATGCCAATTTGGATCAGAATATGACCTTTAGTAAAAAGAGTCCTAGTTTTCTGATTATCATAGGAGATTTGAGGTGTATCTAAAGGAATCAGAAAACATGTAAATGAAGCATCTCCTTTCACATTTAGGACTCTCTACTTCCTATTTCTAGTCTCACAACTTACCCTTGTCAATATAATGCCAATATGGATTAGAATATGACTTTTAGTAAAAAGAGTCCCAGTTTTCTGATTTTCCTTGGATATCTAAGGTGTATATAAAGGAATAAGAAAACATGTAAATGATGCATCTTCCTACCACATTTTGGACTCTACCATCTGTTTCTAGTCTCACAACTCCCCCTTGTCATTATAATGCCAATTTGGATCAGAATATGACCTTTCGTAAAAAGAGTCCTAGTTTTTTATTTTCATAGGAGATTTGAGGTGTATCTAAAGGAATCAGAAAACATGTAAATGATGCATCTCCTTTCACATTTAGGACTCTCTACTTCCTATTTCTAGTCTCACAACTTACCCTTGTCATTATAATGCCAATATGGATTAGAATATGACTTTTAGTAAACATAGTCCTAGTTTTCTAATTTTCATAGGAGATTTAAGGTGTATCTCAAGGAATAAGAAAACATAAAATGATACATCTCCTTCCACATGTAGGACTCTCTACCTTATATTTCTAGTCTCACAACTCCCCCTTGACATTATAATGCCAATTTGGATTAGAATATGACTTTTAGTAAAAAGAGTCCCAGTTTTCTGATTTTCATTGGATATCTGAGGTGTATCTAAAGAAAAAAGAAAACATGTAAATGATGCATCTTCCTACCACATTGAGGACTCTCTACCATCTGTTTCTAGTCTCACAACTCCCCCTTGTCATTATAATGCCAATTTGGATAAGAATATGCCCTATAGTAAAAAGAGTCCCAGTTTTCTGATTATCATAGGAGATTAGAGGTGTATCTAAAGGAACCAGAAAACATGTAAATTATGCTTTTCCTTTTACATTTAGGACTCTCTACTTCCTATTTCTAGTCTCACAACTTACCCTTGTCAATATAAAGCCAATATGGATTAGAATATGACTTTTAGTAAACAGAGTCGTAGTTTTTTTTATTTTCATAGAAGATTTAAGGTGTATCTAAAGGAATAAGAAAACATATAAATGATACATCTCCTTTCCACATTTAGGACTCTCTACCATATATTTCTAGTCTCACACTCCCCCTTGTCATTATAATGCCAATTTGGATTAGAATATGACTTTTAGTAAAAAGAGTCCCAGTTTTCTGATTTTCATGGGATATCTGAGGTGTATCTAAAGAAAAAAGAAAACATGTAAATGATGCATCTTCCTACCACATTTAGAACTCTCTACCTTCTATTTCTAGTCTCAAAACTCCCCTTGTCATTATAATGCCAATTTGGATCAGAATATGACCTTTCGTAAAAAGAGTCCTAGTTTTTTATTTTCATAGGAGATTTGAGGTGTATCTAAAGGAATCAGAAAACATGTAAATGATGCATCTCCTTTCACATTTAGGACTCTCTACTTCCTATTTCTAGTCTCACAACTTACCCTTGTCAATATAAAGCCAATATGGATTAGAATATGACTTTTAGTAAACAGAGTCCTAGTTTTTTGATTTTCATAGAAGATTTGAGGTGTATCTAAAAAAATAAGAAAACATATAAATGATACATCTCCTTCCACATTTAGGACTCTCTACCTTATATTTCTAGTCTCACAACTCCCCCTTGTCATTATAATGCCAATTTGATTAGAATATGACTTTTAGTAAAGAGAGTCACAGTTTTCTGATTTTCATTGGACATCTGAGCTGTATCTAAAGAAAAAAGAAAACATGTAAATGATGCATCTTCCTACCACATTGAGGACTCTCTACCATCTGTTTCTAGTCTCACAATTTCCCCTAGTCATTATAATGCCAATTTGGATCAGAATATGACCTTTAGTAAAAAGAGTCCCAATTTTTTGATTATCATAGGAGATTTGAGGTGTATCTAAAGGAACCAGAAAACATGTAAATGATGCTTTTCCTTTCACATTTAGGACTCTCTACTTCCTATTTCTAGTCACACAACTTACCCTTGTCAATATAAAGCCAAAATGGATTAGAATATGACTTTAGTAAAAGAGTCACTGTTTCTGATTTTCATTGGATATCTGAGGTGTATCTAAAGAAAAAAGAAAACATGTAAATGATGCATCTTCCTACCACATTGAGGACTCTCTACCATCTGTTTCTAGTCTCACAACTCCCCCTTGTCATTATAATGCCAATTTGGATCAGAATATGACCTTTAGTAAAAAGATTCTCAATTTTTTGATTATCATAGGAGATTTGAGGTGTATCTAAAGGAACCAGAAAACATGTAAATGATGCTTTTCCTTTCACATTTAGGACTCTCTACTTCCTATTTCTAGTCACACAACTTACCCTTGTCAATATAAAGCCAATATTGATTAGAATATGACTTTTAGTAAACAGAGTCGTAGTTTTTTGATTTTCAAAGAAGATTTGAGGTGTATCTAAAGGAATAAGAAATCATGTAAATTATGCATCTCCTTTCACATTTAGGACTCTCTACTTCCTATTTCTAGTCTCACAACTTACCCTTGTCAATATAATGCCAATATGGATTAGAATATGACTTTTAGTAAAAAGAGTCCCAGTTTTCTGATTTTTATTGGATATCTGAGGTGTACATAAAGGAATAAGAAAACATGTAAATGATGTATCTTCCTACCACATTTAGGACTCTCTACCATCTGTTTCTAGTCTCACAACTCCCCCCCCTTGTCATTATAATGCCAATTTGGATTAGAATATGACTTTTAGTAAAAAAAGTCTTAGTTTTCTGATTTTCATTGGATATTTGAAGTGTATCTAAAGGAATAAGAAAACATGTAAATGATGCATCCCCTTCCACATTTAGGACTCTTTCCTTCGTATTTCTAGTCTCACAACTTACCCTTGTCAATATAAAGCCAATATGGATTAGAATATGACTTTTAGTAAACAGAGTCGTAGTTTTTTGATTTTCATAGAAGATTTGAGGTGTATATAAAGGAATAAGAAAACATATAAATGATACATCTCCTTCCACATTTAGGATTCTCTACCTTATATTTCTAGTCTCACAACTCCCCCTTGTCATTATAATGCCAATTTGGATTTGAATATGGCTTTTAGTAAAAAGAGTCCCAGTTATCTGATTTTCATTGGATATCTGAGGTGTATCTAAAGAAAAAAGAAAACATGTAAATGATGCATCTTCCTACCACATTGAGGACTCTCTACCATCTGTTTCTAGTCTCACAACTCCCCTTTGTCATTATAATGCCAATTTGGATCAGAATATGACCTTTAGTAAAAACAGTCCCAGTTTTTTGATTATCATAGGAGATTTGAGGTGTATCTAAAGGAACCAGAAAACATGTAAATGATGCTTTTCCTTTCACATTTAGGACTCTCTACTTCCTATTTCTAGTCTCACAACTTACCCTTGTCAATATAAAGCCAAAAAGGATTAGAATATGACTTTTAGTAAACAGAGTCGTAGTTTTTTTATTTTCATAAAAGATTTGAGATGTATCTAAAGGAATAAAAAAAAATATAAATGATACATCTCCTTCCACATTTAGGACTATCTACCTTATATTTCTAGTCTCACAACTCCCCCTTGTCATTATAATGCCAATTTGGATTAGAATATGACTTTTAGTAAAAAGAGTCCCAGTGTTCTGATTTTCATTGGATATCTGAGGTGTATCTAAAGGAATAAGAAAACATGTAAATGATGCATCTCCCTACCACATTTATAACTCTCTACCTTCTATTTCAAGTCTCACAACTCCCCCTTGTCCTTATAATGCCAATTTGGATCAGAATATGACCTTTAGTAAAAAGAGTCCTAGTTTTTTTATTTTCATAGGAGATTTGAGGTGTATCTAAAGGAATCAGAAAACATGTAAATGATGCATCTCCTT
This sequence comes from Eutrema salsugineum, assembly GCF_000478725.1. Lineage (NCBI taxonomy): Eukaryota > Viridiplantae > Streptophyta > Magnoliopsida > Brassicales > Brassicaceae > Eutrema > Eutrema salsugineum. The sequence continues at coordinate 1,694,974 of NW_006256821.1, read as the reverse complement.
TCACATTTAGGACTCTCTACTTCCTATTTCTAGTCTCACAACTTACCCTTGTCATTATAATGCCAATATGGATTAGAATATGACTTTTAGTAAACATAGTCCTAGTTTTCTAATTTTCATAGGAGATTTAAGGTGTATCTAAAGGAATAAGAAATTATATAATGATACATCTCCTTCCATATTTAGGAGTCTCTACCTTATCTTTCTAGTCTCACAACTCCCCCCTTGTCATTATAATGCCAATTTGGATTAGAATATGACTTTTAGTAAAAAAAGTCTTAGTTTTCTGATTTTCATTGGATATTTGAAGTGTATCTAAAGGAATAAGAAAACATGTAAATGATGCATCTCCTTCCACATTTAGGACTCTTTCCTTCGTATTTCTAGTCTCACAACTTACCCTTGTCAATATAAAGCCAATATGGATTAGAATATGACTTTTAGTAAACAGAGTCGTAGTTTTTTGATTTTCATAGAAGATTTGAGGTGTATATAAAGGAATAAGAAAACATATAAATGATACATCTCCTTCCACATTTAGGATTCTCTACCTTATATTTCTAGTCTCACAACTCCCCCTTGTCATTATAATGCCAATTTGGATCAGAATATGACCTTTAGTAAAAAGAGTCCCAGTTTTTTGATTATCATAAGAGATTTGAGGTGTATCTAAAGGAACCAGAAAACATGTAAATGATGCTTTTCCTTTCACATTTAGGACTCTCTACTTCCTATTTCTAGTCTCACAACTTACCCTTGTCATTATAATGCCAATATGGATTAGAATATGACTTTTAGTAAACATAGTCCTAGTTTTCTAATTTTCATAGGAGATTCAAGGTGTATCTAAAGGAATCAGGAAACATGTAAATGATGCATCTCCTTTCACATTTAGGACTCTCTACTTCCTATTTCTAGTCTCACAACTTACCCTTGTCAATATAAAGCCAATATGGATTAGAATATGACTTTTAGTAAACAGAGTCCTAGTTTTTTGATTTTCATAGAAGATTTGAGGTGTATCTAAAAAAATAAGAAAACATATAAATGATACATCTCCTTCCACATTTAGGACTCTCTACCTTATATTTCTAGTCTCACAACTCCCCCTTGTCATTATAATGCCAATTTGATTAGAATATGACTTTTAGTAAAGAGAGTCACAGTTTTCTGATTTTCATTGGACATCTGAGCTGTATCTAAAGAAAAAAGAAAACATGTAAATGATGCATCTTCCTACCACATTGAGGACTCTCTACCATCTGTTTCTAGTCTCACAATTTCCCCTAGTCATTATAATGCCAATTTGGATCAGAATATGACCTTTAGTAAAAAGAGTCCCAATTTTTTGATTATCATAGGAGATTTGAGGTGTATCTAAAGGAACCAGAAAACATATAAATGATACATCTCCTACCACATTGAGGACTCTCTACCATCTGTTTCTAGTCTCACAACTCCCCCTTGTCATTATAATGCCAATTTGGGATTAGAATATGACCTGTAGTAAAAAAGAGTCCCAGTTTTTGATTATCATAGGAGATGTGAGGTGTATCTAAAGGAATCCAGAAAACATGTAAATGATGCTTTGCTTCACATTTAGGACTCTCTACTTCCTATTTCTAGTCTCACAACTTACCCTTGTCATTATAATGCCAATATGGATTAGAATATGACTTTTAGTAAACATAGTCCTAGTTTTCTAATTTTCATAGGAGATTCAAGGTGTATCTAAAGGAATCAGGAAACATGTAAATGATGCATCTCCTTTCACATTTAGGACTCTCTACTTCCTATTTCTAGTCTCACAACTTACCCTTGTCATTATAATGCCAATATGGACTAGAATATGACTTTTAGTAAACATAGTCCTAGTTTACTAATTTTCATAGGAGATTCAAGGTGTATCTAAAGGAATAATAAATTATATAATGATACATCTCCTTCCATATTTAGGAGTCTCTATCTTATCTTTCTAGTTTCACAACTCCCCCCCTTGTCATTATAATGCCAATTTGGAGTAGAATATGACTTTTTGTAAAAAAAGTCTTAGTTTTTTGATTTTCATTGGATATTTGAATTGTATCTAAAGGAATAAGAAAACATGTAAATGATGCATCTCCTTCCACATTTAGGACTCTCTACTTCCTATTTCTAGTCTCACAACTTACCCTTGTCAATATAAAGCCAATATGGATTAGAATATGACTTTTAGTAAACAGAGTCGTAGTTTTTTGATTTTCATAGAAGATTTGAGGTGTATCTAAAAAAATAAGAAAACATATAAATGATACATCTCCTTCCACATTTAGGACTCTCTACCTTATATTTCTAGTCTCACAACTCCCCCTTGTCATTATAATGCCAATTTGATTAGAATATGACTTTTAGTAAAAAGAGTCACTGTTTTCTGATTTTCATTGGATATCTGAGGTGTATCTAAAGAAAAAAGAAAACATGTAAATGATGCATCTTCCTACCACATTGAGGACTCTCTACCATCTGTTTCTAGTCTCACAACTCCCCCTTGTCATTATAATGCCAATTTGGATCAGAATATGACCTTTAGTAAAAAGATTCCCAATTTTTTGATTATCATAGGAGATTTGAGGTGTATCTAAAGGAACCAGAAAACATGTAAATGATGCTTTTCCTTTCACATTTAGGACTCTCTACTTCTTATTTCTAGTCACACAACTTACCCTTGTCAATATAAAGCCAATATTGATTAGAATATGACTTTTAGTAAACAGAGTCGTAGTTTTTTGATTTTCAAAGAAGATTTGAGGTGTATCTAAAGGAATAAGAAATCATGTAAATTATGCATCTCCTTTCACATTTAGGACTCTCTACTTCCTATTTCTAGTCTCACAACTTACCCTTGTCAATATAATGCCAATATGGATTAGAATATGACTTTTAGTAAAAAGAGTCCCAGTTTTCTGATTTTCATTGGATATCTGAGGTGTACATAAAGGAATAAGAAAACATGTAAATGATGTATCTTCCTACCACATTTAGGACTCTCTACCATCTGTTTCTAGTCTCACAACTCCCCCCCCTTGTCATTATAATGCCAATTTGGATTAGAATATGACTTTTAGTAAAAAAAGTCTTAGTTTTCTGATTTTCATTGGATATTTGAAGTGTATCTAAAGGAATAAGAAAACATGTAAATGATGCATCCCCTTCCACATTTAGGACTCTTTCCTTCGTATTTCTAGTCTCACAACTTACCCTTGTCAATATAAAGCCAATATGGATTAGAATATGACTTTTAGTAAACAGAGTCGTAGTTTTTTGATTTTCATAGAAGATTTGAGGTGTATATAAAGGAATAAGAAAACATATAAATGATACATCTCCTTCCACATTTAGGATTCTCTACCTTATATTTCTAGTCTCACAACTCCCCCTTGTCATTATAATGCCAATTTGGATTTGAATATGGCTTTTAGTAAAAAGAGTCCCAGTTATCTGATTTTCATTGGATATCTGAGGTGTATCTAAAGAAAAAAGAAAACATGTAAATGATGCATCTTCCTACCACATTGAGGACTCTCTACCATCTGTTTCTAGTCTCACAACTCCCCCTTGTCATTATAATGCCAATTTGGATCAGAATATGACCTTTAGTAAAAACAGTCCCAGTTTTTTGATTATCATAGGAGATTTGAGGTGTATCTAAAGGAACCAGAAAACATGTAAATGATGCTTTTCCTTTCACATTTAGGACTCTCTACTTCCTATTTCTAGTCTCACAACTTACCCTTGTCAATATAAAGCCAAAAAGGATTAGAATATGACTTTTAGTAAACAGAGTCGTAGTTTTTTTATTTTCATAAAAGATTTGAGATGTATCTAAAGGAATAAAAAAAAATATAAATGATACATCTCCTTCCACATTTAGGACTATCTACCTTATATTTCTAGTCTCACAACTCCCCCTTGTCATTATAATGCCAATTTGGATTAGAATATGACTTTTAGTAAAAAGAGTCCCAGTGTTCTGATTTTCATTGGATATCTGAGGTGTATCTAAAGGAATAAGAAAACATGTAAATGATGCATCTCCCTACCACATTTATAACTCTCTACCTTCTATTTCAAGTCTCACAACTCCCCCTTGTCCTTATAATGCCAATTTGGATCAGAATATGACTTTTAGTAAAAAGAGTCCTAGTTTTTTTATTTTCATAGGAGATTTGAGGTGTATCTAAAGGAATCAGAAAACATGTAAATGATGCATCTCCTTTCACATTTAGGACTCTCTACTTCCTATTTCTAGTCTCACAACTTACCCTTGTCATTATAATGCCAATATGGATTAGAATATGACTTTTAGTAAACATAGTCCTAGTTTTCTAATTTTCATAGGAGATTTAAGGTGTATCTAAAGGAATAAGAAATTATATAATGATACATCTCCTTCCATATTTAGGAGTCTCTACCTTATCTTTCTAGTCTCACAACTCCCCCCTTGTCATTATAATGCCAATTTGGATTAGAATATGACTTTTAGTAAAAAAAGTCTTAGTTTTCTGATTTTCATTGGATATTTGAAGTGTATCTAAAGGAATAAGAAAACATGTAAATGATGCATCTCCTTCCACATTTAGGACTCTTTCCTTCGTATTTCTAGTCTCACAACTTACCCTTGTCAATATAAAGCCAATATGGATAAGAATATGACTTTTAGTAAACAGAGTCGTAGTTTTTTTATTTTCATAGAAGATTTGAGGTGGATATAAAGGAATAAGAAAACATATAAATGATACATCTCCTTCCACATTTAGGACTCTCTACCTTATATTTCTAGTCTCACAACTCCCCCTTGTCATTATAATGCCAATTTGATTAGAATATGACTTTTAGTAAAAAGAGCCACAGTTTTCTGATTTTCATTGGATATCTGAGGTGTATCTAAAGAAAAAAGAAAACATGTAAATGATGCATCTTCCTACCACATTGAGGACTCTCTACCATCTGTTTCTAGTCTCACAACTCCCCCTTGTCATTATAATACCAATTTGGATCAGAATATGACCTTTAGTAAAAACAGTCCCAGT
>NW_006256821.1:1688524-1689231 GCF_000478725.1 Eutrema salsugineum | reverse complement strand
TTAATAAAAAGAGTCCTGATTTTCATTGGATATCTGAGGTGTATCTAAAGAAAAAAGAAAACATGTAAATTATGCATCTTCCTACCACATTGAGGACTCTCTACCATCTGTTTCTAGTCTCACAACTCCCCCCTTGTCATTATAATGCCAATTTGGATCAGAATATGACCTTTAGTAAAAAGAGTCCCAGTTCTTTGATTATCATAGGAGATTGAGGTGTATCTAAAGGAACCAGAAAACATGTAAATGATGCTTTTCCTTTCACATTAAGGACTCTCTACTTCCTATTTCTAGTCTCACAACTTACCCTTGTCAATATAAAGCCAATATGGATTAGAATATGACTTTTAGTAAAAAGAGTTCCAGTTTTCTGATTTTCATTGGATATCTGAGGTGTATATAAAGGAATAAGAAAACATGTAAATGATGCATCTTCTTACCACATTTAGGACTCTCTACCTTATATTTCTAGTCTCACAACTCCCCCCCTTGTCATTATAATGCCAATTTGGATTAGAATATGACTTTTAGTAAAAAAAGTCTTAGTTTTCTGATTTTCGTTGGATATTTGAAATGTATCTAAAGGAATAAGAAAACATGTAAATGATGCATCTCCTTCCACATTTAGGACTCTCTACTTCCTATTTCTAATCTCACAACTTACCCTTGTCAATATAAAGCCAATAAGGATTAGAATATGACTTTTA
>NW_006256821.1:1676853-1678524 GCF_000478725.1 Eutrema salsugineum | reverse complement strand
CATCTGAGGTGTATCTAAAGGAATAAGAAAACATGTAAATGATGCATCTTCCTACCACATTTAGTACTCTCTACCATCTGTTTCTAGTCTCACAACTCCCCCTTGTCATTATAATGCCAATTTGGATCAGAATATGACCTTTAGTAAAAAGAGTCCCAGTTTTCTGATTATCATAGGAGATTTGAGGTGTATCTAAAGGAATCAGAAAACATGTAAATGATGCATCTCCTTTCACATTTCGGACTCTCTATTTCCTATTTCTAGTCTCACAACTTACCCATGTCAATATAATGCCAATATGGATTAGAATATGACTCTTAGTAAAAAGAGTCCCAGTTTTGTGATTTTCATTGGACATCTGAGGTGTATCTAAAGGAATAAGAAAACATGTAAATGATGCATCTTCCTACCACATTTAGTACTCTCTACCATCTGTTTCTAGTCTCACAACTCCCCCTTGTCATTATAATGCCAATTTGGATCAGAATATGACCTTTAGTAAAAAGAGTCCCAGTTTTCTGATTATCATAGGAGATTTGAGGTGTATCTAAAGGAATCAGAAAACATGTAAATGATGCATCTCCTTTCACATTTCGGACTCTCTACTTCCTATTTCTAGTCTCACAACTAACCCTTGACAATATAAAGCCAATATGGATTAGAATATGACTTTTAGTAAACAGAGTCATAGTTTTTTATTTTCATAGAGATATGAGGTGTATCTAAAGGAATAAGAGAACATATAAATGATACATCTCCTTCCTCATTGAGGACTCTCTACCTTATATTTCTAGTCTCATACCTCCCCCATGTCATTATAATGCGGATTTGTATTAGTATATGACTTTCAGTAAAAAGAGTCCCAGTTTTTCTGAGGTGTATCTAAAGAAAAAAGAAAACATGTAAATGATGCATCTTCCTACCACATTGAAGACTCTCTACCATCTGTTTCTAGTCTCACAACTCCCCCTTGTCATTATAATGCCAATTTGGATCAGAATATGACCTTTAGTAAAAAGAGTCCCAGTTTTCTGATTATCATAGGAGATTTGAGGTGTATCTAAAGGAACTAGAAAACATGTAAATGATTCTTTTCCTTTCACATTTAGTACTCTCTACTTCCTATTTCTAGTCTCACAACTTACCCTTGTCAATATAAAGCCAATATGGATTAGAATATGACTTTTAGTAAACAGAGTCATAGTTTTTTATTTTCATAGAGATTTGAGGTGTATATAAAGGAATAAGAAAACATATAAATGATACATCTCCTTCCACATTTAGGACTCTCTACCTTATATTTCTAGTCTCATACCTCCCCCTTGTCATTATAAATGCCAATTTGGATTAGAATATGACTTTTAGTAAAAAGAGTCTCATTGGATATCTGAGGTGTATCTAAAGAAAAAAGAAACATGTAAATGATGCATCTTCCTACCACATTGAAGACTCTATACCATCTGTTTCTAGTCTCACAACTCCCCCTTGTCCATTATAATGCCAATTTGGATCAGAATATGACCTTTAGTAAAAAGAGTCCCAGTTTTCTGATTATCATAGGAGATTCTGAGGTGAATCTAAGGAACTAGAAAACATGTAAATGATTCTTTTCCTTTTCACATTTAGACTCTCTACTTTCTATTTTCTAGGCTCCACAACTTTACCCTTTGT
>NW_006256821.1:1676026-1676753 GCF_000478725.1 Eutrema salsugineum | reverse complement strand
TTAGGACTCTCTATTTCCTATTTCTAGTCTCACAACTTACCCATGTCAATATAATGCCAATATGGATTAGAATATGACTCTTAGTAAAAAGAGTCCCAGTTTTGTGATTTTCATTGGACATCTGAGGTGTATCTAAAGGAATAAGAAAACATGTAAATGATGCATCTTCCTACCACATTTAGTACTCTCTACCATCTGTTTCTAGTCTCACAACTCCCCCTTGTCATTATAATGCCAATTTGGATCAGAATATGACCTTTAGTAAAAAGAGTCCCAGTTTTCTGATTATCATAGGAGATTTGAGGTGTATCTAAAGGAATCAGAAAACATGTAAATGATGCATCTCCTTTCACATTTCGGACTCTCTATTTCCTATTTCTAGTCTCACAACTTACCCATGTCAATATAATGCCAATATGGATTAGAATATGACTCTTAGTAAAAAGAGTCCCAGTTTTGTGATTTTCATTGGACATCTGAGGTGTATCTAAAGGAATAAGAAAACATGTAAATGATGCATCTTCCTACCACATTTAGTACTCTCTACCATCTGTTTCTAGTCTCACAACTCCCCCTTTGTCATTATAATGCCAATTTGGATCAGAATATGACCTTTAGTAAAAAGAGTCCCAGTTTTCTGATTATCATAGGAGATTTGAGGTGTATCTAAAGGAATCAGAAAACATGTAAATGATGCATCTCCTTTCACATTTCGGACTCTCTATTT
>NW_006256821.1:1433327-1674908 GCF_000478725.1 Eutrema salsugineum | reverse complement strand
ATCTAAAGGAACTAGAAAACATGTAAATGATGCTTTTCCTTTCACATTTAGGATTCTCTACTTCCTATTTCTAGTCTCACAACTTACCCTTGTCAATATAAAGCCAATATGGATTAGAATATGACTTTTAGTAAACAGAGTCGTAGTTTTTTTACTTTCATAGAAGATTTGAGGTGTATATAAAGGAATAAGAAAACATATAAATGATACATCTCCTTCCACATTTAGGACTCTCTACCTTATATTTCTAGTCTCACAACTCCCCCCTTGTCATTATAATGCCAATTTGGAGAGTCCCAGTTTTCTGATTTTCATTGGATATCTGAGGTGTATCTAAAGGAATATGAAAACATGTAAATGACGCATCTCCCTACCACATTTAGGACTCTCTACCTTCTATTTCTAGTCTCACAACTCCCCCTTGTCATTATAATGCCAATTTGGATCAGAATATGACCTTTAGTAAAAAGAGTCCTAGTTTTCTGATTTTCATAGGAGATTTGAGGTGTATATAAGGTTATCAGAAAACATGTAAATGATACATCTCCTTTCACATTTAGGACTCTCTACTTCCTATTTCTAGTCTCACAACTTACCCTTGTCAATATAATGCCAATATGGATTAGAATATGACTTTTAGTAAACAAAGTCGTAGTTTTCGGATTTTCATAGGAGATTTGAGGTGCATCTAAAGGAATAAGAAAACATATAAATGATACATTTCCTTCCACATTTAGGATTCTCTACCTTATATTTCTAGTCTCACAACTCCCCCTTGTCATTATAATGCCAATTTGGATTAGAATATGACTTTTAGTAAAAAGAGTCCCAGTTTTCTGATTTTCATTGGATATCTGAGGTGTATCTAAAGGAATAAGAAAACATGTAAATGATGCATCTCCCTACCACATTTAGGACTCTCTACCTTCTATTTCTAGTCTCACAACTCCCTCTTGTCAATATAATGCCAATTTGGATCAGAATATTACCTTTAGTAAAAAGAGTCCTAGTTTTTTTATTTTCATACGAGATTTGAGGTGTATCTAAAGTTATCAGAAAACATGTAAATGATGCATCTCCTTTCACATTTAGGACTCTCTACTTCCTATTTCTAGTCTCACAACTTACCCTTGTCATTATAATGCCAATATAGATTAGAATATGACTTTTAGTAAACATACTCCTAGTTTTCTAATTTTCATAGGAGATTTAAGGTGTATCTAAAGGAATAAGAAAACATATAAATGATACATCTCCTTCCACATTTAGGAATCTCTACCTTATATTTCTAGTCTCACAACTCCCCCCTTGTCATTATAATGCCAATTTGGATTAGAATATGACTTCTAGTAAAAAGAGTCCTAGTTTTCTGATTTTCATTCGATATCTGAGGTGTATCTAAAGGAATAAGAAAACATGTAAATGATGCATCTCCCTACCACATTTAGCACTCTCTACCTTCTATTTCTAGTCTCACAACTCCCCCTTGTCATTATAATGCCAATTTGGATCAGAATATGACCTTTAGTAAAAAGAGTCCTAGTTTTCTGATTTTCATAGGAGATTTAAGGTGTATATAAAGTTATCAGAAAACATGTAAATGATACATCTCCTTTCACATTTAGGACTCTACTTCCTATTTTTGTCTCACAACTTACCCTTGTCAATATAATGCCAATATGGATTAGAATATGACTTTTAGTAAACAGAGTCGTAGTTTTCGGATTTTCATAGGAGATTTGAGGTGTATCTAAAGGAATAAGAAAACATATAAATGATACATCTCCTTCCACATTTAGGATTCCTTACCTTATATTTCTAGTCTCACAAATCCCTTCTTGTCATTATAATGCAAATTTGGATTAGAATATGACTTCTAATAAAAAAAGTCCCAATATTCTGATTTTCATTGGATATCAGAGGTGTATCTAAAGGAATAAGAAAACATGTAAATGATGCATCTCCCTACCACATTTAGGACTCTCTACCTTCTATTTCTAGTCTCACAACTCCCCGTTGTCAATATAATGCCAATTTAGATCAGAATATGACCTTTAGTAAAAAGAGTCCTAGTTTTTTTATTTTCATACGAGATTTGAGGTGTATCTAAAGTTATCAGAAAACATGTAAATGATGCATCTCCTTTCACATTTAGGACTCTCTACTTCCTATTTCTAGTCTCACAACTTACCCTTGTCATTATAATGCCAATATGGATTAGAATATGACTTTTAGTAAACATACTCCTAGTTTTCTAATTTTCATAGGAGATTTAAGGTGTATCTAAAGGAATAAGAAAACATATAAATGATACATCTCCTTCCACATTTAGGAGTCTCTACCTTATATTTCTAGTCTCACAACTCCCCCCTTGTCATTATAATGCCAATTTGGATTAGAATATGACTTCTAGTAAAAAGAGTCTCAGTTTTCGATATTCATTCGATATCTGAGGTGGATCTAAAGGAATAAGAAAACATGTAAATGATGCATCTCCCTACCACATTTAGGACTCTCTACCTTTTATTTCTAGTAAATAACACAGGCTGAAACAAGATATAAAGCAGTTGCAGATCAAGATTGATAAAGTGTTAGGTACAGCTCAAAAGCCTATACACTTTGTGGGAGACTTTAGTGAGAAGAACTGCTTTGAGAATATCAATGAAAAGGGTTTAACACAAGAAGAGCTGCATTACATTGGCAACCAGAAAAAGTTCAAAAGGTTTAACTTTAGCAACAAAAACCTGTCCTACAGAAACCACAATGTCGCTAAACCTAGTGATCAAGTCTAACCTTCTCAACAAGCTCAGAAAGGGTATATTCCCAAGAACCAGTTCCAAGGAAACTTCCAAGATGCACAGTCTTTTCAGCAACAAGCGGTTCAGAATCAAGAGAATGACTTCCCAAATCAAGAAAGTTTCCAGCAACAAAAGTCTCCTCCTCCAGGCTTTGGACAGTCACAGGTTCAGCCGGGCTCTATGCAGCAACAAGGTCCTGATATCAGTGTTGTTCTCCAGCAGCTCTTACAGGGACAACAAAAGCTGGATTCTAAGTGTAATGATCTCAGTTCCAAGTTGGAGACAATGGGGACTGAAATCACTACTCTTAAGAAAAACAAGGGCATCTCCACTTCTGAAACTCATGTCTCTCTTCCTAGCAAAGCTGTTCAAAACCCCAAAGATTATTGCAATGCCATATACTCAAGTCATGATCACACTGCTGCATTTCAGGAAATTGAATACATTCTTTATGGTCAAGTCTCTAATGAGAACACCGTCACTAATGTGGAAGAGGACGCCATTATAGAAGACTTTATGAGCTTGTTACCTGATCTCAATGAGGACATTGACATAGAAATTGGGGGGGGGGGCAGCCTGTTCAGCTTGTTATGTGCAGCATTGTAATGATTTTGTAGAGCAATGGAATAATTCAGGGTTTGCTGAAGCAAAGGGACAGCCAGTTAATTAAGCAAGGCCCAAGGGTATTGTCTCCAGCCTTGATTCAACAAAACAGGCTGAGAACAACACCTACAAGCAATTAAACTTCCTTGCCAAATCTGGTAATATCCAAAGAACTCTAATCTCTCAATCATCTAGTCGTAAGTCTGCTTATAAAGAAACTCTTTTGAGTTTATCTAATGTTGCACCGGAGCTGCCGAGTGGAAGATCTTTTGTTTTGCAGGACTCTAAGGATGATTTTCTTAGGCCAACTGAACCTTTAGAAGATAAATACTGGAACAGAATTCACTTTGGACAAATAGATTGCATCTTTTCTATGAAGAACCCATCCGAAGGCCTTATCTTCACCAAAAAGAGCCTTAAGCAAAAGGAGCTTGTAAACGATCAAACCACCACTGAAAAAGGAGCTGAAAACGAACAAGGAAAAGGGATGAGGGCTGGAGGACGTGTGGAACTTGAACACTCTGACCTCAAGGATCCTAGGAAGCATGGAACACCTCAAACTCCAATACAGATCACTGTCGAAACATACTTGCAAGGTAAGCATTATCCGAATTCAAGTTCTAATGGTTCTAACTTAGCTTTGTTCTTGGCAGATGGTCCTGATTTGAGGACAAATCCTTTTCAACTGGGGAAGTATGATGTGATACTGAGCAGCATCAAGAAAGGAGAGCTTGAACCAGAGCATGGAGCTAAGGATCAGCTTGTAGCCGAGAGATATTGGTCTAAAAACAAAGGAGCTAAGGCTAATAAGCTCAAGGAAGGCATTGGCGAGATACCTACTTATCTATGGAACAAAGAAGATCGCTTGAGCCCGGCTGGAGAAGATGGATCACAAACCACACTGGTTTTGATTCAGGCTCAATTAGATCAACAATTGGGTAAGTGGCCCAGTTGTACTCTTTTTCGCTTACCTTTGGTTTTGTCCCAATGGGTTTTCCAAAGGAAGGTTTTTAAGGAGGCAATGGTGTCTACTTCTCTCAAGGTCCAATTGTTGATTCAAGGACTTAAGCCCAAGACAAATTTCGTCCAAGGGAAGTTCAAGAGGCTGGAGAAGTGACTTGAAGAGTTATTCAAACTTTGCATTTATTTCCTTGTCATTTTCGAGTTTGCCTTGTTTTTCTACATTTCTTCTCTTTAAATAATCTTGTAATCTCTTATGAGAACTCATCCTGGATTGGATCATCAAACTTTTATCAAATAAACTCTCTCTTTCTCTTTATCAAACTTGGACGAAATCCTTTGTCTCTTTGAGATTGATTCGCTGCTTCTGCAGCATCTTTATCATCTCTATTCTCTTTGTTTTATCCTGAGAGTGAATCGCTGCTTCTGCAGCATCTTTTTCATTTCTCTTCTATCTCTTGTGATCAAATTAAACTCTGAACAGCAACCTGATCTATTCATCTCTTCAAACAGAAGTTCATTCCGCAAGCTTCTGTCCCTGATCTATCTCTTACCAAGCTTCTGAGTGCCGATCCTTGGGAGGATCACATCAAGTGGTATCAGAGCACACTTAGAAGTTTCTTTGGTAGTCTCTATCCTTTCTCATCTTTTCATCTTCTTAATTTCGTGTCTGCATCTGTTGATCTTCTATTTTTGTTTTAGTTCTCTTCAGAAAAAGAAAACCCATAAAAATCATTTTAGATCTGTTTAGTTTGCATCATAAGCCTCTAAATCTAGTGTTTGTTTGCCCCTGCATCATGTATTTCATCCCTAGGTTTTGTTTTGTCTTTTCATCTTCTCCACATCAGATCTGCTCATATTAGTTTGTCCATTCAAGTTTCTATTATCAGATCTCATCATCGGCCATATCTGTGCTTGTTTAAAAATAAACCGATCACATTCTAGGGCTTTTGATAGATTTCTTGTGTCACACGAAGAGTCACTTCTGCATTTTGGTCTATTGTGAGAACTAGTTACTGGTCTTGTTTTCTGTTTTGTTTTTCAGGTCACAATGAGTGAAGAGCAAGGAGACAACAGCAACAATAGCAACAAACTATTTATGGAAGCTATGATGGCTCGGTTTGAGCAACTGATGAAAACTGAAGCAGAAGAACTACATCAGCGAATTGATCAGCTACATGGAGAACCTAATCCAAGGGGGATTCAAGAAAGAAATACCAATGGAGTTCATGTCCAGCAGAGACAGCTTAGAAATGATGTTGGTGATGATAATTCTTCACAAGGCAGTCCAAGACGTGGAAGAGGAGTAAGAGAACGTGTTGATGATGACATGAGAGGCATGAAGCTGAAAGTTCCTCCTTTTCATGGCAAGAATGATCCAGACGCTTATCTGGAATGGGAGAAGAAGGCCGAGATGATCTATGATTGTCAAGAGTATTCAGATCTCAAGATGGTGAAGCTAGCTGCTACAGAGTTTTATGGTTATGCCATAAACTGGTGAGATCAGATCACAACAAGCCGCAAACGCAATAGAGAGCCGCCTGTTGATACTTGGTATGAGTTGAAAGAACTCATGAGGAAGCGCTTTGTCCCTAGTCATTATCATCGAGAGCTACACCAGAGACTTAGGCGCTTGACTCAAGGAAACAGCAGTGTGGAAGATTATTTTCAAGAAATGGAATCTCTGATGATCAAGGCTGGTATTGAAGAAGATGAAGAAGCAACCATCGGTAGGTTCTTGAGTGGGTTAAACCGAGAAGTTCAAGACAGAGTGGAGATGCAAAGCTATGCTGATCTAGAGGAGATATATCACAAAGCCATTCTAGTCGAACAACAGCTCAAGAGGAGAGGATCTCGATCAACTTTTGGAGTTAGCTCATCTACGGCTAAACCAAGTCTTGCTAAAGAAGAAAAACCAAGTGCTGAGCCGGTGGTGTCCGCTAAATCATTCCCTGCTAAATCAGACTTCAAGGTCAAAACTGAAGCATCAACTACTAGAGCTCGTGAGATAGTCTGCTTTAAGTGTCAAGGAAGAGGACTCATCGCTAGTGAATGTCCTAACAAGGGAGTTCTGATTCTCTTGGACAATGGTGAGTACGAATCAGCAGATGAAAAAGAGATCTCGGATTCAGTGGAGGAGCAAGAGGAGTATGCTGCTACAGGAGATCTTTTGATGATGAAAAAGATTCTAAACGTGCAAGCTAAGGCAGAAGAGGAAGCACAAAGACAGAACCTGTTTCACACAAGATGTCATGTGCAAGGCAAGGTGTGCAATCTCATCATCGATGGAGGAAGCTGCACCAATGTAGCAAGTGAATACATGGTTAATAAGCTTGGCTTGACCGTGAGGAAGCATCCTAAGCCATACAATCTGCATTGGCTCAATGATAAAGGTGAAATGCGAGTTAATAGCCAAGTATCGGTTTCTCTAACCCTTGGAAAGTATGAGGATGAAATTCTGTGTGATGTTCTACCTATGGAGGCAAGTCACATCCTGTTGGGAAGGCCATGGCAGTATGATGGACAAGTGACTCATGATGGCTCCACCAACAAGTATTCTTTTGAGTTCAAAGGCAGGAAGCACATTCTTGTTCCAATGACACCGTTCAAGATTTATCAAGATCAAAAGAAGAAAGGAAAACAGGCTGAGAACAACACCTACAAGCAATTAAACTTCCTTGCCAAATCTGGTAATATCCAAAGAACTCTAATCTCTCAATCATCTAGTCGTAAGTCTGCTTATAAAGAAACTCTTTTGAGTTTATCTAATGTTGCACCGGAGCTGCCGAGTGGAAGATATTTTGTTTTGCAGGACTCTAAGGATGATTTTCTTAGGCCAACTGAACCTTTAGAAGATAAATACTGGAACAGAATTCACTTTTGACAAATAGATTGCATCTTTCCTATGAAGAACCCATCCGAACGCCTTATCTTCACCAAAAAGAGCCTTAAGCAAAAGGAGCTTGTAAACGATCAAACCACCACTGAAAAAGGAGCTGAAAACGAACAAGGAAAAGGGATGAGGGCTGGAGGACGTGTGGAACTTAAACACTCTGACCTCAAGGATCCTAGGAAGCATGGAACACCTCAAACTCCAATACAGATCACTGTCGAAACATACTTGCAAGGTAAGCATTATCCGAATTCAAGTTCTAATGGTTCTAACTTAGCTTTGTTCTTGGCAGATGGTCCTGATTTGAGGACAAATCCTTTTCAACTGGGGGAGTATGATGTGATACTGAGCAGCATCAAGAAAGGAGAGCTTGAACCAGAGCATGGAGCTAAGGATCAGCTTGTAGCCGAGAGATATTGGTCTAAAAACAAAGGAGCTAAGGCTAATAAGCTCAAGGAAGGCATTGGCGAGATACCTACTTATCTATGGAACAAAGAAGATCGCTTGAGCCCGGCTGGAGAAGATGGATCACAAACCACACTGGTTTTGATTCAGGCTCAAGTAGATCAACAATTGGGTAAGTGGCCCAGTTGTACTCTTTTTCGCTTACCTTTGATTTTGTCCCAATGGGTTTTCCAAAGGAAGGTTTTTAAGGAGGCAATGGTGTCTACTTCTCTCAAGGCCCAATTGTTGATTCAAGGACTTAAGCCCAAGACAAATTTCGTCCAAGGGAAGTTCAAGAGGCTGGAGAAGTGACTTGAAGAGTTATTCAAACTTTGCATTTATTTCCTTGTCATTTTCGAGTTTGCCTTGTTTTTCTACATTTCTTCTCTTTAAATAATCTTGTAATCTCTTATGAGAACTCATCCTGGATTGGATCATCAAACTTTTATCAAATAAACTCTCTCTTTCTCTTTATCAAACTTGGACGAAATCCTTTGTCTCTTTGAGAGTGATTCGCTGCTTCTGCAGCATCTTTATCATCTCTATTCTCTTTGTTTTATCCTGAGAGTGAATCGCTGCTTCTGCAGCATCTTTTTCATTTCTCTTCTATCTCTTGTGATCAAATTAAACTCTGAACAGCAACCTGATCTATTCATCTCTTCAAACAGAAGTTCATTCCGCAAGCTTCTGTCCCTGATCTATCTCTTACCAAGCTTCTGAGTGCCGATCCTTGGGAGGATCACATTATCCTTGTATATAAGTTCTTTTAGATCTTTTCTTTTACGTTTTAGGATGTTTTTGAGGTGTTATTTGACGCGCTCTCAGGTTTTAAAAGTTGTTCATGATTGCTGGTGTGAAGAAATAGCTGCAAATAGGTGTAAAAGGGTATGGCCTTGTGTTTAGACGCCTCAAGTCACATAGCCTCGGTGTTAACCCCTCGGTGTGCACCAGACCGAGGCCCAAGAGCCACAAGAAAGGTGCAAGACCTCGATGTGAACCCTCAGCCATGACCATACCGAGGCGTGCTACACACAAAGAGAAAAGGCCAAACCTTGGTGCCAAGCCTCAGTCACTCGCATGCCGAGGTGGGATTTACGGATAAAAGGGTGTAGACCTCGGTGTGATGCCTCGGGGTGGAGCACACCGAGGCATTCTTGTGTTTAAACCCAGAAAAACACCCCTCGGCCACACACCTCGGCATGAGCACGCCGAGCCCTTCTTGGACGAGCTGATGAGATCAAGGAACTTCAAAGACTTGGGTCAAAATAGAGGGTTCAAGCCGCAGACATCTCCTTCATAGTCAACTCCTCCCTTCCATCAAAAACAAGTCTGGTAACACTCCAAACTCTTTGTAAATATGCATCTAGTTCTTTATTTTGCATTTTGCAATTTTACTTTTGATTTTCACTCCTTTCTTATATTTTTATAACACAAGGGACTGTGTTATTTAAGTGTGGGGGAGGGGTTTAGTGTCTACTAACCATGTTTTCTTTGATCTTATTTGCTATTTTAGAGTCTTGAGTCTCATTGATCATGCATTAACATCTATTTGCATAGAAAAACAAAAAAAAAATTGAAAAAATTTGAAAATTTTCACACAAAAAAATGTTCATTTAGTTGCATTTTAGTCTAGTTGCATCATCATATAGGTTGCATCATTTGCATGGGAGTAATGATAGATTTTTTCTTGAGATAGCATCACTTTAAGAATTTGGTTCATTGCCCTAGTTTCTAATTCTTTGTTGCTTGCAAACAAGAAAGAAATCAATATTTATCCATGCTTGGAACTTGTCCTTCATTGCCTTTGTGTTGGTTAAATCAAGCTTTGAATAGTTACAGCCTTTCTTAAGTGAAAACCATAATTTGACAATCCAATTATCATCTTTGTGCATATCTTTGTGAATTCATGGATACCATAAAATATAAGGGTTATCTTTTTCCTTTTTACCACTCTTGTTAACCTAAGTAGCTGATCTCCATCATTGAGACAATTTTCCCTGGACTTAACTAAACCGTCTTTGAAGCCTAAACACTCTAGTGAGCGATGTGAGGCCTTGTTTTGAATAAACTTGACAGACAGTGTTGGGTTTAGGGCGACAAGAGTAGGCATGTAGATCTAGCTCTGCATCATGAGACTAGAGTAGGTTAGGAAGGGATATTGGGAATCATTGATGGAAAAGAGAGAGATGGACATGAGAGCAGGGGATCAAAACAGAAAAGAAAGTGGTTTGGGGTCTGGTGTTCAAAGAAAGAAAGCTCCTGTATTTAAAAAAAAAAGTCTAGCCTCTTAGTGAAAAGAAAGAAAGAAAAGAAGCCAAAGAGGCTCAAGTGTTTAAAGAGAAAAGAAAAGAGGCTTGATATGTCTATATTTTGCATCATTTAGGCTGCATTTTAGAGTCCTCATCGTGTGTTTTCTCATGTACATTGAGTCTTTACGCATCAAAATAGGCTTTAGGATTTGCATTAGGTCCCACAGAGTTTTGCATGTTTTAAATTCTTTATCAGGTGCTTTGGAAGCGATTTGGAGCTCAAGAGGAGGATCAGGAGTGGAAATGGTGAAGAAAAGGGTCAAAAATGGTGAAAACCGCTTGAAGGAAATTCTCGGCGAAAACTCGTACAGGCTGGATCGAAACATCGGCGAAAATCGCTATCAGATGGTCGTTATCGGGTAAAAATCAAACCCGGGTGAAAATTCCATTCGGTGAAGTTTTATGTCGAGGCGAGAAGTTTTTATCGGCTAAAAAGCTTATCGCGGTACACATTTCTCGGACATTTTCCTTACCGCGGGAAGCATTTACCGGCTAAAATTCATTTTTTTCACCTGCGCGCCTCAAAGATCGCCAATCTAGAGGAACCTCCAGTCCGAATCAGTTGATGGGGTCTTCATCAAAGTTGGAGATAATCAAGCCAAGATCCCAGAACAATTGGAATCACGTAGTTTGGACCTGTGATTAGAGAGATACCGCCTCCTGAAGACACACCTGTCTCGCTTGCATTTCAAAGCCTATACGATGTGTTTCGAAGACTACGTGGGACGAAGCCCTTCCAGCTCGAACCAGCTTACGGGAACTTCATCAATATTCCAGGTCTGTGAATGCTCTTTCCGGAACACCTGAGGTCGCTCAATTTGGAGTCGTGTGCTGAAAGTTATTTCCTCTGGAAGACTAGTTGGTCGATAAGAGCCCAAAGGAGTTGCGATACGCGCTAAGTGTTTCTACAGACCTCAGCATCGTTACCTCGACATTGCTCAGGCCGAGGCTCATCTCCTGAAAGCATTTGGACTAGACCTCGTACCAACCCCTCGGTATGTTGAGATCAAGGCATGCATGCAAGAGAAGTGAAGCTGAAAACGGCTAAGTGTTGAACATGCACCTCGGTATAAAGACCTCGGCATTGCACACCAGACTCCATCTTCCTGAACCCCTCGACTACCATGCTCCTCGGCATTACATGCCGAGGTCCCTTGTCACGAACCCAGAATCAAGAACAAAGTGACTTGGAGGACACACGTGAAGATGGATTGAAGACTAGGGTTTATGCATGTTCTTGACGTGTTCTTAATGAGATCTTCATCTTGATCTTTGCTCACGTGCACCCCTCGGCATCAAGACCTCGGCTTCACTCTCCCACACACCGTGATGCTCACCCGACGACCCAAGAAAAGCGCTCAGTACCCGGTTTGTTCCGAGCTGACCCGCGACACTTACCCTTCACTATAAATAGATTTTAGGACCAGGAACTGATAGACAAGACTTTTTAGGTCTCAGGGCTATCAATCCCCTTGTCAAAGTAGCACAAAAGAGGTTGTCAATCCAAGAATGTGGTGATAGACACTAAGCTATGTGATCAGTTTCTCAATTCAAGTAAACAGGTGAGGTTTTGATTGATTAATGACAACTAAAAACTTAAAACAAGATGAATGACTAAAGAAGTTATTAAACAAGAACTAAGCAATGACAAGTGATGTGAATATGAAATGATGGAGGCATGAGATTCTAGACATGATAGTTGGCTAGGGTGCTTTAGTGCTAAACTAGGAATGCTAATAACAATGATGAGACATGATTCAAATGATTAAGAACTCTAAGCTAGATTAATCCTCTCATGAAGGTATTAACCCCTACACTAAACCATTTTCAAACCAAATCATAATTTGTGAAATATGAATCAGTGAGCATTAATAAACAGTTCTCAAAGATGATTCAAGCAAATAACGATACATCATCATGCAGCAAATGCTTAAACCTCTAATACAGCTCTTTCAGGAATTTCATCAAACACTTTTGGTGAATGAAATTCCCAGAATCTAGATCTGAAGTGATGTGCAAGGATCTAGCCTAGAGAACAGCTGTTTTGAGACATGAATCAATGAATCTAGCCCTAAGCACTCCTAATCTAACACTTTAGCACCCTAACCTACACATCTAGAACCTCATTAAGGTGACTACTCACTAATCATACTAATCTCTCTTAAACCTTTGCAAGTTGAGAAGATTGGCATGATTAATGATGAGAAATGGAGATGGAGAAGATGGATAATGATGGATTTGCAGCTTTTAACACAAAAATCTCTCAAACTCTCTTGATTAAACCCTTAAAAATCGATATTATTCTTCTTAAAAGGAGTCTTTCACAAAAGAGGCAAGAAAACAAGGAATAAAGCTTCAGTTCTTTAGGAAAAAACCCTAAAAACTATATATAGTCTTTAAAAACGAACCGGGTCAGCCCGGAACAAATCGGGTCCTGACCCGGCTTTAGTGGATAAAGTGACAAGTGTGCGAGTTGGTCAGGAGTCTCCCAGGTCGCATGCCCAAGTCGCACAGGTGAAGAAACAGTCTTGTGAGCCTTAAGCCCCTTAGTCTCAGCCGCATGCCCATCTAGATGTGTTTTGCGAGTCTTTGTGCGGTTCAATCCTCTTCCTCTCCAACTCGCATGACCAAGACGAAATCTGGGGAAGGTGTGTGTGTGACTTGGTCATCCCTTAGTCCCAAGCCGCATGTCCAAGTCTCACAACCAGAGGAAGAAGCTTGGACGAGGTAAAACTCTTGTAAACTCAGCCGCATTACCTTCTCAATGTGATTTGCGAATCCGTCTGCGGCCTGGTCTCCATTACTCCTTAACTCGCACGACCATGTAACAGGGGCCTTCAGGGATGTGTGCGGCTTGGTCTCCATTACTCCCAGGTCGCAGGCTCAAGTCGGTGTAGATTGCGAGTCTTCGTGCGGTTTAGTTCCAAGCGCGGCCAACTTAGCATTTTTCTTGCTCGGAAGCCTCAGACCTTATCCAGTGATAGCTTACTCGCACTTCTCAACTCGCAGCTCAACCTCCAGGCATTCATCTTCAGGCGTTGCGAGTTAACCAAGTCGCAAGACTATCTCGCAGCATTCAGGGCTCCTCGTACCATTTAACATTCATAGGAGACTATCTCGCAGCATTCAGGATACTAGTCCAAATGGTGTGATTCCAGTTTCAGTGGACAGAAGACTCAGACATCTTCAACTTTAGTGAAGGGCTCGAGCTCAGGTGATGTCGGTAAAGGCTCCGTTCCGCCAGTTCTTTGACGTGCATTGCTTTGGTCTTTTATCAGCTCCGAGACATGCACTGTGTCCGATCGCCGTAACGTTCAGCTCACAACTCCGAATAAGACGATCGCAAGTGTTCTGGAAACTAGACTTGACCCTCTTGATTCTTGATGAAGACTCCGGAAGGTGAATCGCATTGCAAGTCATTCGTCCCACGCGATCAAAGTGAGGGTTTTGTCTGCGCCAAACCATCTGTCCGAGTTGTTGCACACAAGTGAGGGTTCCTCCACGATCCCAGCTCCAAGTTGCTCCCAAAAGTCTCCAAATGACCTGAGAACACTCCAAAAATGCAGGACACTCTAGGACCTAAAGCAAATCCTAAACAAAGCTAGAACCTAAGACAAAGTTTAACAAAACTAGCTAAATGTATGCATGAGACTCAATATTTGGAAAAAAATGCAATCCTAAACATGACAAATTATGAATATATTAACTCCACCACACTTGTCCTTTGCTTGTCCTCAAGCAAAAAGAGCAAATGAAAGAAAGAGGTTGGATGCATTGGGAGTTCATATTCCTTAATCAGAGAGTGTATCACTAAAAGAATTCAAGGCTCATTGTCCTAGTTGCTAATTCTAAGATGCATTGCAAACAAGATTACTCACAAAACTATAGCCATACTTATCAATGAATGAATCAAGCTCAAGCTTAAGTTTTTCACAAACAGCCATAGTTCCAACCTTTTGACATTCATTAAATCTCATGTGAATCATGCTTATGCAAATCATGTGAACTCACTTGTCTTGGGACAGGGTCATGAGACAAAGATGATCTCATTTAATGTTTTGGCTTCCATTCAGCTCAAGGGATCACTCAAGAAGGAATAAAATTTAACAGAATGCTAAGGGTAAAAGGCAACTGGTGCATACAAGAGCAGAATCCCATCTACCCAATGCCCCAAATTGGTCTTTCACCTTAACTCTACTCCCATGAAGATTGCATCCTAGCTACTCGTCTCTCAAGACATTGAAAAAGAAAGATCAAGGGTTCAAGAGAGAAAATCTCTCTCTCCCTAAAAGCTAAAGCAAAAACAATAAAAATATGAAGTAATGATAGATGGTATTCGGTTCTCTCTCATTTAGGGTTCCTAAGACATGTATTTATAGTGCTCAAGACCTCTCTGGACGTCACTTAGAGTTTCTCCAAATGTGGGCTTCAGAAATGGGCTTTTTGGGCTCGGAGGTTGATCGCCGCGGTCAGGAGTGCTCTGACCGTGGGGAATGAGTGGTTTGCCGCGGTCGGGATGCTCCTGACCGCGGGAAATTGCTTGTTAGCCGCGGGTGGAAGTGCTTGCCGGCTGGTTTACGGGACATCTTGCTCTTCACGTATCTTTTGATTGAACCGTTGGATTGCCAAGCTGTAAAGTGCACTGGAAAGCTGATACTTCCATCTTTAAGGTCTCCAAATTTGAGCTGGATCAGAAGGTGAGAAGGCCTTCAATCAGGGGTGAACTTGTGATGGTTTGACTCTGAGCTGAAATCTGGTTTTCTATCTATTTTGTTAAGCTTTTCCTTAAGTTACCTGAAAAGAGTCTTGGAACTACAAATACTAGAAAAACGTAATCAAAGTACTTAAAAGCAATTAAAAACATAGAAAAAGTATTTCAAAACGATCCATAAAAGTGGTCAAAATACGGTGTTATCAACTCCCCCAGACTTAAACCTTTGTTTGTCCTCAAACAAAGCAAAAGCCTAAACTCGTTAAGTGAAAACAAAAATAGGGAATGCACAAATCTCATAGACAGAACTCCTAAACTAGGACCAAAGATAGTCCATCAATCCACAACTTAGTCTAGAAAATTCTCACTAATGCACAAGAGATACCAGTCTACTTTTTCCGTCATGCAAAACTTAAACAATCTAAATCTTGATTCCAGTCAACTAGCTCTCTAGATTCATTAAGTTCAATAGTGAGTTCTCATTAAAGACATCATCCAGGGTAGACGGCGTTTGGCATTAAAGGGCTATTTAAGTGGTGGAGTTAAAGTGTTTCGGGTTACCTGAAGATCTGGAGGATGCAAGATAATATGCTAAACCGCAAGAGAGATAAGGACATGTTGATGACCACAGTTTTCAGTCACTTCTTCTTGCCAAATGTTGCTGCATAATCCTTCCTCCTTTGTTGTAAACAGCTGTTCCCCCAGACTTAGATTCTTTCCGGGAATCAGAAAACAATCTCTAAAACTCCATAAAATCAAACTCCAGTTGCCATGGGACTTAAAATTCGAATCTCTAGACTCTCTAAGGCTTTTATTTCCTTTCTTTTCTTGTTTTCGGACTTTTGTTTTTTTTTTTTTGGAAAGGAAATGCCTTTTAAAGAGAGAGAGACTAGAGGACGAGATTGTACCAAAATTTGAGATTTTTCTAAGGCAAACTGAGCTTCCTCTTGTGTTGAATCCTTCCGGGAACTCTTCCGGCATATCGCAGGTCTCTGTCCTTGGTGACTGAAAACTGCGTCGTTCCTCTTTCTCTCCAACGTTTTTGCACTTATCTTCATATAAGACAATAGAAAACAAGAGTGCATGTGGTTTGAAAGAGGATTGGTTAAGGTGGGGAACTAGCTAAAGATGAACTAGCCATTCAGGATCAACAGAGAGTGGTAAAAAGATAAAGGAGTCCAGAATGTATGATTCGTTTCCCTGGTCTAATGCTTCAATGAGCAAATTATGTCCAAATAAAACAGAGCTAGTGTATCCCTTCATCTAAATCGAAATCATTCAAATTCCTCTGGGGTACTTCGTTTCAAATGTGCTTAGCTACCGCCTAGTCTAGTCCTAAATCATGAATGAGCATGTCACTAGGAACAGTCTAAAAGCACACAGTCAACTATCATTGATTCATGTTCACCATTCCCTTTAAAACGTATTTTGTTTTGAAAACCGATTTTGAAAAACTTTAAGGAAAATGCAAAAAGTGTAGATAATGCAAGACTCATAAAAGAAAAGTGGTTAGAAAGGGATGAAATCCTCCCCCAGACTTAAATCACACTGTCCTCAGTGTGAAACAAGTCGAGATTGGATGAGAAAAATGCATAGATAATCGAATTGGTAAGGACAAAGAGAACTTACCTGGATCCGGGATGCTGGTGGAGATGTACCGGATTCATTCGAAGAGGTTTTGGGAAGGTGATGGGTGGTGATGAAGGTGGTGGAGGGTGATGAATGAGGTGGAGGGTGATTGGTGAGGTGAAATGAGGTGAAAGGGGTGGTTTGGGGTCGGGTTTGATGTCAACGACCAAGTGCCGCGGTCAGGGGCCATACGACCGTGGCAACCAAGCGCTTGGCCGCAGTCAGAACTACGCGACCGCGGTCTATGATAGGTTTCCCGTGGTCAGAACATCTGCGACCGCGGGGGCTTATATCGCGGCCTCTTCCTGCTTCTCCTTGGTTCCTGCTGGGCCGAGCAGTCAGGTACCATCCTTCTTTTTGGTTTTTTTCTGGTTTTTTGAATTTTTTGGCTTTTTTGTTTTATAAGAAACACCTGAAACTAAGAAAAAGAAAAAGATCAAAAGAAAAAGAAAGAAAAATTCTAAAGAAAGCAATACCTAAATGGGTTGCCTCCCATTAAGCACTTCTGTTTTAAGTTGTTTAGCTCGACTTTTGGTGTTGGATGTGACTTATCCCAATGAAGAAGACCTTGTCCTGAGACAAGTCTTTTTCGACATCTCCTTGCTTTGCTTAGCAGGTTCTTCGTCACTCCAAAGTTCTTCTTCAAATTCTTCTGTTGCAGAACGTTTTCCTGCTTTGCTGTTGTAGGGAACAGCTTCTGTGAAGACATCTTTGTCGATATTAGCAAATGAAATCCTCCGGTTTGGCCAGTCCATTATAGCTCCGGAAGTTGCTAGAAAAGACCATCCCAGAATCACTGGATATGTTGCATCTCTCGTCTCGACAATGTAGAAGTCGACCGGCACTATGCAATCTCCTATTCTCAAAGGAATTTCATGAGCTATTCCTTGAGGTGTTGCATTTGAATCATCAGCTAGACTAATCTTTGCTCTAGTCCTGCGCAGGTGTCTAATACCAAGTCTCAAAGCAATTTCCTTGGACATCATGTTAAGACAAGCTCCATAATCACATAGCACGTTTTTAAACATTTCTCCTCTAATAGAACAAGAGATAAGAAACTGACATGTACCATCGATTTTGTGAAGTGTTCGAACAAGTTTACCTCTTCTGGCATGATTGAACAAGTCTTCTATCTCAGGGATTGATTCTTTGCTCTCACAGAAGTAGTGGCCTATCATAAAGTCCTTGCAAGCTCTGGCAAACGTGATTCCTTCAGGCAAATTTCGAACCACATCATTGAATTCGTCGAGCTTTTCTTTGCTGATTTTGATGGTGTAGTGGCTGCACTCTTCCGGTCTTTGGAGGTGGATTGAATAAACAGCAGCATCAGGTGATGTTCTAGGAAAAGTCAGACGTCTGGCCCTCCCAAAGTAGGTTCGAATATCCTCTTTTGTCTCCTTGCTGTACCTAAAGAAAACTTGCAAACAACCAAGATGCCATATATCATCGAAACCTGTGTAAAGAGGGATTGATTTCACAAACTTGTTGAATTCAACGAGCCTTTCTCTAGAGATTGGTGCTCCTAATTCCGCCATTTTGTCTGGATTCCCTCCTTCTATGAACAGACGATAGTCTTCATCTTCGAGGTAATTCCCTTCATATTCATCCTCATATGCTAAAACTATGTTGCAAGGGAGTACCTCATTTTCTTCTTGAGATGTTTTGGAGCTGATAGCATACACCGTTTGCTCATGAAGAGGGGCTTTGACCATCCCAGCAGATGTATCAAATAAGCATAGACCTGTAGGAGTTCAAAAGGGCTGAAAGGTATCTGACAGAGCATTTGCCGCGGGTAGAGGCTTCACGACCGCGGGTGAGGAGGGTTTTGCCGCGGTCAGGAGGCTGACGACCGCGGCTGGAAGCTTGTTGGCCGCGGTCACGAGAGTTCCGACCGCGGGAAGGAGGCTCCAAGTTGTTTCCTCCGTTTCGTCTGCTCCTTTGCCATCTGAACTGATTTCTGCACCATCTAACTTCGTCTCCTCCTCTTTTAGGCTAAGATCTTTGATGAGAAGCGTCGAACCATTCGTTTCACGTCCTTGCATAAGCTTTTCGACCTTCTCTTTGATTTCATCGAGGGCATAGATTACTTTGTTCACGGTTGAGTCTATTGTCTCTGCTTTCTCTTGAACCTTGTGTACTCCATCCCAAATCTCTTCCACGTAAGAATAGGTTTGGTTGTTATGGTAGTTAACAGTCTCTTCTGCTTCACCAAGTTTGATCTCTAAGGTGCGGATGCTCCAACCGGCTTTGTGAATGCGAACTTCGTGTGCCTTAACTCGTTCTTCGATTGCTTCCATCCTCTCCTGGACGGTTTCAGCACCTTCGTTTAGTTGGCTTTCGATGGTCTTGACTTGAGCTGAAAGATCTTCAAGCTTTCTGTTAAAGCGCATTGACAAGTCATCAATTTTCTCGTCAATTTCCCCGACAACGGTGCCAAAAACTTGATGGTGACTTGATGTGTGTGTCGAGGGTTGTCAAGTTTTACTTACCCTAAATGAAATCAATAGCCGCAAGTGCACAGCTGATCGATTGTAGTACTTAGGGATCGAATCCACAGGGAAGGAGGATCTTTTCCTGCAAAAAGCCTTTGAAATAAGTATAAAGTAAGGAAGTCTAGAACCAAAATGGTTTTGTGGGGGTTTGGTAGTGTGTTTAAAATGTAAAAAAGAAATATTAAAAGAGAATACGGGAATTAAATTGCGTAGTAACTAAACTTAACGAAAATGATTAAAAATATAAAAAACGGATATCTAATTGCTTAAATGAAAATCTACTAAAAAGGAAAGACAATATTGAACTAAAGCTTGAAAGAAAATCGGTGTAAATCAATGGGAAAGAAGGCGTTGGGGTTCAGGGAAGTTTTCTCAGGGGTACGAACGATTCAAAATATTGCTAGAGAGTAAATTGATAAGATCTTAGCTTAAACTTTTTGAACTGGAGTCACGGACGTATGAATACGCCACTGTCATGATCATAGACAACTATCTCTCTCAACCCTGACCAGTAGGTTTCCACTCTGGCCCTGGAAGAGAAGAGATGCATTATGTTTAAGACTCGTCCTAATTCACAAATCGCCCATAGGTAGGTTTCCACTCCTATGTTTGTTTTGCTCTCCTAAACTAGATCTGATACCTGATGAACACTTTCGTGTCACCAAGCATCTGGATCAGATTGTAGTTCATGATGCTACTCTCATGCAGTAAAAACGAATTCAGAAGAAAAAGTTCTAAGATTCGGCTCAAAAGCTCTTGGAATCCTCATCGAACATATAAATCCCCATCGAAAAAATCCCTTAATCCCAACAGTAAAACTACTCAGACATAATGAACGAAATCAAAAGCATAGTATTAAGAAGTAGAATAGAAACCGAAATTGAAAAAGAAAGAACAAGGGTTCAAGAGAACAAATCTCTCTCTCCCTAAAAGCTAAAGCAAAAACAATAAAAATATGAAGTAATGATAGATGGTATTCGGTTCCTCTCATTTAGGGTTCCTAAGACATGTATTTATAGTGCTCAAGACCTCTCTGGACGTCACTTAGAGTTTCTCCAAATGTGGGCTTCAGAAATGGGCTTTTTGGGCTCGGAGGTTGATGGCCGCGGTCAGGAGTGCTCTGACCATGGGGAATGAGTGGTTTGCCGCGGTCGGGATGCTCCTGACCGCGGGAAATTGCTTGTTAGCCGCGGGTGGAAGTGCTTGCTGGCTGGTTTATGGAACATCTTACTCTTCACGTATCTTTTGATTGAACCGTTGGATTGCCAAGCTGTAAAGTGCACTGGAAAGCTGATACTTCCATCTTTAAGGTCTCCAAATTGAGCTGGATCAGAGGTGAGAAGGCCTTCAATCAGGGGTGAACTTGTGACGGTTTGACTCTGAGCTGAAATCTGGTTTTCTATCCATTTTGTTAAGCTTTTCCTTAAGTTACCTGAAAAGAGTCTTGGAACTACAAATACTAGAAAAACGTAATAAAAGTACTTAAAATCAATTAAAAATATAGAAAAAGTATTTCAAAACGATCCATAAAAGTGGTCAAAATACGGTGTTATCAACTCCCCCAAACTTAAACCTTTGTTTGTCCTCAAACAAAGCAAAAGCCTAAACTGGTTAAGTGAAAACAAAAATAGGGAATGCACAAATCTCATAGACATGAACTCCTAAACTAGGACCAAAGATAGTGCATCAATCTACAACTTAGTCTAGAAAACTCTCACTAATGCACAAGAGATACTAGTCCACTTTTTCCGTCATGCAAAACTTAAACAATCTAAATCTTCATTCCAGTCAACTAGCTCTCTACATTCATTAAGTTCAGTGAGTTCTCATTAAAGACATCATCCAGGGTAGACGGCGTTTGGCATTAAAGGGCTATTTAAGTGGTGGAGTTAAAGTGTTTCGGGTTACCTGAAGATCTGGAGGATGCAAGATAATATGCAAAACCGCAAGAGAGATAAGGACATGTTGATGACCACAGTTTTCAGTCACTTCTTCTTGCCAAATGTTGTTGCATAATCCTTCCTCCTTTGTTGTAAACAGCTGTTCCCCCAGCTTAGATTCTTTCCAGGAATCAGAAAACAATCTCCAAAACTCCATAAAATCAAACTCCAGTTGCCTTGGGACTTAAAATTCGAATCTCTAGACTCTCTAAGGCTTTTATTTCCTTTATTTTCTTATTTTCGGATTTTTTTTTTTTGAAAAGGAAATGCCTTTTAAAGAGAGAGAGACTAGAGGACGAGATTGTACCAAAATTTGAGATTTTTCTAAGGCAAACTGAGCTTCCTCTTGTGTTGAATCCTTCCGGGAACTCTTCCGGCAAATCGCAGGTCTCTGTCCTTGGTGACTGAAAACTGCGTCGTTCCTCTTTCTCTCCAACATTTTGGCACTTATCTTCATATAAGACAATAGAAAACAAGAGTGCATGTGGTTTGAAAGAGGATTAGTTAAGGTGGGGAACTAGCTAAAGATGAACTAGCCATTGAGGATCAACAGAGAGTGGTAAAAAGATAAAGGAGTCCAGAATGTATGATTCGTTTCCCTGGTCTAATGCTTCAATGAGCAAATTAAGTCCAAATAAAACAGAGCTAGTGTATCCCTTCATCTAAATCGAAATCATTCAAATTCCTCTGGGGTACTTCGTTTCAAATGTGCTTAGCTACCGCCTAGTCTAGTCCTAAATCATGAATGAGCATGTCACTAGGAACAGTCTAAAAGCACACAGTCAACAATCATTGATTCATGTTCACCATTCCCTTTAAAACGTATTTTGTTTTGAAAACCGATTTTGAAAAACTTTAAGGAAAATGCAAAAAGTGTAGATAATGCAAGACTCATGAAAGAAAAGTGGTTAGAAAGGGATGAAATCCTCCCCCAGACTTAAATCACACTATCCTCAGTGTGAAACAAGTCGAGATTGGATGAGAAAAATGCATAGATAATCGAATTGGTAAGGACAAAGAGAACTTACCTGGATCCGGGATGCTGGTGGAGATGTACCGGATTCATTCGAAGAGGTTTTGGGAAGGTGATGGGTGGTGATGAAGGTGGTGGAGGGTGATGAATGAGGTGGAGGGTGATTGGTTAGGTGAAATGAGGTGAAAGGGGTGGTTTGGGGTCGGGTTTGATGTCAACGACCAAGTGCCGCGGTCAAGGGCCATACGACCGTGGCAACCAAGCGCTTGGCCGCGGTCAGAACTACGCGACCGCGGTCTATGATAGGTTTCCCGTGGTCAGAACATCTGCGACCGCGGGGGCTTATATCGCGGCCTCTTCCTGCTTCTCCTTGGTTCCTGCTGGGCCGAGTAGTCAGGTACCATCCTTCTTTTTGGTTTTTTTCTGGTTTTTTGAATTTTTTGGCTTTTTTGTTTTATAAGAAACACCTGAAACTAAGAAAAAGAAAAAGATCAAAAGAAAAAGAAAGAAAAATTCTAAAGAAAGCAATACCTAAATGGGTTGCCTCCCATTAAGCGCTTCTGTTTTAAGTTGTTTAGCTCGACTTTTGGTGTTGGATGTGACTTATCCCAATGAAGAAGACCTTGTCCTGAGACAAGTCTTTTTCGACATCTCCTTGCTTTGCTTAGCAGGTTCTTCGTCACTCCAAAGTTCTTCTTCAAATTCTTCTGTTGCAGAACGTTTTCCTGCTTTGCTGTTGTATGGAACAGCTTCTGTGAAGACATCTTTGTCGATATTAGCAAATGAAATCCTCCGGTTTGGCCAGTCCATTATAGCTCCGGAAGTTGCTAGAAAAGACCATCCCAGAATCACTGGATATGTTGCATCTCTCGTCTCGACAATGTAGAAGTCGACAGGCACTATGCAATCTCCTATTCTCAAAGGAATTTCATGAGCTATTCCTTGAGGTGTTGCATTTGAATCATCAGCTAGACTAATCTTTGCTCTAGTCCTGCGCAGGTATCTAATACCAAGTCTCAAAGCAATTGCCTTGGACATCATGTTAAGTTAAGCTCCAGAATCACATAGCACGTTTTTAAACATTTCTACTCTAATAGAACAAGAGATAAGAAACTGACCTGTACCATCGATTTTGTGAAGTGTTCGAACAGGTTTACATCTTCTGGCATGATTGAACAAGTCTTCTATCTCAGGGATTGATTCTTTGCTCTCACAGAAGTAGTGGCCTATCATAAAGTCCTTGCAAGCTCTGGCAAACGTGATTCCTTCAGGCAAATTTCGAACCACATCATTGAATTCGTCGAGCTTTTCTTTGCTGATTTTGATGGTGTAGTGGCTGCACTCTTCCGGTCTTTTGAGGTGGATTGAATAAACAGCAGCATCAGGTGATGTTCTGGGAAAAGTCAGACGTCTGGCCCTCCCAAAGTAGGTTCGAATATCCTCCTTTGTCTCCTTGCTGTACCTAAAGAAAACTTGCAAACAACCAAGATGCCATATATCATCGAGACGTGTGTAAAGAGGGATTTATTTCACAAACTTGTTGAATTCAACGAGCCTTTCTCTGGAGATTGGTGCTCCTAATTCCGCCATTTTGTCTGGATTCCCTCCTTCTATGAACAGACGATAGTCTTCATCTTCGAGGTAGTTCCCTTCATATTCATCCTCATATGCTAAAACTATGTTGCAAGGGAGTACCTCATTTTCTTCTTGAGATGTTTTGGAGCTGATAGCATACACCGTTTGCTCATGAAGAGGGGCTTTGACCATCCCAGCAGATGTATCAAATAAGCATTGACCTGTAGGAGTTGAAAAAGGCTGAAAGGTATCTGACGGAGCATTTGCCGCGGGTAGAGGCTTCACGACCGCGGGTGAGGAGGGTTTTGCCGCGGTCAGGAGGCTGACGACCGCGGCTGGAAGCTTGTTGGCCGCGGTCACGAGAGTTCCGACCGCGGGAAGGAGGCTCCGAGTTGTTTCCTCCGTTTCGTCCGCTCCTTTGCCATCTGAACTGATTTCTGCACCTTCTAACTCCGTCTCCTCCTCTTTTAGGCTAAGATCTTCGATGAGCAGCGTCGAACCATTCGTTTCACGTCCTTGCATAAGCTTTTCGACCTTCTCTTTGATTTCATCGAGGGCATAGATTATTTTGTTCACGGTTGAGTCTATTGCCTCTGCTTTCTCTTGAACCTTGTGTACTCCATCCCAAATCTCTTCCACGTAAGAATAGGTTTGGTTTTTATGGTAGTTAATAGTCTCTTCTGCTTCACCAAGTTTGATCTCTAAGGTGCGGATGCTCCAACCGGCTTTGCGAATGCGAACTTCGTGTGCTCCAAATCGTTCTTCGATTGCTTCCATCCTCTCCTGGACGGTTTCAGCACCTTCGTTTAGTTGGCTTTCGATGGTCTTGACTTGAGCTGAAAGATCTTCAAGCTTTCTGTTAAAGCGCATTGACAAGTCGTCAATTTTCTCGTCAATTTTCCCGGCAACGGTGCCAAAAACTTGATGGTGACTTGATGTGTGTGTCGAGGGTTGTCAAGATTTATCCTAAATGAAATCAATAGCCGCAAGTGCACAGCTGATCGATTGTAGTACTTAGGGATCAAATCCACAGGGAAGGAGGATCTTTTCCTGCAAAAACCCTTTGAAATAAGTATAAAGTAAGGAAGTCTAGAACCAAATCGGTTTTGTGGGGGTTTGGTAGTGTGTTTAAAATGTAAAAATGAAATATTAAAAGAGAATACGGGAATTAAATTGCGTAATAACTAAACTTAACAAAAATGACTAAAAATGTAAAAAACGGATATCTAATTGCTTAAATGAAAATCTACTAAAAAGGAAAGACAATATTGAACTAAAGCTTGAAAGAAAATCTGTGTAAATCAATGGGAAAGAAGGCGTTGGGGTTCAAGGAAGTTTTCTCAGGGGTACGAACGATTCAAAACATTGCTAGAGAGTAAAATTAATAAGATCTTAGCTTAAACTTTTCGAACTGGAGTCACGGACGGATGAATACGCCACTGTCGTGATCATAGACAACTATCTCTCTCAACCCTGACCAGTAGGTTTCCACTCTGGCCCTGGAAGAGAAGAGATGCATTATGTTTAAGACTCATCCTAATTCACAAATCTCCCATAGGTAGGTTTCCACTCCTATGTTTGTTTTACCCTCCCAAACTAGATCTGATACCTGATGAACACTTTCGTGTCACCAAGCATCTGGATCAGATTGTAGTTCATGACGCTACTCTCATGCAGTAAAAACGAATTCAGAAGAAAAAGTTCTAAGATTCGGCTCAAAAGCTCATGGAATCCTCATCGAACATATCAATCCCCATCGAAAATCCCTTAATCCCAACAATAAAACTAATCAGACATAATGAACGAAATCAAAAACATAGTATTAATAAGTAGAATAGAAACCGAAATTGATAAAGAAAGAACAAGGGTTCAAGAGAACAAATCTCTCTCTCCCTAAAAGCTAAAGCAAAAACAATAAAAGTATGAAGTAATGATAGATGTTATTCGGTTACTCGATATCCTCTCGTTTAGGGTTCCTAAGTCATGTATATATAGTGCTCAAGACCTCTCTGGACGTCACTTAGGGTTTCTCCAAATGTGGGCTTCAGAAATGGGCTTTTTGGGCTCGGAGGTTGATGGCCGCGGTCGGGACAAGTGTGACCGCGGGGAACGAGTGGTTTGCCGCGGTCGGGATGCCCCTGACCGTGGGGAATGAGTGTTTGGCCGCGGGTGGAAGTGCTTGCCGGCTGGTTTACGGGACATCTTGCTCTTCGCGTATCTTTTGATTGAACCGTTGAATTGCCAAGCTGTAAAGTGCACTGGAAAGCTGATACTTCCATCTTTAAGGTCTCTAAATTTGAGCTGGATCAGACGGTGAGAAGGCCTTCAATCAGGGGTGAAATTCTGACGGTTTGACTCTGAGCTGAAATCTGGTCTTCTATCCATTTTGTTAAGCTTTTTCTTAAGTTACCTGAAAAGAGTCTTCGAACTACAAATACTAGAAAAACGTGATAAAAGTACTTAAAAGCAATTAAACACATAGAAAAATTATTTCAAAACGATCCATAAAAGTGGTCAAAATACGGTGTTATCAACTCCCCCAGACTTAAACCTTTGTTTGTCCTCAAACAAAGCAAAAGCCTAAACTGGTTAAGTGAAAACAAAAATAGGGAATGCACAAATCTCATAGACATGAACTCCTAAACTAGGACCAAAGATAGTACATCAATCCACAACTTAGTCTAGAAAATTCTCACCAATGCACAAGAGATACTAGTCCACTTTTTCCGTCATGTAAAACTTAAACAATTTAAATCTTGATTCGAGTCAACTAGCTCTCTACATTCATTAAGTTCAATAGTGAGTTCTCATTAAAGACATCATCCAGGGTAGACGGCGTTTGGCATTAAAGGGCTATTTAAGTGGTGGAGTTAAAGTGTTTCGGGTTACCTGAAGATCTGGAGGATGCAAGATAATATGCAAAACCGCAAGAGAGATAAGGACCTGTTGATGACCACAGTTTTCAGTTACTTCTTCTTGCCAAATGTTGTTGCATAATCCTTCCTCCTTTGTTGTAAACAGCTGTTCCCCCAGACTTAGATTCTTTCCGGGAATCAGAAAACAATCTCCAAAACTCCATAAAATCGAACTCCAGTTGCCTTGGGACTTAAAATTCGACCTCTCTAGACTCTCTAAGGCTTTTATTTCCTTTCTTTTCTTATTTTTGGAATTTTTTTTTTTGGAAAGGAAATGCCTTTTAAAGAGAGAGAGACTAGAGGACGAGATTGTACCAAAATTTGAGATTTTTCTAAGGCAAACTGAGCTTCCTCTTGTGTTGAATCCTTCTGGGAACTTTTCCGGCAAATTGCAGGTCTCTGTCCTTGGTGATTGAAAACTGCGTCGTTCCTCTTTCTCTCCAACTTTTTTGCACTTATCTGCATATAAGACAATAGAAAACAAGAGTGCATGTGGTTTGAAAGAGGTTTGGTTAAGGTGGGGAACTAGCTAAAGATGAACTAGCCATTTAGGATCAACAGAGAGTGGTAAAAGGATAAAGGAGTCCTGAATGTATGATTCGTTTCCCTGGTCTAATGCTTCAATGAGAAAATTAAGTCCAAATTAAGTCCAAATAAAACAGAGCTAGTGTATCCCTTCATCTAAATCGAAATTATTCAAATTCCTCTGGGGTACTTCGTTTCAAATGTGCTTAGCTACCGCCTAGTCTAGTCCTAAATCATGAATGAGCAAGTCACTAGGAACAGTCTAAAGCACACAGTCAACTATCATTGATTCATGTTCACCATTCCCTTTAAAACGTATTTTGTTTTGAAAACCGATTTTGAAAAACTTTAAGGAAAATGCAAAAAGTGTAGATAATGCAAGACTCATGAAAGAAAAATGGTTAGAAAAGGATGAAATCCTCCCCCAGACTTAAATCACACTGTCCTCAGTGTGAAACAAGTCGAGATTGGATGAGAAAAATGCATAGATAATCGAATTGGTAAGGACAAAGGGAACTTACCTAGATCCGGGATGCTGGTGGAGATGAACCGGATTCATTCGAAGGGGTTTGGGAAGGTGGTTGGTGGTGATGAAGGTGGTGGAGGGTGATGAATGAGGTGGAGGGTGATTGGTGAGGTGAAATGAGGTGAAAGGGGTTGTTTGGGTCGGGTTTGGATCTCAACGACCAGGTGCTGCGGTCAGGGGCTGCACGACCGCGGCAACCAAGTGCTTGGCCGCGGTCATATTCACGCGACCGCGGTCGATGATGGGTTTCCCGCGGTCCGAACACCTGCGACCGTGGGGGCTTATTTCGCGGCCTTTTCCTGCTTCTCCTGGGTTCCTGCTGGGCCGAGGAGTCAGGTACCATCCTTCTTTTTGCTTTTTTTTTCGGGTTTTTTGATTTTTTTGGCTTTTTTGTTTTATAAGAAACACCTGAAACTAAGAAAAAAGAAAAAGATCAAAAGAAAAAGATCAAAAGAAAAAGAAAGAAAAATCCTAAAGAAAAACAATACCTAAATGGGTTGCCTCCCATTAAGCGCTTTTGTTTTAAGTGGTTTAGCTCGACTTTTGTGTTGGACGTTGCTTAGTCTGATGAAGAAAACCTTGTCCTGAGACAAGTCTTTTTTTTGACATCTCCTTGCTTTGCCTAAAGGTTTAAGATGGTAGCCTCCTCCAGGATCAAAAATTAGTGTTGGAACTTCTTTGAGGTATAGTCTTCAACACCACTTGTGACAGGAGAACGTCTTAGATGCTTGTATGATGAGGTGAATAAGGTCTCTCTCACTTCATGACATTGAACCATGTTGCAAGATACAAGGACAGATGATTTTTTATGATCTGAAGTGGTGGAGATGGTTAAGAATCCAAGGTGAGGACAGTTTGCTTGGAGAGGTGTCGCCATGGCTTGAACTGTTGGAGAATTGGTAAAAAGAGCATTGGCCGCTGGTGGAAGTGTGGCGACTGCGGTGAAAGGTGGTTTGGCCGCTTGTGCAAGCGTCGCGACCGCGGAAAAACATAGGTTGGCCGCTGGTAGCGCACACGTGACCGCGGTGGTGAATGTCCGAGAAAAGGTATCCAGATCCTCTTGCTTCTCGTCTCCAATTCTATTTCCTTGTGGGGAGTCTTGGGAAAAGAGTCTCGAGAGCCATTTAAGCTTTACTCTTGCTTCAATTAAGTCTCCATCACCTTTCATATGAGCATTAGTTAAGGTATACATAAAGAAGTACCTTGGTTCGTCAAGCTTGTAAATCCAGCGTTTTCTTTGGGTACCCTTCTTTCTAGAACGTATCCAACATCCTTTGTAGCTCCTCCAGGGTCGAATATTGGATCATCCACGCTGCCTATTGTCAGACAATGAGAGTTCCTTGTAGTAATCACCGGGTATGGGGTTTTCTTGTTGATCTTCAGGAAATTCATATGTTGATGCAGGTAGTTGATGAGTGTTCCAACAGATGCTAGGAACGAAATACCAAGTATCAAGGGTTTTGTTGCATTGTTTCTCATCTCCATAGCATGGGAACCAGTAGAAACAAGACAACATTTCCCTTGAAAAGGCAATTCTGGTTTGGAACCAAGTAGAGCTGCACCAGAAAAATCTCCATAGTGAATATAAATCTTAGAGGGATGAAAAATCGAAATACCTGTATTCTCTGCAATGGTCTTTGGTATGAGATTCACATCAGGTCCAGATTCACAAAGAGAATCACGAAATTTCACTTCCTTGATTGAGAATGGGGCATCAAACTTCTCTGAATCCTTCGTCTTAGAAAGCGCCTTCAATGGTGGTTTTGATGTCACCATTAGTGTCTTATCTTCCACGTGGTCTGTCTTACATTCAAGGTGGTGAGGAGCTGAAGGAGAAAAAGATTTTGGTTCATCAAGAGGAAGTGACTTATGATCTTGTATGTCATCTCCAAAACACTTGTACGAATCGGTAGAGACGAGATCGTCATTAGAGATCAAAAGAGGTTCTCCTTTTTCTTGATGGCTGGCTTCCATGACGTGATGATCCAAAAGAATTTCATTTGATGGCCTCTTTCTAACAAACTTGATGGAGGATTCTCCATCTACTTCACAAGATACCCAATACCCATCATCCATAGATTCATTGAGCTCCTGAAGCATATCATCAATCTCGGTTTGGGAGACAGACAACATATCTTCATCAAAGAGAGGATCATGGATATCTCCGTGGGCATTGTAAGTTGTCAATGTCTCCCAGCAGATTCCTTGTTCCTCTAAACCTTCACGAATTGATTTGTAGTGGCTGCGAAGTCCTCTTTTGGTGTGGTTCGGAATTGCATTCTGATCCATTGAGGAGAGATCACGAATGTATTGTGCTTCTTGGCGTTGAGTGGCTCGAGGAGTGTTGTAAAAACCTCCCTCATAGTAGTAATTTCGTTTCATAGGATCCATATCTTCTGAAATGGAAACAAAATAACCAGAAAATGGAAAATTGCAGAAAATGGGGGTTCTAGAGTCGATTTACTAACCTTTCTCGGGGTTTTGCAGAAAAGAAAACGCGTGCCTTCCCCGGCAACGGCGCCAAAAACTTGATCGTGGTGTTGTCGTGAGGGTTGTCAAGTTGTACCCTAATTGAAATCAATAGCCGCAAGTGCACAGCTGATCGATTGTAGTACTTAGGGATCGAATCCACAGGGAAGGAGAATCTTTTCCTGCAAAAAGCCTTTGAAATAAGTATAAAGTAAGGAAGTCTAAAACCAAACGATTTTGTGGGGGGGTTTGGTAGTGTGTTTAAAATGTAAAAACGAAATATTAAAAGAGTATACGGGAATTAAATGACGTAATAACTAAACTTAACGGAAATGACTAAAAATGTAAAAAACGGATATCTAATTGCTTAAATGAAAATGAACTAAAAAGGAAAGACAATATTGAACTATAGCTTGAAAGAAAATCGGTGTAAATCAATGGGAAAGAAGGCGTTGGGGTTTAGGGAAGTTTACTCAGGGGTACGAACGATTCAAAACATTGCTAGAGAGTAAAATTGATAAGATCTTATGAATACGCCACTGTCGTGATCATAGACAACTATCTCTCTCAACCCTGACCAGTAGGTTTCCACTCTGGCCCTGGAAGAGAAGAGATGCATTATGTTTAAGACTCGTCCTAATTCACAAATCGCCCATAGGTAGGTTTCCACTCATATGTTTGTTTTGCTCTCCCAAACTAGATCTGATACCTGATGAACACTTTCGTGTCACCAAGCATCAGGATCAGATTGTAGTTCATGACGCTACTCTCATGCAGTAAAAACGAATTCAGAAGAAAAAGTTCTAAGATTCGGCTTAAAAGCTCATGGAATCGTCATCGAACATTTAAATCCCCATCGAAAATCCCTTAATCCCAACAATAAAACTACTCAGACATAATGAACGAAATCAAAAACATAGTATTAATAAGTAGAATAGAAACCGAAATTGATAAAGAAAGAACAAGGGTTCAAGAGAACAAATCTCTCTCTCCCTAAAAGCTAAAGCAAAAACAATAAAAGTATGAAGTAATGATAGATGATATTCGGTTACTCGATATCCTCTCGTTTAGGGTTCCTAAGACATGTATTTATAGTGCTCAAGACCTCTCTGGACGTCACTTAGGGTTTCTCCAAATGTGGGCTTCAGAAATGGGCTTTTTGGGCTCGGAGGTTGATGGCCACGGTCGGGACAAGTGTGACCGCGGGGAACGAGTGGTTTGCCGCGGTCGGGATGCCCCTGACCGTGGGGAATGAGTGTTTGGCCGCGGGTGGAAGTGCTTGCTGGCTGGTTTACGGGACATCTTGCTCTTCGCGTATATTTTGATTGAATCGTTGGATTGCCAAGCTGTAAAGTGCACTGGAAAGCTGATACTTCCATCTTTAAGGTCTCCAAATTTGAGCTGGATCAGACGGTGAGAAGGCCTTCAATCAGGGGTAAAATTCTGACGGTTTTACTCTGAGCTGAAATCTGGTCTTTTATCCATTTTGTTAAGCTTTTCCCTAAGTTACCTGAAAAGAGTCTTGGAACTACAAATAGTAGAAAAACGTGATAAAAGTACTTAAAAACAATTAAAAACATAGAAAAAGTATTTCA
Source organism: Eutrema salsugineum (assembly GCF_000478725.1). NCBI lineage: Eukaryota > Viridiplantae > Streptophyta > Magnoliopsida > Brassicales > Brassicaceae > Eutrema > Eutrema salsugineum. The sequence continues at coordinate 1,643,551 of NW_006256821.1, read as the reverse complement.
AAACGATCCATAAAAGTGGTCAAAATACGGTGTTATCAATATATATAGTCAAGGAGAGGATGAGTATAATAACCAACGCCTCAATTTTCCTTTAATACCCCACTACTCATTTCATTTCTTTCATTTCATTTAATTCATTGTAACATCTATTTATTTTCGACCTGTCAGAAACCCTAATTTTAAATAACTGTCTGTTCATCAAGTGAACTCTCTCAAAATGGCACGACCGCATCTTCTTGAGATATGTTTTTGTTTTCTTATTTTGTATTTTTGTTTTTTTTTTTATTTTGATATTTTCACTTAATTTGTATTTGCAATGATATCTCTGTTATTCACTTTTCCAACATTAATTATTATTTAAAATAAAAATTTTTATTTTATTTTCAATACATTAATGATAATAAATGATATCGTTTACCAGGCTTGGTAGTTGTACCAGTCTTACATTATAATTGTAACTCGTACAGGAGTCACCAACCACCGCCCACTTATCCTTAAATACCCTAGTCTCCTTCTCATTTCATCACCCCAACCTTTCATTTCTTTTTAAAAAAAATCGCTTACTTATCCTTCTCGATATGAATCCCTAAGATCGTACAGAAAGTGGTTGATGAGAAGATGAGCAACTTAGGAGACTGAGCGAAGAGTTTGGAGGAAAAATCCAAACACCAGCCTCCTAAGTTGTTTATCTTTTTCATCCACCACTTCCTGCACCATCTTAGTAAGGATCCACTCTGATCGTCTTGTAATTCAGGTAAGTATTACGAATCTAATTCTTTAATATGTGAAATAACCGTACAATATGAAGAAACCCTAAATAATAGAATTCGTTATAATTGTTTACATGGGGTTAATTCGTCCAGGGCAAATTTAAGAAATTATAAGTTCTGGTACAATTTGGTATAATTCGGTCCAACTACGTGTAACTTTGGGAACCCTTAAAATCTTGTACTATTTGGTATAATTTGGCCCAACTACGTGTAACTTTGGGAACCCATAAAATCTGGTACTATTTGGTATAATTCGGCCCAACTACGTGTAACTTTGAGAATCCATAAAATTCGGTACTATTTGGTATAATTCGGCCCATCTACGTGTAACTTTAGAAATCCATAAAATCTGGTACTAATTGGTATAATTCGGCTCAACTACGTGCAAATTCTTGAAATTATAATAACTTGTACAAATTGGTAAAATATAGCCCAACTAAGAGTATTTGTCAAACCATAACTCGGTAAAATTAAATTATCAGAAATTAAGGATAATTTAAGTTCTTAGTATGCGAATGAAACAATCTGGGAATTAAACAAGGATTCATTAAACAACGGGATTGTTAAAGAACTGTATCAGTTCTACACATTAAACCCTAAACCCGCCAATAAACCTTTCAGCTTTGCAATCTCTTCAGCATTGTTGTTCAGCTCCATGCGCATTTGCTTGATTTGAAATTCATGGTTTGACATTTTCCCAATCCTCGAGCGCAGGTCCTTAATCTCACATTTTAGCCTAGAAATCTCATCATCGACAGCGTGATCCCATTTTACCCTAAAGTGGTACACTACAAGAAAACAATCGTTTTCCAACGGTCCATTACGACGGTTTAAAAATCGTCGCAAACTTACAACGATTGCACGACGATTTTACGTCAAACCAAAAAAACGTCGTAAAACCATTGTACAAAAAAGTTGTCGTAACTTCATCGTACAATTTACGACGAATTACGACAATTATACATCGAAAACGAGAGATTTGATATTAATTGCAAAATCGTCATAAATTAGATGTAACATTACGACGAATATACGACGACTTGTATTCGATGTACACTTACGACGATTTTATGTCGATAAAGAAGTTAGGTGAAGAACATTTAAAACATGTTTACCTAACTAATGTCGAAGAAAGATTTTATCGCATAATCGACGTAAAATCGTCGTAATATTATTGTTGAATGTAAAATCGATGTAAAAAGTCATCGTAAAAGCGTCGTAAAGCCCAAAATTTTGTTATAAATAGATCTTCATTCCTTCTTTCAATCACAACACATCATCATTCAAACATAAGAGCATCATCATCCTGGAGACCCATTGTAGGTCTCTTAAACCTTAGTATAGTGTTGTAAATCCTGATATATAGGGTTGTCCATTGCTGGAAACCCGAATTAGTAGTTATTTCTTTGAAAAAAGAAGTAATAATATTAAAAGGTTTACTCCATTCATGTGGCTAGACGTGACACAAGAGACCGGCTCTTTTATTGTCTAATCAATAAAAAAGATAGTATTTTGAGTTTATTTCAAGATGTCTATATACGAGCTAAGAAGCTGGATGTATATGCGTAAAGATTCAGATGGGGCGTTGACAGAAGAGTGCAAGAACGGGTTAGAAATATTTATGTATCAGGCTACAAATATGGAGAGAACGAAAGATAGAGGGAAGATGTTTTGTCCATGTTTGAAATGCAAGAATACGAGGTATACACTAACCAAAACCGTGTGAACGCATTTATTAAATAGAGGGTTTATGCCGCAATATTTTGTTTGGTATCTACATGGAGAAGGATATGACAGTAATACTCATGGGAATGCTGGCAGTAGTAGTAATTATCAAAGTCATGTTGATTTTGATGAATCGAATTATGGTCATCAGCCTAATCAGTATCAATCTGATCAAAGTCTAGATCATGATAGGATGCATGAGATGGTGACTGATGCATTTCATGAAACGCATACTGGTAATGCTGTTGAGGAACCTAATGTAGATGCCAAACGATTTTATGATTTGTTAGACAATGCTAATCAGCCAATCTACGAAGGATGTAGAGAAGACCTGTCTAAATTATCGTTGGCAGCTAGGATGATGTCAATTAAAACAGATCATAACCTGGCTGAGGTTTGCATGGATGATTGGGCTGATCTTCTGAAAGAGTATCTACCGGAGGATAACTTGGCAGCGGCAACATACTATGAAATACAGAAGTTGATTTTTAGTCTTGGTCTACCTTCTGAGATGATAGATGTATGTGTTGACAATTGTATGATTTTTTGGAAAGATGATGATCAGTTGGAGGAATGTCGATTTTGCCAAAAACCAAGATACAGGCCGCAAACGGGTGGGTGTAAAAGGATACCGTACCAACGTATATGTTATCTCCCTATAACTGATAGGTTAAAACGGCTTTATCAATCTGAAAGGACAGCTGCATCAATGAGATGGCATGCGGAACATAAACAAGTAGATGGAGAATTGTTCATCCATCAGATACAAAGGCATGGAAACACTTCAATATGATATACTTAGATTTTGCTAAGTTCAAACGGAATGTCTATCTTGGTCTGTGCACTGATGGTTTTAGTCCATTTAGTATGTCTGGTAGACAATATTCATTATGGCCAGTAATCCTAACTCCTTATAACCTTCCTCCAGATTTGTGCATGCAAAGGGAATTTCTTTTCCTAAGTATTTTGGTTCCAGGTCCCAATCATCCGAAGCGAGCTCTCGATGTATTTCTGCAGCCACTCATACATGAGTTGAATCAGTTATGTTTGATAACTAAAATTTTTCAGTCTTAGATGGGTTATCAATCCCTTATGTCACTTGTAGTACAAAGGGTATCAATCCAAATGTGTGTTTGCTAGACACTAGTTTATGTGAAAAGTTCTTAAGTCAAGCTGAATAAAAGATGAGTTTGGTGAAACCAGCAACAAGAAGCATAAACAAGAAACAAAAAAGAAATGATTAATGAACTACTAAACAAGCAAGCAAACAAAATGTTGATAAAGCAAATGATGAAAGATAAACCTCTAGATATGATCATTGATTAGGGTGCTTTCAATGGAACTAATGATGCTAAACAACAATGAAACACTTGCTACTCTTTAGTCTAGGCTTCTTAATCAGATTAATCCACTCTCATGACAGAAATCTCTTTGCAAATCACTTAATCAAGTCTAACAACCATTAGAGATAACCAAGCAAACAACAAGCATAATGCATCAAGCCTAATTAGTGACCAAACAATCTCTCAACCAAGAAGACTGAATCTTATACAGAAAGACATAGCAAGCAATCACATGATCTCTAATCCAATCAACTTAGAGTTTAAAACTAGATTAATCCTCTCATGAAGGTATTAATCTCTATACTAATCCATTTTCAAACCAAATTCTCATTTGTGAAATATGAACTAGTAAGCATTAAGAATCAACTCTAATATGTCATTTATGCAATTAACAAACATTCCCATGGCATTAATGCATAAACCCTTAGTTAGCTTTCATTCAAGCATTTCATCAAACACTTTTGGTGCATGAAAAACCCAGATTCTAGACCCAAGTGATGTGCAAGGATCTAGCATTAGGATCAGCTAACTAAGGTAAGGAGAAGAGAATCTAAGTTTAAACAAACATTAATCTACATCTAAGCACTCTAATCTACACACCTATGTTAATCATGATTAGAAGCAAAAATGAGATGATGAGATGATAAGAAACAGCTTTGGAATGATCAAATCCCTTCAGATATCTCTTAATCAAAAACGTTTTACACTAAAAAGGAAAGAAAACTAGAGAGAAAACTAAGTCGAAGATAAGATGTCTAGGGTTTTTCTCCAAAAAGCTATATATGCTAAGTGCTAATGAACCGGGTCAGCCCCGAACAAACTGGGTCCTGACCCGGCTTTAGTGGGTAAAGTGGGGAATGTGCGGGTTGGTCCAGTGTCTCCCAGGTCGCATGCCCAAGTCGCACAGATGAAGAACTTGTCTTGTGAGACTTAAATCGCTTGGTTTTAGCCGCACGCCCAAGTAGGTGTGTTTTGCAAGTCTTTGTGCGGTTTAATCTTCTTCTTCTTCAACTCGCAGGACCAAGGCGGTTTCTGGGGAATGTACATGTGCGACTTGGTCATCCCTTAGTCCCAAGCCGCATGCCCAAGTCGGAGTAGATTGCGAGTGATCGTGCGGCTTAGTTTCAAGCGCGGCCAACTCGCATGCCTAAGTCGCATGTTTGTGGACTTAGCATTTTTCTTGCTCGGGAGCCTCAGACCTTATCCAGTGATAGCTTACCCGCACTTCTCAACTCGCAGGATCAATTTCCAGGCATTCATCTTCAGGCCTGCGAGTTAACCAAGTCGCAAGACTATCTCGCAGCATTCAGAGCAGCTTGGACCACTTCGCATTCCGGGAGGCGTATATCCTGGTCCGAATTGTGTGATTCCGATTTCAGAGGACAGAAGACTCGTATATCTCAAACATTGTTGAAGAAAGCTTCGGCGCTTGGGAAGTGGAAGGCTTCCTGGAGGGCTCATCTTCGCAGTGCATTTACACGATCAGAGAGAGGCGTCTAGACATGTGTCCATTCCGGAAACGTTAACTTCTTGCTCATAGATCCGAATTGAATAATCTTTGACGTTCTGGAAAGAAGACTCAAATATCTCTGCTTCTCATGAAGGCCTCGTAAACCGAATCGGCCTGGAAGTGCGCCGTCCTTCGCATTCTTCAGAGCTCATCGGGTCGGTCCAAGACGGCAGCGAGACTTGAGTTTCTTCCGACGAGCTTAACGTTCTGCTCACGCGTCCGAATTCCATGATTCGACTTGCTATGGAACCATGATCCAATCTTCTCCAACTTTGATGAAGCCCCCGACAACTGAATCGGACCGGAAGGTTCCCCGGACAGACGATCATTCAGGAGTATCGGATTGCTCTGGAATGGATGCGAGAGAGGTCTGTCTTCCGGTGACCGTATCTTTCAGATCAATACTCCAAATGCCTTTATTCAACCTGTCCTGGGTTCTTGACTCAATTATCTCCAAATTTGCTGAAGACCCTGTAAGCTGAATCGGCCGGCAAGAGCTTCCGGTGACGCAATTTCGGAAATGTATCTGCACCCGAGATTTTTGGCCGAGAGACTTGACCGCGGTACGTGTTTTTGGTCGAGAAAGCTACCCGCGGGAGGGATTTTGGCAGAGAATCTTCGGCCATCAGTACAGCATTTTGCCGAGAAACCCAAAATTGCTCCTTTTCACCATTTTTGATCATTTCAATTCCATTTCTTCATCTGAATCACATCCTCCACTCCAAAGAGGCTCCAAAAGCACCTGTTTAACACTCTAAACCATGCAAAACTCTCTTGGACCTAATGGAATCTCCTAAGTCCTAAAACAATGCCTAAAGACCTAAAATGCATGAGATAAGACATGATCGATTTGGACTAAAATATGTACACTAAAAGATGTAATTTATGAATATATCAACTCCCCCACACTTATCCTTTGCTTGTCCTCAAGCAAAAAGAACTAATGAGAGAGAGAGGTTGAATGGATTGGGAGTTCATATTTCCTTTTTGAGAGAAGTGATCACAATGAGAATTCAAGTTCATGCTCAATTATGCAATGCAAAGCTATACTCAGATATATATCAACTCAACAAGGAATCTCCACAAGTTCTTCTCTCTCTCAACTCTTTCACATTCATTAAGCTTTAATCAGGTGAATCTAATGATGCAATGTTTAAACAAGCTGGCTTGGCTAGCAAGAGGCTATGAGATTAAAATGATCTCATCAGTGTTCAAGCGGGTTTGATGCAGCAAAGGGATCTCTCTATGAATGATCAAACTTTGGCAGAATGCTAAAGGTAAAAAGCAACCTATGCATACAAGGGCAAAGACTCATCACACCCCACACTCTACTCAAAACTTTCTCACTTGCTCACTCTCTCAAGAACCTCACTTTTCACACTTATTTTCCTCTCACTAGGGGACTTACTTTTCATTTTCACTCTCAAGTCTTGGAGTTCAAACTTTACACAGCTCTTTTTCTTTTGCAACCTCTAGCCTCTTTTTCTTTCTTTTCAAAACATTTGAGCTCTTTGGCTTCTTTTCTTTTCCTTTTACTTAGAGGCTAGACTCTTTCTTTTCAAGACACTAGAGCTCACTTTCTTTAACTCAAAACTCCAAGACTGATTTCTTTTTCTTTCATTCCCCTAGATATTTCCACTTTCTCTTTTCCACTCATCTCACCTTTTTCCACTCACCAACAAGTCTTTTCCCCCACACTTATTCCTCGCCAACACGCTCAGTTCCGTGATGTTGGAACACAGCACTCAATGAGACCTGCCCTTGTCGCTCTAAACCTAACACTTTCTGCTAAGTTTGATCCAAGGTGGCCTTTCAATCACACAAAAACATTTGGCTTGAAAGAAGGATGGGTTCAGGGTGAGGAAAACTGATCCAGATGTGGACTCAGCTATTTGAGCTAAGGAAAAGGGTAGTAAAAACAGGATTCTAGCTCAAATATGTATATAGGTATCCACAAGCTTGTTCAAACAATGCATCACAAGATAATTTCAAGTCAAGTTCAAGGTTTTCACTTATTAGAGTTGAGTTCAATTCAAACTTGCTTCTCAGATTCAAGTCATTTCAAGCCTTGCAAGCACATAAGTCATTTCACAAGCATATTTAATCCAAATTCTCAAAGTGATGTACTCTCAAGGAAAGAACCTATCATTACTCCCATGCACAATGAAACCTATATGATGCAACTAGACTCAATCTTAAAAATGTGAAATGCAACTAGAATGAACATTTTTTGTGAAATGTTTTTCAGATTTTTCCATTTTTTTTGGTTTTTTATATGCACTTAGATGAATGCAAAAGGAGACTCAAAGTGAAAAGGAAAATAAGAGCAGAATAAACATGATTAGTAAACACAAAACCCCTCCCCCATACTTAGATAACACAGTCCCTTGTGTTATAAAAGCATGAGAAAGAGGAAAAATCAAACATGAAATGCAAACGATAAAGAAAAATGCTAAATGCTCATTTACAAGTGTTTGGAGTGATACCTGGTGTGGTTCTTATGCAAAAGGGGAGTGAGTATCTGCACCAGATGAGGCCAGACATCACTTGAGATGGGTTTGGCTTGGCCTGAACTCCCTTGTGCGGCATGGACTTGTCTTGGACCAACTCGCACACCCAAGTAGGTGTGAATTGCGAGCATGTGTGCTACTTGGATCAGGGGAGAACTGACTAGCACACCCAAGTAGGTGTGATTTGCGAACAGGTGTGCTAGATGGGACCTGACCTTGCCCAACTCGCACACCCAAGTAGCACACCAGGCGGCTCACCAGTTTTCATTCCTTAAGTCCTTCCTCAGCTTGTTCACAGACTCCTTTTTAATTTGTACTTGGACCACAGCATTCCTAAGTCACCTTAGACCTGAAAACACTTCACAAAACCCATCAAAATATCCTAAAACATGAAAAAGAAGAGAAAAGATTAAGAAGATTATATACAAGGATAAGCTTGGGGTGTCTCGCAAGAGCACTTTGTTTAAAGTCACTAAGTTTGACTTTGAAAAACCTGTTTTTAGCTGGGGTGAGGTTGAGCACTGATGCTCTTCAGCACTTCAATGGTCCTGAGCAAGAAAGCTGAGTTGGTTTGCTGCCTTTGGGAACCATTAGACCCTTGTCCTTGAGATCCCACCTTGAGACCTTTGTCCACCAGCTCTTGAATACCATCTGGGTCTTTATCACAGATGGCCCTTGTGAGACATGCCCTCACTTCAGCAAACAGACCTGGCTTCCCATTGCAATCTAGCTTATACTTCAGAGAACTATCATCATCAACCCAAGGAGTGAGATCAAAGTCTTGAGAAGAAAGATCAGGTTTAATACTCTTGTCTTCTGATGCTGAGCCATCACTTTTGGTGTTAATCATCCTTAGATCACTAAGTGTAGGAGACCATGAGAGCAAGATGTTTTCTTCTCTGATCAATGGCTGTTCAGTCCCATCCTTGTAAACAGAGTTGGTGTGAGGTTCTTTTTCCATTTCCATTTCCACAGCTGAGAGAGATTGGGATCCACCTAAAATCCCAGCACTTCCTACATACTTCATCTCGAGTACCTTAGGGGGTTCTATCTCTTGAACAACTGATCCACAAAATTCAGCTAAAGGTGGTTGAACAGGGTAAAAGGCATCCTTATCCACCTTTGTAAGCACCACTCTTTGAGTATCAAAGTCAATCATTGCACCAGTGGTGTTGAGAAATGCAGTTCCAAGCTATAGGGGGAGCTCTTTGGTCTTCTTCATCTTCATGATGACAAAATCAGTGGGGATCACACATTCACCAACTTGAAGTGGATAGTCTTCTAAAAATCCATATGGTTTCTTGGAGTAGGAATCACCAAAGGTGATGAAAGAGGGGTAGGACGTTATAGACTTGACCTTTAGCTTCTCCATCATATCTTTAGACATTATACTCACACTTGAGCCTGAATCACACAAAGCATTCTCAACTCTAAAGTTTCCAAGAGTGCAAGAGATGGTGAACTTCCCTGGGTTGCCTAGCTTTGGGAAGGAGGTGGGGTTCATCTGAGTTGATTCAGAGGTGGAGGCACAATCTGTTGGCAGCTCCTTTGTTTCAAGAGACACTGAATCCTTCCCTTGCTGAACAGAAAGAACTGAACCGGCTGCCCCCACACTATTGAGCTAAGTCCAGAAATGTGTTCCTGGATTAGGCGGCCCATAGATAATAAAGGAAGAGAAGCCCAAGATTTCAAGAGTTAGGCGCCTGAAGATATTTTCCCCTTGTCCGTTCAAGTGGTCCCGCGCGTGTCTTGGATCAGCGCATATGACCATTAGGTCAGGTCGCTATCAGCTTGATCCAAGAGAAAGCTTGTCTGTAGTAGTCACGTGTAGCTTTATCTCTTTACAAGAATGGAGTCTCTCTTAACCTAGTTTGTAATCTATTTATATCTCTTTGTAGCCGACACAATGAAGACTCAGATCAAGAACAAGATCCAGAGCCAACTTCACACCAAGAAGAGACGCTCTCGGTAGATGATGAGCCTAGTCTTGAGACTAGCGATACGGTGGCTTCAGGCAGCAGCGTTCCACCTCTAAGACGTAGTACAAGACTCAAGAAAGATCCCTCCAATTGGGTAAACACAAGAGTCTACTACAACAACATGGCGGTTGCTCATCCGGCTCAAGTCACTTGTTCGATCGCCCTTATGCCCACAGAACATAGAGCTTTTCTCGGCCAAATTGAGCTTCATGAGATTCCTAGCAGCTATGAAGAAGCTAAGGATAAGGAAGTGTGGATTCATGCCATCAAAGACGAAAAGGAAGCTATGGAGAGAAATCATACGTGGGACAAAGCAGATTTACCAATCGGAAAGAAAGCTGTCAGCTCTAAATGGGTCTTTACTATTAAGTACAAGAGCAATGGGGATATAGAGAGGCACAAAGCTAGGCTTGTAGCAAGAGGATTTACCCAAACCTATGGAGATGACTATACCGATACCTTTGCACCTGTAGCCAACCTTAAGACGGTAAGAGTAGTGCTTTCTTTGGCCACTAATCTATCTTGGGAATTGTGGCAGATGGATGTTAAGAATGCATTCTTACAAGGAGAACTTGAGGAGGAGGTCTACATGAAGCCTTCCCCTGGCCTTGAAGACACGGTGACCCCTGGCAAAGTCTTAAGGCTTCGCAAAGCCATCTATGGACTCAAACAGTCCCCACGGGCTTGGTATCACAAGCTAAGTTTCACTCTCCGAGACCATGGCTTCAAGAAATCAGAAACAGATCATACATTGTTCACTCTTCAAAGTCCTCAAGGTATCGTTGTTGTTCTCATCTATGTTGATGATCTAATCATCTCAGGAGACAACAAGGCAGGTATCGAATCCACTAAAGCATTTCTCAAGTCAGTTTTTGATATCAAAGATCTTGGTGAACTCAAGTACTTTCTTGATATAGAAGTGTGTCGCTTTGAGGATGGCCTCTTCTTGTCTCAAAGAAAGTATATTCTGGATCTTTTGAGTGAAACAGGTTATCTTGATGCTAAGCCAGCAAAGACACCACTTGAAGAGGGCTTTCAGGTCGATCGAAAGGGGGAGCAAACACCTGAGCCGTTCAAAGATGTTCTCAAATACCACAGGCTTGTAGGTAAACTCATCTATTTAACATTATGTAGGCCTGATCTTTGCATTGCTGTGAACCAGGTGAGCCAACATATGCAAAAGCCTGTCAGCATTGGAATATGGTGGAACGCATATTGAGATACCTCAAAGGCTCATCAGGACAAGGCATCTGGATGAGAAAGAATGAAAGCACCGAGATAGTGTGCTATTGTGATGCTGATTGGGCTGGAGACAGGAATGATAGAAGATCTACAACCGGATACTGTACTTTCATTGGTGGAAATCTAGTAACTTGGAAGACTAAGAAGCAAAAGGTGGTTTCTTGTTCAAGTGCAGAATCCGAATATAGAGCCATGAAGAAGCTGTCAAACGACATTGAGTCCTCAATTGGCTCAAAGCACTCCTCAAAGATTTCAACATTGAGTCCTCAAGTCCCATGACATTTCATTGTGACAATCAAGCGGCCATACACATCGCCAACAACTCAGTTTTTCATGAAAGAACCAAGCACATTGAGGTAGACTGTCACAAGGTCAGACAGAAGATAGAAGATGGAACCATTCTACCTTGTTACACTCGGAGTGAAGACCAACTAGCTGATATCTTCACCAAAGCTACAAGCCTTAAAGTTTGTGATCGCATATATGGCAAACTTGGGCTTGTAGACATCTCCTTCGCTTGAGCTCCTCTAACTCATGGACGCTATACTCTTTTTCCCTTAGCACAGTTTTATCCCATGAGGTTTTATGTGCTAAGGTTTTAACGAGGTAGTGCTCCATGAGTCTCCAAGCTTAACCTTGGTATCCTGTGGTTAAGCTTGAGGGGGAGTATTGAGCTAAGTCCAGAAATGTGTTCCTGGATTAGGCGGCCCATAGATAATAAAGGAAGAGAAGCCTAAGATTTCAAGAGTTAGGCGCCTGAAGATATTTTCCCCTTGTCCGTACAAGTGGTCCAGCGCGCGTCTTGGATCAGCGCATATGACCGTTAGGTCAGGTCGCTATCAACTTGATCCAAGAGAAAGCTTGTCTGTAGTAGTCACGTGTAGCTTTATCTCTTTACAAGAATGGAGTCTCTCTTAACCTAGTTTGTAATCTATTTATATCTCTTTGTAGCCGACACAATGGATTAATGAGAAAGTATTCTTCTCTTTCACAATCTTTTATTCTCTCATATCTTTCGCAAACTCTCTCAAGAAACTCTATATGAAAAATCCAAAACACACTTTTGCTCTCAATGTCCTCATTGAGTTCATGTAAGAAGCCCATGAAATCATCTATAATGGTGTCCTCATCCACTTGAGTGTGTGCATTCTCAGTACAAACTTGACCATAAAGGAGGTCTTCAATCTCCTGCACAGCAGCTGAATGGTCATCATTGGAGTAGATGGCATTGCAATAATCTTTTGAGTTTTGAAGAGCTTTACCAGGAAGAGAGACTTGTGGTTCAGAAGTGCAGATGCATTTGTTCTTTTTAATAGACTTTAGTTCAGCGCCCAGTGTCTCCAGGTCAGATACCATCTTTTGTTGTCCTAGTAAGAGCTGTTGGAGAACAACATTGAAATCAGGATTTTGTTGAACAGTTGGTGGGCCAAAACCAGGAGGTGGAGCCTTTGGCTGTAGGCTGACTTGATTTGTGAAGCTATTCCCTTGATTCTGAACCGCTGGTTGCTGAAAACCCTGTTGACCTTGGGAGTTATTTTGGTACTGATTCTGTAGAGCAAAGCTTTGAGGAGGGTATATTTGGTCTTGGGGGTTGGCCACATTGTTGCTCCTATAGGACAAGTTCTGGTGGTTGTTGAAGTTGTTGTAACCATTGAACTTGTTTTGATTCCCAATGAAGTGCAACTCCTCTTGAGTGAGACTCTCTTCATTTGTATTTGTGAAGCATCTCTTTTCCTCACTCACATAGTTTATAGGCATTTGAGTGGCAGCTAGGGCTTTGTCAAGCTTGATATTCAGCACTTTGATCTTCTCTTCCAGCTCTTGGTGTCTACCAGAATCTTCTCCTCTATAGCTTCTATCATAATCTTTCCCATAAGTGTCTTGGCTCATGGCTAAGTTCTCAACAAGTTCCATAGCTGCATTGATTTCTTTGGCCAAGAAATTTCCATTTGATGCTGTGTCCAACTGAATCCTGATCTTAGGAACAGCTCCTCTATACAAAGTGCTAAGGAGAGATGCTTCTGAAAAGCCATGATGTGTACACCTATTTGTGTAGCTTCTAAACCTGTCCAAAGCTTCTCCAAAGGTCTCATTAGAATATTCAGTGAAGCTGGAAATCTGGTTCCTTAGCTTTGCAGTCCTTGAGCTTGAGAAGAACTTGGATAGAAAGGCAATCTTGCATTGCTCCCATGTCTGGATGGATCCTCTTGGGAGGTTCTTTTCCCACTGATGTGCCTTATCTCCAAGGCTGAATGGGAACAATCTCAGTTTGAAGCTATCTTCAGATACCCCATTGATCTTAGTGAGATCACAAACTCTGTCAAACTGATCCAGATGCTCCAAGGGATCCTCCATAGGTAAGCCATGGAACTTCTGATTCTGAACTATATTGATCAAAGAGGCCTTCACCTCAAAGTTGTTGTTTTGGACAGGAGGTGGCATGATTCCTGCTCCATACTGGTGTGCATAAGCTCGGTCATTCTCACCAACAAAGACTGGTTGGGGCTGATGACGTATGGGTGGGTTTGGGTGGGGCTGTGGTGGATTAACCTGAGGTCGGTCTTGGTTCTGGTTACCCTGAGCGTGTCCCTGATGGACCTGAGCCTGTTGAGCCTGAATTCCAATCCCATTACCAGCTCTTTGACCGTGATCAGCTTCTTGAGCCTGATGCTCATTCCCAACTTGCTGATTCATTCCTAACCTCTCCAAGTGAACAGCTCTTTCTCTTTGTCTTCTGGCTTGGCTTCTTGTGATCATAAACCTGAAAACAAAGACAGAGATTGAAAGGTGATCTGTAAAACAAAAGAAACTTGATCTCAAAAACTATATCAGAAACTAATGCTAACAATCCCCACAGAATATGGCAACGGCGCCAATTGATAACTAAGATTTTTCAGTCTTAGATGGGTTATCAATCCCTTACGTCACTTGTAGTACAAAGGGTATCAATCCAAATGTGTGTTTGCTAGACACTAGTTTATGTGACAAGTTATTAAGTCAAGCTGAATAAAAGATGAGTTTGGTGAAACCAGCAACAAGAAGCATAAACAAGAAACAAACAACAAATGATTAATGAACTACTAAACAAGCAAGCAAACAAAATGATGATAAAGCAAATGATGAAAGATAAACCTCTAGATGTGATCATTGATTAGGGTGCTTTCAATGCAACTAATGATGCTAAACAAAAATGCAACACTTGCTACTCTTTAGTCTAGGCTTCTTAATCAGATTAATCCACTCTCATGACAGAAATCTCTTTGCAAATCACTTAATCAAGTCTAACAACCATTAGAGATAACCAAGCAATCAACAAGCATAATGCATCAAGCCTCATTAGTAACCAAACAATCTCTCAACCAAAAAGACTGAATCTTATACAGAAAGACATAGCAAGCAATCACATGATCTCTAATCCAATCAACTTAGAGTTTAAAGCTAGATTAATCCTCTCATGAAGGTATTAATCTCTATACTAATCTATTTTCAAACCAAATTCCCATTTGTGAAATATGAACTAGTAAGCATTAAGAATCAACTCTAATATGTCATTTATGCAATTAACAAACATTCCCATGGCATTAATGCATAAACCCTTAGTTAGCTTTCATTCAGGCATTTCATCAAACATTTTTGGTGCATGAAAAACCCAGATTCTAGACCCAAGTGATGTGCAAGGATCTAGCATTAGGATCAGCTAACTAAGGAAAGGAGAAGAGAATCTAAGTTTAAACAAACATTAATCTACATCTAAGCACCCTAATCTACACACCTAAAAGCTTAAAAGATGACTACTCACTAATCATGAAGAACACATCTAATCTTTTGCAAGAGATGATGTTAATCATGATTAGAAGCAGAAATGAGATGATGAGATGATAAGAAACAGCTTTGGAATGATCAAATCCCTTCAGATATCTCTTAATCAAAAACGTTTTATACTAAAAAGGAAAGAAAACTAGAGAGAAAACTAAGTAGAAGATAAGATGTCTAGGGTTTTTCTCCAAAAGCTATATATACTAAGTGCTAATGAACCGGGTCAGCCCTGAACAAACCGGGTCCTGACCCGGCTTTAGTGGGTAAAGTGGGGAATGTGCGGTTTGGTCCAGTGTCTCCCAGGTCGCATGCCCAAGTCGCACAGGTGAAGAACTTGTCTTGTGAGACTTAAATCGCTTGGTTTTAGCCACACGCCCAAGTAGGTGTGTTTTGCGAGTCTTTATGCGGTTTAATCTTCTTCTTCTTCAACTCGCAGGACCAAGGGGGTTTCTGGGGAATGTACATGTGCGACTTGGTCATCCCTTAGTCCCAAGCCGCATGCCCAAGTCGGAGTAGATTGCGAGTGATCGTGCGGCTTAGTTTCAAGCGCGGCCAACTCGCATGCCTAAGTTGCATGATTGTGGACTTAGCATTTTTCTTGCTCGGGAGCCTCAGACCTTATCCAGTGATAGCTTACCCGCACTTCTCAACTCGCAGCATCAATTTCCAGGTATTATTCATCTTCAGGCCTGCGAGTTAACCAAGTCGCAAGACTATCTCGCAGCATTCAGAGCAGCTTGGACCACTTCGCATTCCGGGAGGCGTAACTTCCAGAATACTGGTCCGAATTGTGTGATTCCGGTTTCAGAGGACAGAAGACTCGTATATCTCCAACTTTGGTAAAGAAATCTTCGGCGCTTGGGAAGTGGAAGGCTTCCTGGAGGGATCACCTTCGCAGTGCATTTACACGATCAGAGAGAGGCGTCTAGACATGTGTCCATTCCGGAAACGTTAACTTCCTGCTCATAGATCCGAATTGAATGATCTTGGACGTTCTGGAAAGAAGACTCCAATATCTCTGATTCTCATGAAGGCCTCGTAAACCGAATCGGCTTGGAAGTGCGCCGTCCTTCGCATTCTTCGGAGCTCATCGGGTCGGTCCAAGACGGCAGCGAGACAGGAGTTTCTTCCGACGAGCTTAACTTTCTGCTCACGCGTCCGAATTCCATGATTCCAGTTGCTCTGGAACCATGATCCAATCTTCTCCAACGTTGATGAAGCCCCCGACAACTGAATCAGACCGGAAGGTTCCCCGAACAGGCGATCATTCAGGAGTATCGGATTGCTCCGGAATGGATGCGAGAGAGGTCTGTCTTCCGGTGACCGTATCTTTCAGCTCAGTGCTCCAAATGCCTTTATTCAACCTGTACTGGGTTCTTGACTAAATTATCTCCAACTTTTCTGAAGACCCTGTAAGCTGAATCGGCCGGCAAGAGCCTCGGGTGACGCGATTTCGGAAATGTATCTGCACCCAGGATTTTTGGCCGAGAGACTTGACCACGGTACGTGTTTTTGGCCAAGAAAGCTACCCGCGGGAGGGATTTTGGCGGAGAATTTTCGGCTATCAGTACAGCATTTTGCCGAGAAACCCAAAATTGCTCCTTTTCACCATTTTTGATCATTTCAACTCCATTTCTTCATCTGAATCACATCCTCCACTCCAAATAGGCTCCAAAAGCACATGTTAACACTCCAAACCATGGAAAACTCTCTTGGACCTAATTCAATCTCCTAAGTCCTAAAACAATGCCTAAAGAGCTAAAATGCATGAGATAATACATGATTTGGACTAAAATATGTACATTAAAAGATGTAATTTATGAATATATCAATGTTATATCGGCGTTCCCACATATGACTATTCTACGAGAATAAAATTTACTATGCGGGCTGTGCTTATGTGGACAATAAGCGATTTCCCCGCTTATGGTATGCTATCAGGATGGACTACACATGGGAGGTTATCTTGTCCTTATTGTCTTCATCAAACTGATGCGTTTCAGCTAAAACATGGTAGAAAAACTTGTTGGTTTGATTGTCACCGGAGGTTTTTACCGGATAACCATCCATATCGGAGGAACAAGAGGTTATTTATGAAGAACAAAAGTGTACATGTCCCTCCACCCGTAAATTTAACAGGAGCTGATATACATGCGCAAATCAAGCATTGGGGGGCAGAGGAAACAGTAACGCGTGGGGGAAACTGGCACACTCCTGCAAATATGTCTGAAGGTTATGGAGTTCATCATAATTGGCACAAGAAAAGTATCTTTTGGCAACTACCCTATTGGAAAGATCATCTGCTCAGACACAATCTTGATGTCATGCACATTGAAAAAAACTTTTTTGATAACATCATGCATACAGTTATGAACGTAGCGGGAAGAACAAAAGACAATGGTAAGTCAAGATTGGACTTGCCTGATTTATGCAACAGAAGTGAGTTGCATATACTGAGAAACGGGAAAGCACCAGTTCCTGTATTTCAGTTGAGTGCAGATCAATAGTCAGCATTGTTCAGATGGGTTTCTTCTGACGTTAAATTTCCTGATGGGTATGTTTCTAATCTTTCTAAATCTGTTGAGAAGGGGGTCAAGTTTGCAGGGATGAAAAGCCATGACTGCCATGTGTTTATGCAACGATTATTTCCATTATCATTTGCTGACCTCTTGCCCAAAAATGTCCATGAAGCTGTTGGAGGCATTGGTGCCTTTTTTCGGGATCTTAGTACACGAACATTATCAGTTGATGTAATATCACAACTGGCATCGAATATTCCAATCTTGTTTTGCAATTTGGAAAAGATCTTCCCACCATCATTTTTTGATGTTATGGAACATCTTCGTGTTCATCTCCCTCACGAAGCAGAGCTCGGTGGACCAGTTCAGTACAGGTGGATGTATCCGTTCCAGCGTTTCATGAAGCATCTTAAGGGTAAAGCCAAAAACCTAGCTAATGTGGAAGGCTCAATTGTAGCGGGAAGCTTGACGCAAAAGACTTCGCACTTCACTTCGTACTATTTTGCACCGAAAGTACGAACACGCAAAAGAGCTACTCGTTGATATGATGATGGAGGAGTTGGCCAAACATATGCAGTCTAGGCAAGGCAATCTAGGCTAGGTATCAAAAAGGGTTATTCTAGGGGTAAGGCTCAAAGTGTTTACGGGTTACCTGAAGATATGGAGGGTGTAGGATATTATGCAAAACCGCAAGAGAGAGTGAAGCTGTTGGTATCCACAGTTTTCAGTCACTCTCTTCTTGCCATAGATTCCTGGTCTTCTTCCTCAGGTTCTCTCCTAACTCCCCCAGACTTAGATTTTTGTAAATCTTTGAAAACCATAGCTCTATAAACGCATAGTAGTTGCTTCTTGCTCCACAAATTTCGACAATCTAGGACTCATTAGGCTTTTTTTTTCCCTCTCTCTTTTCATTCATTTTTTTTTTTGAAAGAGAGGGAACACCTTTAGATATAGAGTCATAGAGAGGACGAAATTACCAGTTAAAATAAGTCTTGTAAAGTTTCATGAGGTTTCTGATATTCTTCCTTCCCGATTCCATTTAGTCTTCCTTGTGAGTGACTGAAAACTGCGTCGCTCCTCTTTTCTCTGACGTTTTTGTATATATCTGCTGATATAAACTAAAGAGAGAATGCATGAGGATTGAAAACAAGGGTTTTGGGTTTAGGGTATGGTACCAGATAAAGATGAACTGGTCATCTAGGACGTCAAAGTGTGGTAAAAGTGAGGGTAAAAGACGTCCTAGATGTGTATGTTGATGCCTGCCTAAAATCAATAATGAGAAAATTAGATATCAATATTAAGGTCAAGTAAAATGAGCTAGTATATCCTATCAGAAAGAATTTCCATGAATAAAAGTCCTCTGGTGGGAGTTCGTAGTGCAAGTACTCTAGTTATCGCCTAGTCTAGTGCTAACCACAAATGAGTTATCATGCATAGTGTAGAAGCGTGCAGGTCTAAATCATCATAGTTTTGTGTCAAACATTCCTGAAAAAAACTTAATGTCGAATAGGTTACATATTAAAATTTAAGAAGTGCTTGAAATTTGAAAGAAAAAGCAACAAAATGATTAGTACGGATAGACATCCTCCTAGACTTAAATCACATTGTCCCCAGTGTGAAAAAGTTGGTGAGAAAATGGTGAATAAAAGCGAAATAAAATAAGATAAAAGAAAAGAAAATGATGATAGAACCGTGATGGCAGTGAAGTGCTGATCAATCACTCATCCTCCGATGTGTCTGCTTCGAACTGGTGCTGCTCTTGTAGGAAAGTGACAACGCGCTCAAAACGTCGTCCCTTTCTCTCAACTCTGCACTCCAGATCAGAATGTGTGTGCGATGATGTCGATGATGAGGTGTGGCCTGTCGAAACAGATGGCTGAAAATGAGCACGGGCCGCAGCTGCATCACGCTTTGCCTTGGCCACTATGTATTGGCCAATGGTGAATGGTAGACGAGGTACAGATGGCAGAAACTCATCGGGTTCCGGAGTCCATCGCGGACGTCCTCCGTTACAAAATCTCGGGACTGATGCTGAAGGCAAGCAGACTGGGTGCTCCTCAGTGCCAGTGCAATACTTATAACCAAACCTGTCTGGGTCGAAAGCGGCACGAGAGATAGTGTGATCGCGAGAGAGATAAAGTAGGTGATACCAGACGTCGGGAAGTGGATCGTCAGATGAGAAGTCAAATCCTACAGCTTGTAGTATCGCTGTAATAGCGCTCCCGTAAGCTGGAGTAGCGTCCTCGCAACCATGTAAATCATGCTTCACCTTCACCATGTTCTGTGCTATGATCCAGGCAAAGCAGGCAAGTCGTGGGTCGTCCATAAATGGTATCTGAAGTGTAATGAGCTCGGTCTTCAAAACACATCCCATGTTCGCTCTAGAGAAAATTGTGTGTGCTAAGAGTTTGTGCACAACTCTCACTGCAGGATGAGTAAAAAGGGCTGACTTGGATCTCCTGCTATCATAGACGCCATGACTCATCTCTCTCCACAAGTTAAAATTGGGTTCTTCTTCAAGGTGAATGCCATCAGTGTATGGAAGCTTAAGAGCTTCACAAAGTGCAGAAATGGTGAGCGAGTAAGTCTGTCCGCAGATAGAGAATGACAAGATGCCATCAGATGCTCTGGGGTTCCTCCTCTTAGTGTGGTGGAGTGTAATAGTTGCTAAGAACTCGCGGACAAGCTCAGAATAATTTGGAAGGTTCAGCTCCATGTAGGGTCTTAGCTTAATTGCATCGATGTACCAGATTACGTCTTCTCTGATTCCAAGCATCTCAAGTGTATGGTAATCAATGCAAGGCGTGGGTTTGATGTTCAGCTTCTTGAAACGTCTTGCATAGTCCACTCTCGGGTTTATCTCCTTGCCAATGTATCAGATCTGTGGTGGCTCGGGAGTTGCTCGCGTTTGTCTCGAGTGCTAGAGCAGTCTCATCACATAGTTTCTTCTTCTCAGTCTGGCTTGGTTCAGCATGTACTCTCCAAGAGTAACATCATCGGGAATGTCCTCAGAGCTGTCACCAGTGCGACGGCTTCTTCAGGATCTAGTTTGTTCCATTTTCCTACAAGACGAGATGATTCTTGGAAAAAGAATATGGATGCTGATTTTAACGCATTAACGATCAGTTATACTAATCCTAGTATCAAGAGATTAGTTAAAACCATGAGCAATCATAATTGGCATTGAATTGAAAAGAAAATCGAGTAGTTCATGACCAGATTCGGATTTTTGATGTTCTCAACATAGAAATCTTCTAAAAATCGGTTTTAGTGAGCAATTTCCATGTCAAACCTATAGGTTACCTAATACTAATCACTAATCACACAAGACTTAATCAAATTTACCAATTTTGGTGTTCCAAATTCGATTTTTATAAAGCATGTAGAATCCAAATTTCAAAAATCTCAATTCCTCTTAAGCTAGGTGTTAAAATCGATTTTTGGATAACCTAAAAGGATAACTTATTGTTCTTAAGCTATTTCCACCATCAATAAACCAAGATTTGGGCCTTTTAAGAAAACCCTAAGTTCTAAAATCAATTAAAAATGGCGAGTTAGAGCTTCATACCTTGCTGGAAAGAGAGATTTGATGACAGAATTGAAATCACCTTTGAAAAAGAGTGAGGTTTGGGCCAAGAATCTCTTAAAAAGCTTAAGAATTAAAAAAGGTGTTATATCTCCTAAATCTCCAAGTCTTTTGGAAAAGAAGAGAAAAAGGAGTTTTGATCCAAAAAGTGCATTTCCTTTCTTTAAAAAGCGTTTTTGTAGCAAAACGGGAAATTTCCGGGAATTCATAAGTTTACGGGAACTTACCTTTCTTGTCTTGCACGCAACGGAGGTTTAAAACTTACGGAAAATCTTAACGGGCATTACCGGGAATGCTCCGGAAATCACCAGGAACTTTTGAAAAGCGGCGGAAATCTGCGTTCTCATCTCAACGACCAACGGCCGCGGTCAGGAGATGCGCGACCGCGGTGGTTGGGGGCTCGGCCGCGGTCACATTCACGGTGCCGCGGTCGATGATGCCTTGGCCGCGGGTCGGTTGGTCGTGACCGCGGCCCTTTTTCCTGCGGCCTTCGTCCAACTTTCGGGTCTTTGCCGGGCCAAGCAGCTAAAAACCTATCTTTTTTTCTTGGTTTTTCTAATTTTCTGATTTTTTTTTGTGTTTTTGTTTTATAAAATATCTGAAACTTAAAAGAAAAAGAAAACATAAACTGTAAAAAGGAAAAGAAAACTAAAAGAAAGAGTACCTAAATGGGTTGCCTCCCATTAAGCGCTTTTGTTTTAAGTCATTTAGATCGACGTAGGCATGAAGAATCAGGCTGATTTGAATGGCACTCCACTTGATGTGCCCTTATCACTTCCAGTCGCTGGAGGTTTTACTTCTTCTCCTTGAGGAGCCGTCTTCTTTACTTTACTCTTCTTACAGACTTTAACATTGTTTAAAACCCTTTTTGTGTTTTCGATGAGCTCCTGGATTTGGTCCTCAATATTTTTGGTTGCATCTGGTGGAATGATGATCTTGATCTTTGCAAAAGCTTTCGGCTTCTCCTTTTCTTTCTCTTTTGGCCGGTTTCCTTTGCTTGGAAAATCATCTAGGATAGTCGGGTAAAACCTTCTACATTGAGGAAAACAGCATGCCGGTTTGCGTGATCGATTACTGCTCCTACGGTAGCTAGGAATGGTCTCCCGAAAATGAGTGGCCTCTCCTTGTCTTTATCCATCTCCAGGACTTGGAAATCTGCTGGAACAATCTTGTCTCCCACTAGAACTTGTAGATCATGAATCGCCCCTTCAGTATCTTTTTGAGATGAATCTCCAAAGATAACCTTTACCGTCGATGTCCTTAAGGTTTTTATGCCCAATTTTTCGGCAAATGTCTTTGACATGATGTTGACTTTGGCTCCGGAATCGCACAGGCAGTCTGTGAACTTGATTCCTGAAATGAAACATTGGAAAACAAAACGTCCCGGATCGTCGGTTTTTGTAAGCCTTTGAAACGGTGATCGTTGAGGTACCTTGAATGGTGGCTGCTTGGCATCGACATCCTTGTAAAGTGGTACAAAGATTGGGGTTTCTTCTTTCTTTCCATCGGTTCTGGCCTCTTCTTCGGGAAATGTGGTTATGGCATTGCAAAACCTCTTAGGGTTATCCTCAACTCTTCCTGGAAGAACTCCAGTTTGCCTCTTCATAGAGTCGGCTGTTTGGGCAACTTGTACATCTAGCTTTTTGATGTGCGAAGATAAAGCTTCAAACTTTCCGTTCAGGTCATTGTACATGCAGTCAACCTTCACGTTCATGTCTTTAGATGCTTTTTCGTTCGTCATAACGAGCTATTGGATGGACTGTTCAAGTCCACCGATTTGTGAAGCTAGCTGGTTCGTCGTGACTCCTTGCTGTTGTATAAATTGATTGTTAAAACCTGTCCCTCCGAAGTTTCCACCTTGGAACTTGTTTTGGAAGGATTTTTGCTGTGGTGGGTTGTACTGATCTTGAGGATTCTCCACATTTGTATTGCGGTAAGAGAGATTGTTGTAATTTGCATTCCGGAAGTTGTTATTGAAGCCATTGTTGAAGCGATATGGATATGGTGCTTGTGCTCCTACATAGTTCACCTCTTCTTCTTGAAAGGCTTGATTAATGTGATCGATATCACTAGGCCCTTCATCTTCTGCGCCATTGTTGGTCTCACAAGCATGGATTAGGCGATTGTTGCTCTTCAAAAGCTGGCTCATCATGTTCTTCAACTTAGTTATCTCCTTGTTGTCTGTTCCGGTTTGCTTCGTCGAGCGATCGTATTCAGGACAATCATTGCTATTGGCTTGAGCCAAATTCTTGATGAGGGGTCTTCCTTGTGCTATCGTCTTTTGTCCAAAATCTCCATTGCTAGCTGTATCAAGCGAAAGTTTGTATTTTGGTTGCAAACCTCGGTAAAAGGTGCTCAGCAGGCTTGATCCAGGAAATCCATGGTGGGGCCAATCACGTTCATACTCAAAACGTTCCCAGGCTTCATAGAAAGGTTCAGTCGGTCCTTGCTGAAAGCTTGAGATCTTTGTTCTCAACAAGTTCGACCTTGACTTAGTATAGAAGTGATTCAGGAAAGCAGTTTTACACTCTTCCCAATTAGTAATCGATCCTGCAGGCAAAGATTTCAACCAACGGTGAGCTTTATCTGCTAGTGAAAAAGGGAACAACTTACACTTTAAATAGTCTGCTGGAACTTGGTTTGTTCTCATCATGCTGCAGATTTCTTCAAAGAGCTCGATATGGTCCATTAGGTGTTCAGAAGGAACTCCATGGAATTGGTTTTGTTTCACCAATGAGATGATTTGAGGCTTGAATTCAAACTCGTTCCGGTTCGGAAATGGAACTTGAATTGCAGATCGGTTTTGAAAGTTTTGAGTAGGTGCATCAAAATCAGCTATGCGATGGTTCCTGGCTTGTCTACGGTGTTGATTTTCTGGCTACACAGGGCGATTAACGCGCCCATTCGGCTGCATTCCTTGGTGGTCACCATCAGCTGCATTGATAGGTGCATCAAGGTCTTCACGTTCTTCTCTCTCGCGGTTCTGGTGGTTTCTTGGAGGAACCTCGTCCTCCTCTCCTCTGTGATCATTCTCTTCATTTTCTCCATGTTCGGACGTGTCTTGGTCCATATTTAAAGCTCGGTTAATAGGATCTCCAGGCTGGTCGTCGTTGGCCATTCCTTGCGTTCGTCTAAGTCTTCAAAGTTCTCTTTCGTGTCTGTCTATCTCGTCTAGAATCGGAATGTTTTCTACAGGTCTGCGCCTGGTATTCATGCAAT
This sequence comes from Eutrema salsugineum, assembly GCF_000478725.1. Taxonomy (NCBI): domain Eukaryota; kingdom Viridiplantae; phylum Streptophyta; class Magnoliopsida; order Brassicales; family Brassicaceae; genus Eutrema; species Eutrema salsugineum. The sequence goes on along the minus strand of NW_006256821.1, from coordinate 1,619,332 downwards.
TCAGAGAAAAACAAAAGAAGGGAAAGATAATTCAGCAAAACTTTAAGAAAGAACTAGAGATTAGGTGTCTAGAACAAAAGTTAAAACAAGAAAAATAGCAAAAGGCAGCGAAACAAATCCCCGGCAACGGCGCCAAAAACTTGATGCGTGTCAACTGCGTGAGGGAACAAGTTTTACCCTTAACAAAAACAAATGAAAGCCGCAAGTGCACAGCTAATCAGTTGTAGTATTTAGGGATCGAATCCACAGAGATTTGTGTGCCTGGTATTCTTCTACGGTTTCTAACTTTATGTCTAGATTAGATTGGTTCTAGAGGTTGGTTTTTTGTCACGGATTAAGCTAAAGCAAAAGAAAGCAAATAAATCTATCCTAAGGAACAAGTAGAAAAATCGAATGGAAAGCAAATAAAGCAGGCAAAATATCGAATTAAGGCAATTGAAATGCAGATCTAAATAAGCAAGTAAAAATCGATTGGTTTGTAAACTATGGCTAAAAACCCTGAGCTTTCGGGAACTCTAAAGGGATCATAATCGGTTTTGACACTAGGGTTAATATATTGGGATTGACGGATATTGATATATAGGGTTCTAGAGCTAGAGTACGGCGGTATGACTACGTCACTGTCATGATCATAACCAACTGTTTCTCGCAACCCTGACCAGTAGGTTTCCACTCTGGCCCTGGAAGGGAGAGAACGCAAGAGCTGCACAAGACTCGTCAATACTCACGATCTCACCACAGGTAGGTTTCCACTCCTACAAAAAAATCGCCTGTTTCATTCTAGGGCTGATACTTAATGAAAACCTTCGCAACACTAGCTATCTAGATCAGATACTAGGTGATCAATCAAGCATACATGCAACAAGAACGAGAATAAACAGAGAACAAAGTTAAAATCTCAGATCTATAAACCTAGATGTCTTAATCGATTATAAGAGCCCCTTTCGGGAACCCTAAGCCCAACTCGGGATCTACTCAGACATAGCTGAGGTCAACATCATCATTGGTTTTAATAAAAGTAATCAAAAACAGTAAAGAAAAGAGATGAAAGAAAGCTTCTCTATTGAAGAACTCAGACTTGAACAATCTTCTACAAAAATCGCATAGAAAAGGCTAAAGGAAAAGGGTTTCTGTAAAGTATGAAGGGTGGTCTCTAAACACGACCTAAATGACAAGTATTTATAGTCTTCAATACTCCATGGTCTCTAGGGTTCCGGATTTGAGGCTAAGATGACTTTGGGCTTCAGAAATGTGGGCTTTAATTCAGAGTTTGTCGGCCGCGGTCGGGAATGACGTGACCGCAGGAAATAGGTGGCTGGCCGCGGTCGGGAGGCTTGTGACCGCGGGGAATGGGCTGGTGGCCGCGGTCGCGTGACTTGCTGGCCGTCTTCGAGTGGCTCCGGGGCTAATGGAATATCTTGAGATCCAACTGTTGGAATGTCTCCAAACCAAGTGCATTTGAAAGCTGGTTGATTCTTCTATAAGTTGTCCAATTTTGAGGGTGATCAGACGGTGAGAAGGTCTTCGTCTCTCCATGAGAGTTCTGACGGTCTGCATTTATCCAAAAAAGTCTTTTTGTTCCAATTTGTGCCTGTTTATCCCAAATTACCTGAAAATTCTTTTAAAATCCGAAAACATAGAAATCCTTTGAAAACCTTTGAAAATGGAGTAAAAACACCTGTAAAAGACATTAAAGTGATCCATAAAAATGGTCAAAATCCGAAGTTATCATTTTCTATCAACAAGAATCAAACAATCCAGATTTGCAAAGCTGAACCAAACAGATCTCCAAATTTCGATTTGCTTAAAGTTCAAATCTCAGATTTTCGAAAATTTCAAATCTCTTTGGTACAAGTGTTTAATCATGCAATTAAACTGCCCAGTAGGCTAGCCTTAAGTCCAAAGACAGTTTCCAATCATCCATAGGTGAATTTCTACTCATTCTAAGAAAACCTTAAATCTGAGTGTTTAAGAAAAAGTGAAAAATTTGAGCTCATACCTTGATGAAAGTGTTATGTGATGATAGATTTGAAATCTCCTTTGAAAAAGAGTGAGATATGTTCGAAAATTTTGGAAAGGATTTGTCAAGTTTGAAATCTGTCTTTCTCTCTAGATCTCCAAGCTTGTTGGGGAAGATGAAGAGAAAATACCTTTTTGATCTTTTAAATCCTCTTTTTCTTTTTAAAAAAGTGTTTTCACTTAGAAATGTTTTTTAAAAAAAAGTTTAGAAGACTTACCTGGCGTGTTTAACACGGAAATTATGCTTCGGAACTTCCCGGTTAAATCCCGTCATAAAATGGAGAATTGAAGTTCCGGTTTACGGGAAAACAGGGAAACCTTGCCTGGTGACCGAACCAAGGCCGGCCGCGGGCCAGGCGCGCATGCCCGCGGTAAATTCAAGTCGGGCCGCGGCTGAAGTGTGCGGGCTGATAACACCGTATTTTGACCACCTTTATGGATCATAATTGTATCTTATGCAGGTGTTTTAACTCTGTTTGCAATGGTTTTTAAATTGTTTTCAATGTTTTAGAGTTTCAAAAAACTTTTCAGGAAACTTGGGCAAAAGATATGCAATTTGGAACAAATGAGCATTTTTGTATAAATACAGACCGTCAGAAGTATGGCAAACGATGAAGACCTACTCACCGTCTGATCACACCCAAAATTTGAGATAACATAGAGGATCCAACCATATTTCTAATGCACTTGGTTTGGAGACAATCCAATGGTTAGATCTTCAGATACTCCCGATGCAAGAATGAGAGAAAATGCAGTTCCGGAAGAGCCACCGCGGCCAACACCTGTTTTCCCGCGGGTAGAGCCACCGAGACCGCGGAACTTGGTCGTTCACTTTCCAGACGACTTAATTAAAGCCCAGATCAATTCCTTTCGTTATTTTTGAAGCCCTAAGTGTCCAAGACCACTCCAGAAGCTATAAATACCCTCTTTAGGTCATTCTAAAGAGAAGAGACCAATAGAGACCGAAAGTTTAGATAGAGAGAGAGAGAGAGAGTTCGTGGGTGTGCTTCGAAAACCCTAGGAGCCGCCACCCTTGAAGGAGGAGCCGCCGCTGGAGGAAGTCATCGCGCCTCCATCTGCTTCTCCGTTCTTCGTTTTTCTTCCCTCTTTTCTTTAATTTCCTGCAAACTTTCAATACTCTATGATGCTTTGTTACAATATGTTTGAGTAGTTACCCATTTGGGTTTAAAGGGATTTTTCAAAGGGAATTTCATGTGTCTTTACTTATGAATCGATAGATTTAGGATTTATAATCTTCTGGATGGTCTTTGTTTGCCTTTAATCTTACTGCGTGATTCTTTGCTGGCCACTTAGAAGCCGATCTGATATGATATGTTGCGAAAGCTTTCATTGATTGTCTGAACTAGGGTGAAACGAGCAATAATTCTATAGGAGTGGAAACCTACCTGTAGTTGAGTTGTGAATATTGATGAGTCTTGTTCTGCTATTGCATCTTCTCCCTTCCAAGATCAGAGTGGAAACCTACTGATCAGGGTTGCGAGGGATAGTTGTTTAGTGCTGCGAAAGTAGGCTATTCATACTGCCGTGCCTCGAGTTCTAGAACATACGTAGTTGATTACCTTTATCACTTGTTTAAAATCGACTTAGCAATAGACCATGAACCCCTGCGAAACCCCCTTGATGCCCAACGTTTTGTCTTTAATTGTTTACAACCTTCGATTTAGTTTGATTTTCAATCGCTATTTACTTGCTTTCATTCGCCTTTGTTTAATCGCTTTTTACTTGCTTTACTTGCTTTCTTTTTCAATTGCTTTTTACTTGCTTTTCGGTTTAGATTTCGTGACAACCAAAACCCAAATCCAAAAACCAAACCTGTTTAGTTCTAGTCTGATTTAAGTATTGCCGTGAATTCGTACTGAAACAACTAAGTCTCTGTGGATCGATACCCTAAGTACTACAGCGCACATCTATGCACTTGCAGACATGTAGGGGTTCTAAATTTAAAACCTGAAGCTTAGTAAAACGACAATAACAACCCCGCTTTTGCTCGCAATCACGGGCCGCGGTAAACGATGTGTCGGCCGCGGCTGAGTTTATCGCGGCCGCAGCAAATGCTTCCGGGAGTTCCTGGGTTCTCCCGTTTTCCTGCTTTCTCCTCCTATCTTTTTGTATTTTCTGGTTTTTTGAATGTTTTTGGTTTTTCTGGGTTTTATGAAAGCCTGAAATGCATAAAAAGAAAAGAAATCAAATAGAAAATAAATAAAAAGAAAAGAAAATCATACCAAATGGGTTGCCTCCCATTAAGCGCTTTTGTTTAAAGTCTTTTAGCTAGACTCTTGGCAGGATTAGGATTAAAAAGAAGAGATAGGACCCCTTGAATTAAGAGTCCTTGTGGTCCTCCTTATCTTGAACTTTGGATTTCCTTCATCTTGAATCACAATCTCTTTTTCTATTCTTAAGGATTTATGCATCCTTGAGGACATATTTTGTCTTCTCAACAATTCCTTCAAGATTTTTATCCTTTTCCTTGCTGATGTCTGGTGGCACCACTATCTTGATGTTTCCAAATTTCCTAGATGCAAGTGCTTTTAGTTCCTTCTTGTCCTATAATACCTTCTCCTTGTCCTTGTCTTTTTGATTTGGAGCTTGGTCTGGTGTGGTCTTATAGAACTTTCTCCTGTCCACATTTAAGAAAACTAAACAGCGATTTTCATGGTCAATAACAGCACCTACAGTGGCTAAGAATGGGCGAACAAATATCAAAGGTCTGTCTTTGTCCTTGTCCATCTCCAGGACTTGAAAATCGGCTGGGATTTTTTGTTTCCAATGATTAGTGGCAAATCGTGGATCATTCCTTCTGTTCTCTTTTGAGATGAATCACCAAAGATTATCCTTACCGGAGATGGGACAAATGTGCCTACACCAATTTTCTCAGGAACAGATTTTGACATGACACTCACATTAGCACCAGAATCACATAAACAATCTGAAAATTCAATTCCAAAGATTGAACAAGTGAATGAGAAACGCCCTGGATCCTTAGACTTTTTGAGTCTTTGGCCAGGCAAGCGTTTGGGTACCTTAACTGGAATGACTCGACTTCTCTCATGCTCGGTTTCAGAGTCCTTTATGAGAGTTACAGGCGTCAATCTCTCCTTAGAGTCTGCGACAGGTTCTTCCTCCAAAACTGCTGTCATAGCATTGCAGAACTTCTTTGGATTATCTTCTACTCTTCCTGGTAAAGCTTCTGGTTGTCTCTTCATTGAATCTGCAGTTTGACCTATCTGATGTTCCAACTTCTTGACATGGGCCGCAAGAGAATCAAACTTCCCATTCAAATCAGTGTAGACACAATCGATCTTCACCCCCATTTCCCTGAATGACTTCTCATTGCCTTGAGTAGTCTGCATCATAGTTTGTTCAAGCGATTTTACCTGATTACTTAGCTGGGAAAGGGTTGCTTCTAATGAGCTGGTCTGTGCTTGTTAAGGATTGAATGCTGGTCTTTGTTGGAAGTTTCCTCCTCCATAGTTTCCACCTTGAATTTATTTTGAAAACTCCTTTGCTACTGCGGATAGGGCTGATTTTCAGCTCCTTGATTTCTGTATGAGAGATTGTTGAAGTTGGCACCACAGTTCCTAAAGTTGTTGTTGAAAGCTGGACCAGATCGGTTATGATATGCCTGGGCTCCCATGAAATTTATTTCTTCCTCTTCGTACATGCCATCTTCTTCATATCTTCCATCTTCTTCGTTTCCAACAGCAATATCACAAGCATGTATATTCTTGTTTTGAGACTGAAGAAGTTGACTTACCATGGTTTTTAGCTGAGCAATCTCCCTTGATTCATGACTAGTGATAGTCTTCTTTGATCTGTCATACTCAGGGTTGTTGTTGGAGTTAGCTACAACCAGATTTTCGATGAGTGCTCTCCCTTGTGGTATGGTTGTTGAACTGAAATCTCCATTGCTGGCAGTATCAAGAGAAAGTTGATACTTCTGCTGAAGTCCTCTGTAGAAGGTGCTTAGCAGGTTTGCTCCAGAGAAACCATGATGAGGGCAGTCTCTCTCATACTCCTTGAATCGCTTCTAGGCTTCATAGAATGATTCTATCGGGCCTTGTTGGAAACTTTATATATTGTATCTCAGCTGGTTCGATCTTGACTTGGTGTAGAAGTGGTTCAGGAAAGCTGACTTGCATTCTTCCCATGTAGTAATAGAACTAGATGGCATAGATTTCAACCATCTAAAAGCTTTATCACTTAGAGACAAAGGAAAAAGCTTACACTTCACATAGTCCACAGTTTCTGGAGTTGTTCTCACCGATCCAGAGATTTCTTCAAAAAGATCAATGTGATCCATTGGATGCTCAGTAGAGATTCCATGGAATTGGTTCTGCTTCACCAAAGAGACAATCTGAGGTTTTATCTCATGATTTTCTCTTGGAACAGGGATTTGAATAGCTGATCGATTTTGAAAGTGTTGGTGAGGTGCATCAAAATCGGCAATGAGTCTATTTTGAGGCTGTCTTCTCGCAGGATTGGCAAGCTGTATTGGTCGACTGGCTTCTCTAACAACTGGTGGAACAATTTTTTCCATCATTCCTTCTTCCTTCAACATCGGCCTGGTCTTGTCTCCTTTGATTTTCAGCGGCTTCAGCAGGATTTAGAGGAACTCGGTTTCCCTCTTCATCGAGTTGTGGCTGTCCATCTTCTTCATGAGCAGCGTCTAGGTTTTCACCATGAACTGAATCACGGTCATCATCTCCAATGTGATCCTCCTAATCACGGTTTAGAAGATTTTCCCGATGGGCATTAGGATTGGCCATCTTGAGCGTTCTTCGTCTGAGTTTCCTAAGTTCTTTTCCGTGTTAGTCAATCTCGTCTAAGGGCTATACGATTTTGTCAGGATCTCTCCTAGTTTTCATGCACCTGTGAAAAAAGAAAGCAAAGATGAAAAGATGAGTTAGAAAATCTCCAGCAGAACTCGAAAATCTTGAGGTTTAGGATTGAAATTAGATTAAGAAGTCAAGTCAACAGCGACAGATCCCCGGCAACGGCGCCAAAAACTTGATGTGAGTGCAGTGGGCAACACAAGTTTTACCCTAGACAAGCTGCAAGTGCACAGCAAACGCAGTAGTACTTGGGGATCGAATCCACAGAGATCTGTGTGTCGAAGACTTCTAACTGATGCTAAAAACAATCGTAAACCTAATCTAATAAAAAGGGCTTTTGGTTTGTCATTAAATCTAATTATGCAGAGAATTAAAAAGAGCTTTAAGTAAAAATTGGTTGGAAAAACTAGTAAGGAAAAAGCGCTGGGTTCAGGGTTCATCTTTAGGGTTCATGTTCTAAAACACAAGGAATTTAGGCAAGGATTTTCTATGACTCTGAAACTAGGATAGACACATGTAAGATTAGCCAACTCTCGTCACCCTAATCATCAAATCACTTGTTCGTGGCAATTAACTCTCGCTCTCATGCCAGAACAAGATCATGCTTTGTAGATCGGAATCCATCTCTGCTTACGTATCCTCCGTAGGTAGCTTTCGTTTCCTACGACGGGGACGTCCATAAGATCCGGTTCAGGCAACCCAGATACAACAATCTCGTGGCTCAGATTAAACCTAGGATCGGATTATGGGTGATCAATCTAGAATTACCACTTTGAGAATTGGATGAATGGGAGAATCATGTTAAAAATCGAAATCCTTTTTCCTAAAAACCTAGATGTCATTCGAACAGGGGATCCCTTTGGATTACCCTTTCACCCAACAAGGTGACTACTCAGACATGGCTGAGGTAGACATCATCATCGGTTTAGAACTAAGAAGAAGAAAAGTAAAAGAAACAAAGTTGCAGAAAACTTCTCTTATTGAAGACAGTATGGCGAGAGCTTCTACAAATGCATAAAAATAAAACCTAAAACTACAAATGAGTTCTCTCTCAAAGAGAAGAAAGATGCTCTCTTACAAAAGACCTAAAAATGAATATTTATAGTGTTTCTCCAAGTCTTGGGCGTCTAGGGCTTGTAAAATGGGTGCAAGAAGTGTCTTGGGTCTTATTTGGGCTCCTGAGGTCCGGACATAGGTCCACCGGGGGTAAAACCTCCTGAGCCGCGTGGGAAGAAGGCTGGCCGCGAGTGAAAGCACTTGTGCTTGACTGGGCTTGTGTTGATCGGGCCTTCAGTGCATTGATGATATCTTGAGATCCAACCATTGGATTGCTTTGATTCCAAGTGTGTTGGAAATCTGGTTGCTTCCTCTATAATTTACCCAAATTTGGGGATGATCAGAAGGTGAGAAGGACTTCTTTAGTTGCCAAACTTCTGGCGGCCTGAATTCATCCAAAAATGTACTTTTGCTCCAAAATGCACTCCAAAGTCCCAAGTTTCCTGAAAAGCCTTTTAAAACTCCAAAACATGGAAAACACTTATAAAACCTTTAAAACTGAGTAAAAACACCTGCATAAGATATTGAAAGTGATCCACAAAAGTGGTCAAAATCAGGTGTTAGCAGTACACTTCTTGTCGTATCATAGGAACCAAAGTTGTTTTCATGCGACTGAAAACAAAACATAACTTATTAGTAAAGCCATCATGCAATACCCTCCTATCTGATAGCCAGGGTTGTCCGGGAAGTATATGTCCAGCCTTCATTAGTAACACATCGCATAAGATCTCGTCTTCATATTTGCCAATAGAGAGAGGGACCATCACTTGGTTTCTGACTTTCATTTCCCCTGAGTCATTAAGCCACTGAAGTTTTTAAGATCTCGGATGCTTAATTGTTTTTAGACCAAGTTTATTCACCATCGCTTCACTAGCTACATTGGTGCAACTACCTCCATCAACAATGAGGCTACAAACTTTGCCTTGGAAGACACAGCGAGTGTGAAACAAATTTTGTCTTTGCTCTTGCTCATCAGTCTTTGTCTGAACATTTATGGATCTCCGAGCCACCAAAAGGTATCCTTGAACCGTCAGTGCTTCATATTCTTCTGAGGAGGTATATCATGCGGGCTTTTCATCCTCCGATTCGACCTCTCCATTCTCTAAAAACACCATAACCCTACAGTTTGAGCATTCATTGGCATAGTGCCCTCGACCGTGACACTTGAAGCACATAACATCCCGTGATCTCGTCATAGTTGATTCTGCTTTGCCTTTGCTTTCTTGTACTGAAATAATCGGCTAAGTTTCCACCTTAACAGGTATGACGGGCTTGACTTCTTTTTGAACGGGTTCGCTCTATCTTCTTTCTGATAACTTTGCTTGTTTGTAGAAGCTCCAATTCCATAACTGGCTCTAGTCGTGCTCCTCCTTTTGAGTTGTTGCTCCACAAGTATGGCTTTGTGCAACATTTCTTCTAGCTCGACATAGTGTTGCATTTCCAACCGATCTTGGATCTGTCGGTTGAGGCCTCCCACAAATCTTGACATAATCGCCTCTCTATCTTCTGATACATCAGCACGAATCAGCAGAGTCTCCATTTCTTGATAATACTCCTCAACACTCTTAGTTCCTTGCGTTTGTCGTCTAAGTCGGTTGTGCAACTCTCGGTGATGATGATTAAGCACAAACCTCTAACGCATAATGGTCTTCATTTCTTGCTAAGTTTCCACATGGTATTCTCTATTACGTCTACGAGAGGTGACTAGCTGATCCCACCAGCTGAGAGTATAATCATAGAATTCTGTTGCTGCCACTCTTACACGGTTGATCTCAGTGTAGTGTTGACAATTTAATACTAATTCAATTTTCTTATCCCACTCTAGATAGGCATCTGGATCGTTTCTTCCATGAACGGTGGCATTTTGAGTTTCAGCCTTCCAAGGTTATCTTGAAGACGGTTTCTTTCTTCTCGTACACGTCTATATCTCCTTTGGTTGCCTCTTGATGAACTACTGTCTCTATTATAGTATTCATCTGCGGCCTCATCTCTGGTTTGTCTGACTTGTTCTCTAACCCTTTCTGGTGATCGCTCAGCGTTATTCCTTCTCGGCTCCGTAGTTGGCCTCGCATCAGACTGGTGTTGTTGGAGCTCTTGTCGAAATTCTGCAATCAACTTTTTCATTTCTGCCATCATCGCCTCCATAAAAAAGCTTGTTGTTGATGCTAATATGCTCCCCTTGTTGGTCAGACTTCACGGCAGAAACCAAAACAGCACAGATCAATAGCAACGGTTCCGAGAATCAATCAAATAAGTAAAGTGACTCTTCGTGTCTCTCAAGGAATCATAAAAACCCTAACACGAATTTTGAATTTGAATCGACACTCTTGTGGATTGGACAGATCGGTGACTAAACATGAAAAATGATGTAATAGGTGATGATGATAGACGAGATTTTAAACACAGACTGCAACGATCTATTGTTTTAGATGCAAACTACATGGATCAACTTCAGATCTATCACTTATGAATGCGATAAACAGATACGAAATAGTTTTTGAACAATTTTTTCCTACAATATGAATCAGGCAACAGATTAGAACCAAAGAAAATACTAGATACAACCTGATTCAAGTCGATGATCCAACAATAGAATGATTTGCTCTGATACCAATTAATATGATCTTTGATAGATTTTCCCTTTGATCGTCACTCTAGTGCTGGATATCGATGGGGATAAGCCTTGCAAACAAAGAATTGTTTCAAGGAGTGTGAAGTCGAATGGTCACACAAGAGATTGCGGAAAGATGTCTTGACTCACCGGTGATGTTCTTCGGATATGACACACCAAAGAGAGATCAGATTACTTAAGGACATTACACACCAAAAAGTAAAGAGTTGATGTTTTATTGAAAGATATTTTGGATTGAACAAAAGATTATCGATAACAATGAACTACAAAAGGTTTATAAAGAGAAAGGACTCGACTAAGACTTAAAGATGTCTCGGAACTAAAAAAACAAGCTGTCTAAGTGGAATTCAAAATAGAAGACACGCTCCTCCTCTTTGGGCTTCGGTCTTAGTGGACTTAGGTGAAGGTGATCCGAGCATTGCCTCATTAAAAACCCATTCCAAGAAAACCCATTAGGAAAAAACCTGAAATGGGGAAAAAAAGTACAAAGCCGGATCACAAGTCCACTAAGAGTCTTGAACTTGGATCATGACCAATGTGTTTGGAACACACTCTTTTCCCTCTTGAATAGGTTGCTTGATGATGTTGTGAACAGCCTCCTTGAGTTGTATTGCTTTGCTCTTGTCAGCGGGCCGTTAGAAACAAGTGATGGTTCTTCTTCTTCTGGCACAAACTCCTTAGCTATCCATGATCATATCAAGGAGACTTCTTTATCTATCTTTGTGAGCACCACTCTCTGAGTATCAAAGTCAATTCTTGCTCCTGTGGTGTTTAGAAATGGAGTTCCAAGCAATAGAGGAAGCTCTTTGGTTTTCTTCATCTTCATGACTACAAAATCAGTGGGGATTATGCATTCACCAACCCTTAGTGGATAGTCTTCAAGGATCCCATGTGGTTTCTTTGAGTGGGAATCTCCAAAGGTAATTGAAGTGGGGTGATGCTTGAGAGTATTGATTCTTTGAAACATAACCCTGAGTCTGAACTTGCTGAGGAGGATACACTTGGTCTCCAGGGTTAGCTACAATTGAGTTTCTTTAGCTCAGGTTCTGTTTGTAATTGGTGAAGCTGTTGAACTTGTTCTGGTTCCCAATATAGTGGAGCTCTTCCTGAGTTAAAGCATCTTCATTCACATTCTCAAAACATTGAGCTTGCCCATCAAATTCACCAACAAAAAGAAGAGGCTTTTGAGTAGAAACTAAGACCTTGTCTATCTTGCTTTGCAGATATTTTTTCTCATTCTTTTCTCCTCACTAGGGCCATCTCCTCTATTAGCTCTAGCATAATCTTGCCAAATTCTCAACTAGCTCCATGGCAGCAGTGATCTGCTTGGCTAACATGTTCCCATTGAAGGCAGTGTCTAGTTGATTCCTGAACTTGGGAAGAGCACCTCTGTAAAGAGTACTAAGCAATGAAGCTTCTGAGAACCAATGGTGAGGGCACTGATTAATGTAGCTCCTGAATCTTTCCCATGCTTCACCAAAATATCTCATTGTTATGTTGGTTTAAGGAATAGATCTGATTCCTGAGCTTGGCTGTTCTTGAAGTTGATAAGAAAGCCTGCTTACATTGCTCCCATGTATGAATAGAACTCTGAGTAAAATTCTTCTCCCATTTGCATGCTTTGTTTCCTAGACTGAATGGAAAGAGTCTCATCTTGAAGCCATCTTCAGATACACCATTTATCTTTGTAAGGTTGCAGACTCTGTCAAAGTTATCAAGATGATCTAGGGGATCTTCCATAGGTAAGCCGTGAAACTTTGAGTTTTTCAGTATATTGAGGATTGATGTTTTAACTTCAAAGTTGTTGTTGTCCTCAGCTGGAGTTTGGATACCCTGCCTATTCTGGTGAGCATTGGCCTGTCATTGGCACCAAGAACGATTTGATTCCTCTCTTTTTTCTGAGCCTGACGCATGGGTGGGTTTGGGTGGGCTTGATTCTGAGCAACACCTTGAGGTTGGTGTTGCCTGTTCTGGTGTTGGTTCTCCTGGTTCACATGAGCCTGGTGCTCATTTCTAGTAGCTTGGTTTTGGTTAACCTGAGCCTGATGCGCATTCCTTGCAGCCATTTTTTGATTCACATAAGCTTGCTGCTCATTCCTTGCTTTTCTTGCTGTTAATTAACCTCAGCCTGATGCTGTTCATGCTGTCTTTGTTGTTCCATATCTGCAACTAGACCTTTTTCTCTTGGTCTTCTTCCTCTTCTCTCCAACAGATTAATGTTGTCTATTTAGGGGATATGAGGATCACAGATTCTGGTTTGTTCTGATGTTCATGCACCTGGAACTTCAAAGACAGAACTTAAAGGTTTATCAGTAAAACAAAATAAAAAGGCGTAACGACGCCAATTGATAACTAGAGTTTTTGAGGCTCTTTGCATATCAATCCCTTTTGTCTGTTGTAGCACAAAAGGTTATCAATCCAAGTTGTAGAGTTTAGTTCACTAGACTTTGTGATCAGCTCTTAATCCAAGCAAAACCAGATGGTTTAGTTTCAAAAAAGTGACAGAATTGCAATTAAACAAGATTACGAACTTAAATAAAGCAATAAACAAAAGCAATAAACAAAAGCAGCAAATGATTTAGATGATGTAAAGATGATAAAACATAGAGTTCTAGACATGATAGTTGGCTAGGGTGCTTTCAGGATTTAACTAAGGAGCTGATGATAGTGACGATGAATGATCTAAGCAGCTTAGGATTGTAATCAAGTCTTAATCTTTCTCAAGCATCAAAACACTAAACCAAACATTGCTAATACCTAATCATCATTAGAGACACAATGAAAGGAATGCATTAAACATCTTGACTGGTCAACATCTTGACCCTTGAACTCAAGAATATCTTTGTGACCCCGCTTTTCAAAATGGCTGCTTTTTTTCACTCCTTGACATGGGTACCTCGGCATAGCCCATGCTGAGGGTTTTGTGCCGAGGGTACCATGTGATATGTTCATAATTTGCATCATTTAGGTTGTATATTTCATTCCAAATCATATCTTATTTCATGCATTTTAGGTCCTTAGGGTTTGTTTTAGGACTTAGGAGTTACATTAGGTACCAATGAGTCTTTGCATGTTTTGAGTGTTTATTAGGTGTATTTGGAGCTATTTGGAGTTGAAAAGGTGAATCCAGGAAGAGAAATGGTGATCAGGGCTTGAAAGATGGTGAAAATGGGTTTTTGGAGGTTCTCGGCCATTCTCTCATACCGCAGGAAGGTTTTTCTCGGCAATTTTCATGTACCGCGGGTGGATTCCTCGGCCAAAACGCGTACCGGCTGGTTAAGGTTCTCGGCCAAAATTCCCAGGTGCAGACACATTCCCAAAATCGCCTGTCCGGAGAACCTTTTGGTCCGATTCAGTTGTCGGGTGATTCATAAAAGTTGGAGAAGATTGGATCATGGTTCCAGAGCAGGTGGAATCATAGGATTTGGAGGCGTGAGCAGAGAGTTAAGCTCGTCGGAAAGAACTCCTGTCTCGCTGCCGTTTTGGACCGATCCGATGAGCTCCGAAGAATGCGAAGGACGGTGCACTTCCAGACCGATTCAGTTTACAGGGTCTTCATCAGAATCCGAGATATTTGAGTCCTCTTTCCAGAACGTCTGAGAGCATTCAATTCGGAGCTATGAGCAAGAAGATAACGTTTCCGGAATGGACGCATGTCTAGAAGCCTCTTTCTGATCGTGTCAATGCACTGCGAAGATGAACCCTCCTGGAAACCTTCCACTTCCCAAGCACCGAAGGTTCCTTCACTAAAGTTGAAGATGTCTGAGTCTTCTATCCACTGAAGCTGGAATCACACCATTCGGACCAGTAACCTAGAAGTTACGCTTCCCTGAATGTGAAGTGGTCCGAGGAGCCCTGAATGCTGCGAGATGGTCTTGCGACTTGGTTAACTCGCAACGCATGAAAATAAATGCCTGGAGGTTGAGCTGCGAGTTGAGAAGTGCGGGTAAGCTATCACTGGATAAGGTCTGAGGCTTCCGAGCAAGAAAAAAATGCTAAGTCCACAACCATGAGACTTAGGCATGGGAGTTGGCCGCGCTTGGAACTAAACCGCACGAAGACTCGCAATCTACACCGACTTGAGTCTTGCGACCTGGGAACAATGAAACCAGGCCGCACACAAGAGAAGAAAGGCCGAGGTGCATAAGGAACAAATCGTGCGAGTTGGTGCTGCGGGTCAGACAAGAGGACGCCAGGCCGCACGTTGATCCGCAATTCACACCTACTTGGTCGTGCTAGCTGGTTACTAGAGGTCCCTGGCCGCACATTGTGAAGGAACCAGAAAATCATCTAAGTGTGAAAAAATGCTACTTGGTCATCCGAGCTAGACACATCAGGACCCAAGTCGCACGCAAGCTCGCATTTTACACCTAGATGGTCATGCGGCTTAGCTCTGTGTTCACCCAGGTCGCAGCACGAGAATGGAGAATGAGATCGTGCAGCAAAGAAATAGTGCGACTTGAGCATGCGGGACAGAAACATCGAATACCAAGTCGCACAAAATCAATACCTGTTCTACACCGAGTTGGTCGTGCGGCTCGGTCACGACGTTTCCAGGTCGCACAAGGAGAGAAAGGAGGCCGGTCAACGAGAAAAGAACGGGTCAAAGCTTTGACTGGTCAAAATAGATCTATTGACCACCAGTCCAAAGGCTTGACCCTGTCCCACACTCTCTCTTCCTCACCAAAATCACGAGTTTGCACCTCTTCTCTCATTTCTCTCCATTGTTTTCAACATAACTCTCTCATTTCTCCACCAAATTCGTTGATTCAAAGTGCTATGAGCTCATTTTTGAGTTGTTAACATCATACTGATTGCATTTCGAACTCGTTGCATCATAATCCCAAGGTATTCACTCTGTTAAAAGTCATCTCTTTCCATGTTCATCAATGGTGATTTTTGAACTTCATGTTCATCTGTTAAAAGTCAGTTGTTTTAGACCTTGGGATTATTTTTATAAATGCTAGGGTGCTAGATAGTCATGGAAAACAGAGCACTTTGTTGGTTTTTCCTTGTTCTTGAGTTTTGAAAATTGTTGCAAGTTAATTAAAAAAAAATCGATTTTTCTTGGAAAAGAAATGAATTTGTTTCTTGCTGAGTCCCTGCTTTGCACTCTTGTTTTTGCATTGCTATGAACTTATTGGACTGATGCTTGGCTTGAGAAACTTGTTCATGTGCTTTTGAAATCGATTCTTGCAAGAAATTGTTTCAAAATTTTGAAGAACTTTGTGAAACTTGATCTTGTGCTAACATTGTTTCTGAGAATTTCTTGGCAGATGACTGAAAGAACCAACTCTCTAGCCAAGAAGAAGGGCACTGCATCCAAGGGCAAGGGTTTGGTCTCAGTGTCTTCCCAGGCCGCACACGAATCAAAGGATCCAGGAATCTAAGTGTCCAGACCTGTGACACGGTCATGCGGCCTGACTCAAGAAGGGACCAAGGCGCACACACGCTCGCAATTCACACCGGTTTGGTCGTGCGGCTGAGCTGAAGGAATGGCCAGGTCGCAGCATGGAAGAAGGGACTAAGCCGTACAGAAGAGGATTTAGTGCGACTTGGGTGTGCGGGACAGCAAGAAGAATGGTCCAAGTCGCACACGTGAGGAGAGCTTAACACCGAGTTAGTCGTGCGGCTCGGTCATGGCGGTTCCAGATCGCACAAGGAGATAGGAGTCCGGTCAACGAGAAAAGGACAGGTCAAAGCCTTGACTGGTCAAAATAGATCTATTGACCACCAGTCCAAAGGCTTGACCTTGTCCCACACTCTCTTTTCCTCACCAAAACCACGAGTTTGCCCTTTTTCTCTCATTTCTCTCCATTGTTTTCATCATAACTCTCTCATTTCTCCACCAAATTCGTTGATTCAAAGTGCTCTGAGCTCGTTTTTGAGTTCTTAACATCATCCTGATTGCATTTCGAACTCGTTGCATAATAATCACAAGGTATTCACTCTGTTAAAACTCATCTTTTTCCATGTTCTTCAATGGTGATTTTTGAACTTCAAGGTGTGGAATCGATTTTGATAGGTTGTTTTAGACCTTGGGATTATTTTTTATAAATGAAAGGGTGCCAGATAGTCATGGAAAACAGAGCACTTTTCTGGTGATTCATTGTTCTTGAGTTTTGAAAATTGTTGCAAGTTAATTCATGAAAAATCGATTTTTTCTTGGTAAAGAAATGAACTTGTTTCTTGTTGAGCTTTGCACTCTTGTTTTTGCATTGCTATGAACTTATTGGATTGATGCTTGGCTTGAGAAACTCGTTCATGTGCTTTTGAAATCGATTCTTGCAACAAATGTTTTCAAAATTTTGGAAAATTTTGTGCAACTTGATCTTGTGCTAATCCTGTTTTTGAAAAATTTCTTGGCAGATGACTGAAAGAACCAACTCTCTAGCCAAGAAGAAGGGCACTGCATCCAAGAACAAGGGTTTGGTCTGAGGGTCTTCACAGCCAAAAGGAAAAGGCCAAGTCACCAAGAAAGTCACAAAGCAAGGGAAATGTGATCAAGCGCCAAAAAGAACAAGGCATGAAGAGAAAGCATTGGTGATTGCTTATGGTTCCAAGAAGAAAGGGAAACAGTTGGCTGTGGTATCTGATGATGAACAGACTGAGAGTAGCTCAAGCAGCTCAGCTGGAGGTTCCCAAGGCACTATTGAAGAGGGATCAAAGAGGATCAAGAAAACTGAACCAGAAACACCTGATTATCTGGCTAAGTTTCAGCAGATGGAGATCCAGCAAGGGAGGTTCCCTGATGTGGACTTTCTGAAGAAGATTGGCATCTATGAAGATGTCAAAACTTTGCTTGGGAACATGGGCATTGAATCAATTTTGGAGATGAGAGAGATCGCATATGAAGAGGAGTCTCAAGAGTTCTTGGCTTCTTTTGAAGCTTTTATGTACTACCCAAGGGATTCAAGAATTCTTCAAGGGGATGGACTTGGACACATGGAGTTTACTGTGAAAGGAAAGGACTATACAGTGTCATTCAGGGAATTGAATGAGATATTTGGGTTTTCTGCACCTAGAAATGTTCCTCTCTCCAACCAGGTCGATCTCATAAAGGAAGATACTCAGGCTCTATGGAAATCAATAGCTTCTGGGAAGTACATAGCTGGAGCAGCTAAGTCCTCTTGGATAAGAAATCCAGTGCTGAGATATGTACACAAGATTCTCTCTCACAGCTTCTACTTCAAAATTGATGTTGGAAGAATTCACAAAGGTGATCTGATGCTCCTTGGTGTGGTGCTGAAACAGTTGATGCCAACTCATAAAAATGGGGAGCCCTATGAAGGATATGCTTACACACCTTGCCTTGCCTCTCAATTAGCAAGGTCTTTGGTGTTCTACAAAAAGTGCATTTGGGTTTCAACAAAGAATGATGCAAAGCTGGCCCATGGATGGGTTGTAACAAAGATCTTGAAGGCAAAGGGGAACAGATTCAAGGAAAACAAGGCAAGGTTTGACCTGATTAATGAAGCCCATTTGTGTAAGATTGGTTTCCTTCAAGGAAGAGTTGGAGCCAAGCTGGTTTACAACTTCAAGTCCTTCATTAATGAACCAGTCCAAACTCTCCTGCCCAATCCCTCCATCACCACAGTCCAAGTAAAGAGCAACATTCACTTCTTCTTGCTGAAGGAAGAGCTGTACAATGTCCAAACTGATCCACCAATCCTCAAGTACAAGAAAGCTTGCAGAGAAGAAGCCTCCAAGGAAAAGAAAGCAACCGCTGAAGATGTTACCACAAGTGCTGCTGGTGTTCAAGATGCTGGTCTGCCTCCACCTCAAAAACGTTTTGGTGGAAACAGATATCACTTTGATGATTACAACTGGGAGGAGCCAGGCACTTCAGGGTTTAGAGCTCAAAAAAAGATTGGTGTTCTCCAACAATGGTGCAAGAACCAAGACAAAACCATCCACAAGATGGCAAAATGCATCAAGGAGATGAAGAAGAGGATCAAGAAGCTTGAAAACCCTTGCAAAGGTGGATCTCCAACACCGGTTTCACCAAGGAACAGAGAGGAAGTTGGAGAGAGTTCTATGAACTGCACGGCCCTGGTCACATATGGCACAGCATGGGTGGATCTTGACGATGGTTCTGATGAGGCAAGCCATCACTCTTGGGAAACACCATCCGGTCACACTTCAAACCCCTCTTACTCATTGGGGTCAGATGATAACACCGTATTTCGGCCACTTTTATGGATCGTTTTGAAATACTTTTTCTATGTTTTTAATTGCTTTTAAGTACTTTTATTACGTTTTTCTAGTATTTGTAGTTTCAAGACTCTTTTCAGGTAACTTAGGGAAAAGCTTAACAAAATGGATAGAAAACCAGATTTCAGCTCAGAGTCAAACCGTCAGAAGTTCACCCCTGATTGAAGGCCTTCTCACCGTCTGATCCAGCTCAAATTTGGAGACCTTATAGATGGAAGTATCAGCTTTCCAGTGCACTTTACAGCTTGGCAATCCAACGGTTCAATCAAACGATACGTGAAGAGCAAGATGTCCCGTAAACCAGCCGGCAAGCACTTCCACCCGCGGCCAACAAGCAATTTCCCGCGGTCAGGAGCATCCCGACCGCGGCAAACAACTCATTCCCCACGGTCAGAGTACTCCCGACCGCGGCTATCAACCTCCGAGCCCAAAAAGCCCATTTCTGAAGCCCACATTTGGAGAAACCCTAAGTGACGTCCAGAGAGGTCTTGGGCACTATAAATACATGTCTTAAGAACCCTAAATGAGAGAGAACCGAATACCATCTATCATTACTTCATATTTTTATTGTTTTTGCTTTAACTTTTAGGGAGAGAGAGATTTGTTCTCTTGAACCCTTGTTCTTTCTTTTTCAATTTCGGTTTCTATTCTACTTCTTAATACTATGCTTTTGATTTCGTTCATTATGTCTGAGTAGTTTTATTGTTGGGATTAAGGGATTTTTTCGATGGGGATTTATATGTTCGATGAGGATTCCATGAGCTTTTGAGCCGAATCTTAGAACTTTTTCTTCTGAATTCGTTTTTACTGCATGAGAGTAGCGTCATGAACTACAATCTGATCCAGATGCTTGGTGACACGAAAGTGTTCATCAGGTATCAGATCTAGTTTGGGAGAGCAAAACAAACATAGGAGTGGAAACCTACCTATGTGCGATTTGTGAATTAGGACGAGTCTTAAACATAATGCATCTCTTCTCTTCCAGGGCCAGAGTGGAAACCTACTGGTCAGGGTTGAGAGAGATAGTTGTCTATGATCACGACAGTGGCGTATTCATACGTCCGTGACTCCAGTTCGAAAAGTTTAAGCTAAGCTCTTATCAATTTACTCTCTAGCAATGTTTTGAATCGTTCGTACCCCTAAGAAAACTTCCCTGAACCCCAACGCCTTCTTTCCCATTGATTTACACCGATTTTCTTTCAAGCTTTAGTTCAATATTGTCTTTCCTTTTTAGTAGATTTTCATTTAAGCAATTAGATATCCGTTTTTTACATTTTTAGTCATTTTCGTTAAGTTTAGTTATTACGCAATTTAATTCCCGTATTCTCTTTTAATATTTCATTTTTACATTTTAAACACACTACCAAACCCCCACAAAACCGTTTTGGTTCTAGACTTCCTTACTTTATACTTATTTCAAAGGCTTTTTGCAGGAAAAGATCCTCCTTCCCTGTGGATTCGATCCCTAAGTACTACAATCGATCAGCTGTGCACTTGCAGCTACTGATTTCAGTTAGGGTAAAACTTGACAACCCTCGACACACACATCAAGTCACCATCAAGTTTTTGGCACCGTTGCCGGGGAAATTGACGAGAAAATTGACGACTTGTCAATGCGCTTTAACAGAAAGCTTGAAGATCTTTCAGCTCAAGTCAAGACCATCGAAAGCCAACTAAACGAATGTGCTGAAACCATCCAGGAGAGGATGGAAGCAATCGAAGAACGAGTTGGAGCACACGAAGTTCGCATTGGCAAAGCCGGTTGGAGCATCCGCACCTTAGAGATCAAACTTGGTGAAGCAGAAGAGACTATTAACTACCATAACAACCAAACCTATTCTTACGTGGAAGAGATTTGGGATGGAGTACACAAGGTTCAAGAGAAAGCAGAGGCAATAGACTCAACCGTGAACAAAGTAATCTATGCCCTCGATGAAATCAAAGAGAAGGTCGAAAAGCTTATGCAAGGACGTGAAACGAATGGTTCGACGCTTCTCATCAAAGATCTTAGCCTAAAAGAGGAGGATACGGAGTTAGAAGGTGCAGAAATCAGTTCAGATGGCAAAGGAGCAGACGAAACGGAGGAAACAACTCAGAGCCTCCTTCCAGCGGCCGGAACTCTCGTGACCGCAGCCAACAAGCTTCCAGCCGCGGTCGTCAGCCTCCTGACCGCGGCAAAACCCTCCTCACCCGCGGTCGTGAAGCCTCTACCCGCGGCAAATGCTCCGTCAGATACCTTTCAGCCCTTTTCAACTCCTACAGGTCAATGCTTATTTGATACATCTGCTGGGATGGTCAAAGCCCCTCTTCATGAGCAAACGGTGTATGCTATCAGCTCCAAAACATCTCAAGAAGAAAATGAGGTACTCCCTTGCAACATAGTTTTAGCATATGAGGATGAATATGAAGGGAACTACCTCGAAGATGAAGACTATCGTCTGTTCATAGAAGGAGGGAATCCTGACAAAATGGCGGAATTAGGAGCACCAATCTCCAGAGAAAGGCTCGTTGAATTCAACAAGTTTGTGAAATCAATCCCTCTTTACACAGGTTTCGATGATATATGGCATCTTGGTTGTTTGCAAGTTTTCTTTAGGTACAGCAAGGAGACAAAGGAGGATATTCGAACCTACTTTGGGAGGGCCAGACGTCTGACTTTTCCCAGAACATCACCTGATGCTGCTGTTTATTCAATCCACCTCCAAAGACCGGAAGAGTGCAGCCACTACATCAAGCAAAGAAAAGCTCGATGAATTCAATGATGTGGTTCGAAATTTGCCTCAAGGAATCACGTTTGCCAGAGCTTGCAAGGACTTTATGATAGGCCACTACTTCTGTGAGAGCAAAGAATCAATCCCTGAGTTAGAAGACTTGTTCAATCATGCCAGAAGAGGTAAACCTGTTCGAACACTTCACAAAATCGATGGTACAGGTCAGTTTCTTATCTCTTGTTCTATTAGAGGAGAAATGTTTAAAAACGTGCTATGTGATTCTGGAGCTTAACTTAACATGATGTCCAAGGCAATTGCTTTGAGACTTGGTATTAGATACCTGTGCAGGACTAGAGCAAAGATTAGTCTAGCTGATGATTCAAATGCAACACCTCAAGGAATAGCTCATGAAATTCCTTTGAGAATAGGAGATTGCATAGTGCCTGTCGACTTCCACATTGTCGAGACGAGAGATGCAACATATCCAGTGATTCTGGGATGGTCTTTTCTAGCAACTTCCGGAGCTATAATGGACTGGCCAAACCGGAGGATTTCATTTGCTAATATCGACAAAGATGTCTTCACAGAAGCTGTTCCATACAACAGCAAAGCAGGAAAACGTTCTGCAACAGAAGAATTTGAAGAAGAACTTTGGAGTGACGAAGAACCTGCTAAGCAAAGCAAGGAGATGTCGAAAAAGACTTGTCTCAGGACAAGGTCTTCTTCATTGGGATAAGTCACATCCAACACCAAAAGTCGAGCTAAACAACTTAAAACAGAAGCGCTTAATGGGAGGCAACCCATTTAGGTATTGCTTTCTTTAGAATTTTTCTTTCTTTTTCTTTTGATCTTTTTCTTTTCCTTAGTTTCAGGTGTTTCTTATAAAACAAAAAAAGCCAAAAAAATTCAAAAAACCAGAAAAAAACCAAAAAGAAGGATGGTACCTGACTGCTCGGCCCAGCAGGAACCAAGGAGAAGCAGGAAGAGGCCGCGATATAAGCCCCCGCGGTCGCAGATGTTCTGACCGCGGGAAACCTATCATCGACCGCGGTCGCGTAGTTTTGACCGCGGCCAAGCGCTTGGTTGCCACGGTCGTATGGCCCCTGACCGCGGCACTTGGTCATTGACATCAAACCCGACCCCAAACCACCCTTTTCACCTCATTTCACCTCACCAATCACCCTCCACCTCATTCATCACCCTCCACCACCTTCATCACCACCCATCACCTTCCCAAAACCTCTTCGAATGAATCCGGTACATCTCCACCAGCATCCCGGATCCAGGTAAGTTCTCTTTGTCCTTACCAATTCGATTATCTATGCATTTTTCTCATCCAATCTTCGACTTGTTTCACACTGAGGATAGTGTGATTTAAGTCTGGGGGAGGATTTCATCCCTTTCTAACCACTTTTCTTTCATGAGTCTTGCATTATCTACACTTTTTGCATTTTCCTTAAAGTTTTTCAAAATCGGTTTTCAAAACAAAATACGTTTTAAAGGGAATGGTGAAGATGAATCAATGATAGTTGACTGTGTGCTTTTAGACTGTTCCTAGTGACATGCTCATTCATGATTTAGGGCTAGACTAGACGGTAGCTAAGCACATTTGAAACAAAGTACCCCAGAGGAATTTGAATGATTTCGATTTAGATGAAGGGATACACTAGCTCTGTTTTATTTGGACTTAATTTGGACTTAATTTTCTCATTGAAGCATTAGATCAGGGAAACGAATCATACATTCAGGACTCCTTTATCCTTTTACCACTCTCTGTTGAAACGTCGTTCTTCAAAAACACATAAACCCTAAAATAATCATCAATATCTTACTCGCTGATCGCATACTCTTCATCAGATGAAATACCCATCGTACACCTTAAAAGCAAGAGGGATGGGCATTTCATCTGATGAAGAGTCAGATCAGCGAGTCAGATCTTACCCTGGAAAAATGTCGTCCTTCAAAAACACATAAACCTGAAAATAATCGTCAATCTCTTACTCGCTGATCTCAGACTCTTCATCACATGAAATACCCATCGTACTTACACCATAAAAGCAAGAAGGAAGGGTATTTCACTTGATGAAGAGTCAGATCAGCGAGTCAGAGTTTGGTCAGCGAGTTTGGTCACCTGATGTTGCCGACTGGGAAATACAAGGTTTAATCTTTGTTCAGGCAAGAAAAACATGATTACAAGTATAAAGCGTTGATTGGCATTGATTGCTCATGCTTATACTTGTAATCTTGTTTTTTTTTCTGAACAAAATTAGGCTTTGTAGGATGCAAAGACGATGTAGGTTTTTGTATTCAGTTTTTCACATTTGGTTTTTGGTTTTCAGTTTTTGATTTTAGAATTTTGGATATCTTCGTTTGTAATTTTTTGGTTTAACCTCAGTTATTTAAAAAAAAATTTTTAAAGAATAATTACTTTCAATAAGATAATAAATTCTCGTGATTTACGCTTATCTATTATGAATAAAAAAAAGAGGCGTCTGCTTGATGACGTCTTCACGCGTAACCAGTATAAATGGGGCTATAAATGAGTGCAGATCCTCGATATAAAACTGGTCCAACTACCAAGTCTTATCAGATGTTAGGGTTGCATGTAGGTTATTAAAAAAGTTTGTGAAATATTTCCATTAATCACAAAAAAACATAATAATATTAATAACCAGATAAAAACATAATATAAACATACAGAAAACATAATAAGAAGTTCACGAAAACTAAAAAAAAAACAAAAAAAAACACAATTATTTAGAGTCTTTTCCGCCGTGGATGTTATGTTAACCATCTATGGCGTGGATCTTGGTGAAGCTACGTGTGAGTTCCTCGTAGCTTGTCCTGTCTTCCCGGTACATCACTGCTACCTCCTCCCTCACGACGTCGCCTTCCGCCACTAGCGGATGCATTAGCATCTAGGCCAGACTCATCAGCATCTGGGCCACAGATGTCGCGATGCACCATGTATCAGGCATGAGCATCGGATGGAAGATGTTGCCACGATGGCTCACATTGGGGTGGAAGATGGGGGTCCGGAAGTGCACCTTCAGTGGCTTCCATGGGAAATCCGGAGGGAAGATGATGCGGAGAAAGAAGACACCCCCTTCGTAGGGAGTTCCCGGCGAACCGGTGATGGTCGCTGCCCACACATACACGTTCTCCGCCTCCACCCCGGCGGAGTATATGGGCGACGGGTTTCGCTGGAGGTCAAGCAGGTATCGGCGCATCCAGTACTCGGGACCTGTTGATGACGCCGGACAAATGTTGTGAGCAAAGTGGGCCATTTGGGGAAATTAGGGTTTTGAGTTAGCAAAGGGAAAGATAAGATTTATTTTTTTGACGTTTAGGGAATGTTTCTTTCTCTGCGATGGTGTTATGAGAAGGCGAGGGTGTGGTATTTATAGAAGAAGAAGTTAAGCGGTGGCATGCATTAATGGTGCCGTCTCACTATGGGATTTCTCTCACTATACAAATACTGCCTTTCTCTATTCCCACACGCGTCGTTTTAGATAACATAATTTAATAACGACAAGACAGTTACCCGACAACCAAAGAGCAACAATATTTTAAACCGACTAATACCAAACCGAAATCCTCTAACTAAATAGAAACTGATTCCTATAACAATAACAAAACAATATCCTCCAAATAAATTTAAATTTTGCAAACAATACGATCCCACAATTTAGTTCTTAAAAAAACCATAAATTCAAATCGACAGCATGATAGAGTGAACATCTCGGACTGTTAATTCCTACTCTTCTTCTTCTTCTTCTCATGCTGCACCTCCCCTTCCTCGACTGAACCACCAGATTGTTCCTACATGGTAACATAGATATGTGGTTTATACTATAGTTATACCTATTAGAATCAACTAATACCTATTACTACCAAATAATACCTATAAGTACCAAAAATACTTGAATTCCAGTCCGTTGTCTGGTCAAATACTTTCTGACATCCGCTGCCTTCGTCTTCGTCTTCTTCTTTTCCTTCTTTGCCACCTCACCTCCCACTTTTTCATTCTCTTCAACTTTTTCTTCACTCTCTTCTTCTCCTTTTTTTCCTTCTTCTCCCTCTTCTCCTTCATCACCTTGTTCTTTTCCTTCATCACCTTGTTCTTCTCCTTCCTTCTCTTCTCCAAGACATTCACTTCGAATTGCCTCTTTCACATAAGATTCAAGGACTTCAATCTAATATCCATGCCATTGATGTGGTCTCTCATTAGTTGGAACTGCTCATCTATACTTTTCTTCAACCCTTGAATCTGGTCCACAATCCCACTCGGCGCTGGAGATTTAGAGGAGGCATTCTTTGCTGGTTCAACTCTGTTTTTTTCATCGTCCAAGCTCATATCCTTCCAGAATATCGGCTTCCCATCATCAATTATACGACTCGTCCAAGTATTAGGAATTGTATTACTGTTATCTGGGTATTCATACCTTTCCATGATACCAGCTAACATATCTTCCTCATCAGCAGATGGTTCCAAGATACTCTGGATATCTTTGGTATTACCGAGTGTTTCGTAGAGGTCCGACAGAGGAAATCCTTTGAGAGTGAATGGTCTGAACTTTGTCTTACACATCCGAGGACACTCTATGTCTGCTCCTTTAGCTTCTTCTCTGTATGAGTCCTTCAAACAAGGTATTGCTTCAAAAGGTAGCAACTCCAAGGGAGTAACAAAGCCACGAAATGTCCAAGAATCGGTTTCGACGACCCCATTGAAGTGTCTCAATGTATGTTCAATTTCCTTTAGATTCGCATCAAATGAATACCTCCCCCAAGAAAATGTTCTACACGCATCGAGATCTTCTACCATCCTCAAGAATAAAGGGTCTACCGAGGGAGCTCCTTTCCCAATCTTAGCCTTACCACCTAACACGCTTGCTAGAAAGTACAAAACACACATTCTTAAGTACAGGACCACAACGCATCTTTTCAAGCTTATCTTTAACAACAGCAAGTGCAGGGACAATTCCTTTCTTAAAATACCTCTCCTTAAAATCACTATTGCCCATCTTCTCATAATTCTTTGGATAATCATGGCAGTCTAATCCAGATATGAGTGCATGTTCCTTAAGCGAATACCGAATTGGAACTCCATTAACAACAAACCAACACTCTCTCCTCTTGTTTGTCTTTGCTGTGTGTAGAAGGAGCATCCACAATCCCTGAGTCTTCTGGGTTGTATCCAAATACATGGCCTTGTGCATTTGCCAGAATTGCTTGAATTGAGGATACTCTCGTTAAACCATCTTAGCTCCTCGGGTCTCAGTCCCAGTGACGATGACTCCAGATTCTCCACTGCTTTGTGGATCCAACACCGAGTACCTAACTTTATTGCCTTGTTGTACTGATTTGGACTAAAATACATACTCAGCGGTTGCATTGGCGGCTGGTTTTCCTCATCATTACGCGTTTGCTCATTACACGTTTGCTCCTCAACCTCACTACGAAAGCGTAATGGCTCCCACAGCGTTAATTGAAGCGACTCACTATCTCCTCCGAATGATGTCATTACAGTATTTCTACGGGATCCACACATCAATCAAAGTGAACTGAACTCAAATTTTGCAGGTAATACTAATTTCAGTTCCTCATTCCTAAACTCAGGTATCAGACACTACAGATTCATTTGTAAGCCTTCTGTCTAAGATAATTTACGGTAAAACGGCAAAAAGGAAGAAAAAACGAAGTACGAACCTGATGCGAATTTGAAGATTGTGACCAGTTTAGAAAATCGAAAACTCTTCGTAGTATCCTTGTAGTTGTACCTAATGGAACGAATTTTCTAGAAATGATTTACATTCGAATTTTAGGTTATTCAAATTTAGATCCGAAATCAAATCCAGTATAGCTAACTGGATGTGGATATTTGATCCATGACTGGTGGGATCAGTAAATATTATGATATTTTAAGAGTGATTAAGTATTTTCTCATTTTTCCGATTTAAAAATAATTTAAAAATAAATTAATTTTTATAATGTTTGTATATGAAAATAAATTGCTTGGTGGTATATAACGGTTTCTTTTCTTATTTTTTGGTGTTTTATTATTTCTGTGTCTCGAGATTCGCTTTTCTCCTGCGATCTTTTTTTATCATTTTCTCTTTGTCGGTTAGATTTGGAAAACTTTCAACTACAAAGAGAGATTCCTAAAGTTTTCCACCAAAAAAAGTAAAAGACTTTTCCATTAAAGAATGGTAGAAACAGGTCACCATCATCAACATCCACCGGCACCGGCTGCATTCGGTCCTCCACAGGTCTCATCTATGGCGGTTTCCAGAGGACCCACTTGGCCTCCCGCCGAACAACTCCATCATCTTCAGTACTGCATCCACTCTAACCCTTCATGGCGTTAGTTTCTCTCTCCCTGTTTGGTTTCTTGATTATTATATACCGATTCAGATGTAAATAATGTAAATTTTCGAAGTCAATATTTGTCTGAGTCCACTTTTCTCTCTCTCCTTTCTGCTTGTCTTTCTTGCTTTCTGTTGAGTGTTGAAGAATATTTTAGATCTCAGAATCGGATTCGATGCTTTACTTCATGATGTTTTGATGATATAAAGCTTTTAAACTATTTAAAATTGTTGTAAAATTGTTATTGACCCATACTAATCATGTAATTAAGAATAAATATTTTATGGTTGGTATGTTATTAGTTATTCATATGGACTTGGTGAACCCAAAATATTAGATTTATCATGGAGGTTGCAATCTTAGCAATTATCAGTGTCCATTTGAGTATGGTAATAATTACAGAAATTATTACCATAGAATTATGGTAATAATTGCTAAAATTATGGTAATAATCTTAGCAATTATTAGTGTCCAAAACTCTCATATGAACTTGGTCATAAAAAGGAAATGTTATAACTACAGAAATTGGCGAATTAAAGGTATTTTTTAACATATGGAGTGTATAATTATTTCCCTTCAATAACTGATTTTTCGTTTTCATTTTCCATTATCTTTGATTCATTTCGTTTTCATTAAAATACAGATGAGACGGTTGTACTAGCTTTCCAGCATTACATCGTGATGCTCGGGACTACTGTTTTGATTGCCAACACACTTGTGCCCCAAATGGGTGGAGATCCTGTATGTTTTGTTTTTTGGCTTTCGAATATTTTTGAGATTATATTGTTCTGAAATCGGTTGTTTGGTTTTGTGAACAAAAACAGGGTGATAAAGCGAGGGTTATTCAGACTATATTGTTTATGTCGGGAATAAACACGTTGCTACAAACGCTTATCGGAACAAGGCTTCCCACTGTTATGGGAGTTTCATTCGCGTATGTTCTTCCTGTATTGTCTATCATCAGAGATTACAACGATGGTCAATTCGATACTGAGAAGCAGGTAACAACTCGGCAGTACGGTTCTACTTTAGCTTCTTCTTTTTTATTTTATTTTATATGAAAGATACCATTGCCATTCTTGTCGGGGTATTCTTTTTCTGTTCTGTTTAAAATGGATTCTTACAGAGATTCCGGCATACTATGAGAACCGTACAAGGATCCCTAATCATTTCTTCATTCGTCAACATCATAATTGGATATGGTCAGGCATGGGGGAACTTGATAAGGTTATATAAAATCAACATAAAGAGATTAGTTGTTCAGAGTGCTGATGAAAGTTGTGGTATTTAATAATCCTTGTTTCTTCGATGCAGAATCTTTAGTCCCATTATTGTTGTGCCAGTGGTTACTCTTACGAGCCTTGGCCTGTTCGTTAGAGGTTTTCCATTGGTAACAGTTTCATCTAAAACTCTATCACTTTGAACAACTTCAACAGTTTCCCAATTCATTATGTGATCTTTTGGGGTTTACAGCTTGCAAACTGTGTGGAAATCGGTCTACCAATGCTTATTCTGTTGATCGTCTCACAACAAGTTTGGCTTTTTTTTTCTGTTTGTTCTAGCTCTATATATGATGGTGATTGTTTAGATATATTATTCTGAATTTTGCCGTCCATCTTGCAGTATCTTAAACATCTCATCCCAAGAATTCATATGATACTTGAAAGATATGCTTTACTAGTTTGCCTAGCACTCATCTGGGCTTTTGCTGCTATCCTTACTGTTTCTGGTGCTTATAACAATGTTTCGGTTGCGACAAAACAAAGTTGCCGCACAGATCGTGCGTTTCTTATGTCCTCCGCTCCCTGGTAGGTTTATTACTTTCTTTTTTAATTCTTAAATTTTCCTTCCAAGGTCAGATATCTGTGGAGTTGGTCCCTCATTTTCATTTCACAGGATTAGAATCCCCTACCCGTTCCAGTGGGGGACTCCGATATTCAGAGCGAGTCATGTTTTTGGAATGTTTGGTGCTGCGGTCGTTGCATCTGCAGAGGTAGAAATTCCTGTCCCTATTTGTTACTTCTCAGTGTTAGCTTCTCGCTTGTGTTTGATTCATGTTACAGGTTACAACTTGTTCTTATATTCTGCATATCTCAATATTTTTAGTCTACCGGAGTATTTTTTGCTGCATCTAGACTAGCAGGAGCAACAGCACCTCCAGCACATGTCGTCTCTCGTAGTGTCGGGCTGCAGGTTTATTCTCAGACACTCCTTTTACTTTTCTAATGTTTCAAGTAGTGGTTTAAGCTGTAATATTTTATTTATAGGGTATTGGTGTGCTCCTTGAAGGGATATTTGGTTCCATTACTGGCAATACCGCGTCTGTGTAAGTTAACATCTCTCTTTTCTACGTTGTACTGTCCTCTTAGTATACCTGTGAATGAAGTATTATTCAAGTTGAGAATAAAAGCTATCAGATCATATTTACAGCGAAAATGTCGGTCTCCTTGGACTCACACGAATAGGGAGTAGAAGAGTGGTGCAGATTTCGACGAGTTTCATGATATTTTTCTCCATATTTGGTATCTCTTTCAACCCCCTCACCCAAAAACAAAATAAAATTAGTTATAATGAGTCATCTTGATAGTGTTCAATTTAAAGAAGTAGCCATGTTGAGATTTGAACCTGTGTTTTTTTCAATTATCGTCAGGAAAATTTGGTGCCTTCTTTGCATCTATCCCGCTTCCAATCTTTGCAGGCATATACTGTATACTACTTGGAATTGTTGGTTAGTAGTATTTTGTATTATGAATCTATACTTCCTGATCTTTCTATTAAAAATAGGGCTGCTTCTGATATTATTGTGATGTGATTGGCCCAGCGGCTGTTGGAATATCTTTTATACAGTTTTCGGACACCAATTCTATGCGAAACATCTATGTCATTGGTGTCTCTCTCTTCCTAAGTCTTTCCATTGCTCAGTACTTTCTTTCCAACACTACAAGAGGAGGATATGGGCCAGTTAGAACAGCGGGTGGATGGGTAAGCGTCTTGAAGATCTTATGGTCTAGTGACAATTGTTTAAAAGACCAATATAAATGTGTGGAATTAGAAGGACAAAAGGAGTATCTAGGTTTGTTTTAACAGGAACATATAATGCAGACACAAACAAACAATTAAATATTATAAGTTCATTTACTATAGTGATATAATACATATACTATATCGTGTTTGTAGTTCTTAATATAATGTCGTGGTGACTTGTGGTGCAGTTCAACGATATACTTAACACGATATTTGCTTCGGCTCCGTTGGTGGCTATCATTGTGGCGACTATACTAGATAATACGTTGGACCCAAGTCATGCTATTAATGAAAGAGGAATACCATGGTGGAAGCCGTTTCAGCACAGGAACGGAGACAACAGGAACGACGAGTTCTACAGTTTTCCCCTTAGAGTTGGCGAGTACATACCTACGCGGTTCCTTTGAAAGACTGCTCCCCTGAAGGATTCTTCTGTATGTGGAAATGTAAGATTTGTGCAGGTCATATAGCTTCAGTTAATGAAGGAAAAAAAAAGAATATAAGACTTTGATGGAAAAAGCTATTTTGCAAACCAATACCTGTGTTACCCGATACTACGCGGCAGATTTTAATCTATTTTATCCGTAAATTTACCCTTTGGGTAAGTCATAGCTGCCTATATATAATAATGAAAAAGAATATAAAAATTATCCACCGAAGTTGAGTCACTTTATTCGGCAATCAATAACAGGGGTCTCCCAATTTTGGGTAGGTTACGGTCTGTTTGTGACACAGTATGTTTGATGTGGGTCTGTTTGTGACACACCGTGTGTTTGATGTGGAGCGGATAAGGAAACAGGTCTGTTTGTGACACACCGTGTGTTTGATGTGGAGCGGATAAGGAAACAATAAATCATGCTTTGTTTGAATGCTCCACGGTATTATAAACTTGGGCATTATCCAGATACTAACATCTATCAGGATTTTTCAGGGAACATCGATTTTTTTGAATTGGGATCATTTGTTTTGGAAACTCCCTAATAAAATGAATGATATAACATTCTCATGGATTGTATTAGGCCTGGACGTTCGGTTCGGATATCCATTCGGGTTCGGTTCAGATAATTCGGGTTTTTCGATTTTCGGTTTTTAGATTTAAAACCCATTCGGGTATTTTGGAATTTCGGTTTGGGTTCGGTTATATTTGATCGGGTTCGGATATTCAAAAAATAATAAAAATTAAATAGAAATAATTAAATTTAAATAAAATTGGTTAAATTCAAATAAAATTTGGCAAAATTTAACAAATATAACTAAAAAATTTAGTATATTTAAATTATTGTAGATTTTGTCATCATTTTCAGAATAAAAATATTTCATATTTTGGATTTATAATTGTAATTTTATGTTATTAAGTCTAAATGTAGTTAGTATTTTGGGTATATAATTGTATTTTGGATATTTCGGATATCTATTTGGATTTTCGGTTTGGTTTGATTCGGTTTCGATTTTTTGGATTTAAAATTTTAAAAACCGTTCGGATATTTTATCAGTTTTGGTTCGGGTTCGATTTCTCTTTTTCGGGTCGGATTCGGATAAATTGTTCGGATTCGGATAATGTGCCCAGGCCTAGATTGTATGGTATATTTGAAAAACGCGGAACGAGAAAGTATTTTCAATAAGGATATAGATCCACGTGTTACTTTAAAGATTACTTTAAAGGCCTGAGCAGGACTCGGTTTCCACTGCAAGTGGTACGCTAAAATCATTGGCAACACCAATAAGGTATGGTAGAGGAAGATGCTATATTGATGGCTTTTGGAAAGATACAAACCCAAAAGCGGAACTAGGATGGTACTATTTTCATGAGGGGACTACGGAAAGAGTTATGGATGCTCACAATGTGAGACGCAGCCTTACGCCATTGCATACAGAAACAGAAGGCCTAATTTGGGCTATACATTGTATGCTTGAGAATCAGATAACAACAGTAGCGTTTGCAACGGACTGTGCAGAGGTTGTGAAAATGGTGTCTATACCCGAAGAATGAACAGCTTTTGCTATACATTAAGAAGAGATTGGGAAGATGAAGGGCAGGTTTAATTTTTTCTCCTTATCACACATCCCTCGCGAAAAGAACTCGAATGCAGACAATCTAGCAAGAAGTACTCGTGTCCACCCGCAAGACGTGATTTATTTAAATTCGGTACCACCGGTTTGGCTTGTCGAACCGTTTTAGGTGCTTGAGCTGTTGACAAAAAAAAAAAAAACTACCCATAATAAGTCACTTATTTTTTTTTTGAATAGTTAGAAAGAATAACAGGGAAATCTTAAAAATACTACATACTACTTTTCAAAAGTACATTTTATCGATCTCCATCATTATATTATTTCCGAAGTGATTCGTACCGTGGTTCAAAGCTCATTTTAGGACGTCGTTTTGATTAATGAAATCGTAGTGTTTTAATTGGTCAACCAACGTGATTGATCGTTTTTGTTTTCTTTATTTTTTGTGTTTTTTTTAGAGAAATTTATATCAAAAACGTTACGGATCAAATATGAATCTGGATATAGAGAGCCCAATTCGTTAAAAAAGAAAACTAGGGCGCAATCAAATATATACAAAACAGTTTGATAAAAACTTAAAAAAAAAAAGATTGGTGAGTGGTTAAGAAGCCACATTTGTTATATCTATATAGCGGGTTCGAGTTCAGGGTCCTGTACCGGAAACGAACCTTACCTGATCATAAAATAGTAAAATTGTTAGTTTATGTGGAGATGAGGTCGGATTTATTTTAATCGTGTTATTTTTTTTGAGAAAAATATGTTAATTGTGATCTTATATAAATATTCTTCTCGAGTTTTGTATTCATCCCTAACACACAAAGATATACATCTTCGCTTAAACCCTAGGTTATCCCTGTGTATAAATAGTCTGTATTCTTTTATGTCGCTTTTTGAACTTTATTCGTTGTGTTCTAGAGTTTATAGTAGCATCATCTTTTTCGGAGTTTTCTAATCGTTCAAGATGTTTATTTACTTGCATTTGATACTAACCATGTGTTCTTCTGAGTACAGCTTTGCTCATCCATCTAAAGTGATGATTTGTTGGGAAGTTTCGTCTACTTCAACGGGTATAGACTTAAAGTTCTAAAACTTAATACGACCTATTGTTTAAAAAGTTTGTTAAATACCATGACTAGGTTTAGAGAACCAGACTTCTACTGATGGTTACCGTCTTCATTGGATGAACCTAGCGATCTCTTGAGCCTGAATGTCTAACAAAACAGATTATCGGGTTACCGTTACGTTACTCCATATGTTTTCACCGATATATCTAAGAAAATTTTTTAGTGTTCGTTCTAATCAATTTAAATTATTTTTCAACTTTTTAAATTATGTTTTGTTTTAGGTTATCCATGCGAGTTGCTTATGGATTCGGGTATCGAATCTTGGGTTTTGCGGTCGTACAATCCTATAATCGAAGGTTCGCTGTCTTGCCTTCTGAATTTCCTATGCATGTCTTTTTGCATATAATGTTTTTACAGATAAGAGCTAATATTTTATTCGTTTACGTAGATCGTGATTCTACGATTTATATATCTGTTGTTGATCAAAAAATATTGACTAGAGGAGGTAATCTCGTCTGCCCTGGTGCTTTGAATTGTAATATTATATTACAAAACTTTTACGTTAGTGTTTCTTTTTGTTTTATCATGCATGCTCTAATCTTAGGTTGTGAACGTGTTAATTCGATCAAGCGTTTTCCTTACACCTTTGATTGGGATTTTCAGAGAAATGCTTGGTTTTTTTTTTAGCAGTGAATCTAGCGGGATTAATGATATATATATACACTAAACCATATCTTATTTGTTGTCCTATATCCACGTTATATGTTATGCTATCACGTTTTCATTTTTATTTGTTTTGATTGTACAGGGATTGTTGATTCTGAAGATGATAAAGTGTTGTCTGGTCATGGAACTGATGATTATTACGGTTTTGATCCTTATATGGATGTAAATGTTTTTATGTACTTATTTATTATTTGGTTAATATAAATGTTTTTAGTTGGTCACGTTGAGAAAGAATTTTATTTTGATTGATGTCTTTGTTGTTTTTGTTTTTTTATGACCGTAGATATCCGGATAAGAGACTGTGTACGTGAGACAGAGTACAGCTTGGATACTAGACGATGCTATGAACTATTTTTGGTTGCAGTTTTTGGATCAGAGATCGGATATTCATATGTTTTCTTTTCTTTTTGTTTTTTTTTAAATTTTTAGGATTTTTCCTCATATTCCTTAGCATGTATGTGAAACATTTATACTTTCACAATGAATGGTATTATTTACTCTAGATGTCGTTGTTTATCAAAAAGATGTAAAATTTGAAAAAAATACAACAGACTTTAAAATAAGCAACATCTTCTCCAAACACACATTTTTAATTATGTATATTCAACTTTGTAAATGTAAACGTTGTATTGTATTCCAAATATAAATGGAAATCTATAGTACTTTGATTTTTGGTGACTCAGAAGGAAATTTTATGACTTTTATCCTCATATTATCCGACGAAGAAGTAATATATACAATTTTTAATATATGTTCAGTCTTTTACTTTCGGATCAGATTTTTTACTTTCCTGATGTCCTTTTTTTTTGTTAATTCATAGGGTGTTAAGGTTCAAGAGACTATAGACTTTGAAGTTGCTCGTAACTTTGGTCCATTGTTTGCTGAGGGTGATTGGGTGGTGTTGCGGAATTTTAGAGTGTTTCCCAACAATGAGTTGAATACCAAAGTCGTTTCGCATCCTTTTTGTATTGTTTTGGATTTGCACACAACTTTTACCAAAGTTTTGAAAGACAATTTTGATAATTTCTTTTCTTTTCTTGAATTCGAGAGCATATTGAATGGTTCTTACTGTGGTCGATGCGGTGTTGGTAAGACTAATTATTTTTTAATTTTTTTCAATTGTCATGTGTATGAATTTATATGTCTGTATATATTTTTTTTTTCTTTTTGATTTGAGATTTAATTGGCTGCGTTATGACTGTTGGGAATTCCGTCGATGAAGATAGAACTTATGAGAGTTACATGAACGGTGACGTATATCTTGAGTTAGAGAACAAAAGGTATATTATATCTTATATATTTTAGTTTGTACATTTCATCGTTTAAAAAACCAATTTATCCTATATATTCTGATGTTTATCAGCTGTACTTTTATAGGGGATGTCGCTTACCATGTCGGTTAAGGTGTCCTTATGGTTTTCAGTTCTTTTAGGGTTTATCAAAATGTGATGATCCTTTTATCATGTGCAGCATTTGCTTTGCAGAGGTCAAGTTTTTTAAAGGTGAATAAATTCCCTTATAGAGTTTTTATTTAAGTTGTTTTATCATCTGAATATTGGTCACTTAGTATAATTTTTTTGTGTATTTTACAAGGTAATTGGATAGTTAAGACGGCTTATAGTTGTACGCAGCTTATGTTAAACCCAAAGCTTCCCGAGGTGAACAATCTACTGGACTCATGGAAGGAAATCGGTAACGAGTGATGATTTAGGCCTGCTGATTAAATTGCATTAATCGATATTCGAATATTCCATAAAATGATACATTATATTTTTTATTATATTTGAACAATTTGTTATTCAATGTTATAACAATTATATTACTAGCGAAGATTTTATAAGTACTTGTGACACAAAAATAATCTTGAATGTGGAGTACTTGCAAAGTTTTTCTTTTTAATAGTCTTGAATGATGGATTTTGGGATTGATTTTGTGGTTTAAGCATAATGTATAAAAATATATTGGTTATCAATCATCAAACTGGCCTTATCTTTCTAATCCAAAATTGATTATTAAGCGTCATACTGAATTTTTTTTTTTAACCTTAAAAACATATTCATATCTATTTGTATCTAATCTTTAAAAATATATTAATCCATTAGACGTTATGGAGTTATAACTTAATTAATTTTCTTATAGATTTGTTAGACGATATATTATCCTAATTTTTTTTTTTTAGATTTGTTAGACGATATATCATCCTATATTCATATATTTAAGGATAACAACATCTAAGCTTTATTTATATACTGATAATATCGTTGGTTTTAAATCGTTCAATATTATCCTAGAAATTTATATTTTTGAAAGATACAGTATAATATCTATACTACATCAATGGTTATCTTTTTGCTATTTTGCTAGGTAAAACCGGTTTATTCCTCATAATAGTTTTTAATTTCCATGTTGTTTATTACTTTTATGTATTAAAAGATGAATTTTGAAACCTGTTTAAAATTCCTTTTTAATAATGAAAATATTCCTGTTTGCATTGTCTAACATTATCATATATATATATATAGCTTTATGGAGTTTAGTATATTATCTATATTACATTGTCTATTATTTTAAAATTATATATAGATAATTTTTAGATTTTTGGAAATATTCTTTTTATATTTTTTGATGTTATCCTAAATTATTCTATTCTAAAAAGTATATATTCTATGAGTTACCTTTATCTATAATTTCTAAATTATTAAAGTTTAATTTCCAAAATATTAGAGATTATGATCTGCTTATTTTATATTATTATGATGGTTCTTTAGAGTATATATATACATACATTATCTGTCCAGTCAACTTCAACTTTGCTCATCGTCTTATTACTTCCTAGATCTTTGACCAATATCGATTTTTTAAAAGAAAGTCGTCGACTTCGGTTCTGCTGCGTGATCTTAATCCACTGTCCGATAGTTATGTGATAAATGTTAGTGTTGTTAAGATTTGGGATGGGTTCAAGGGAAAGGGTGGGAGTTCGCTTGAGATGGTGTTGGTTGATCGAGAGGTTTGTAAATAATATTATCTTATATTTATCAATCAGTATCGTTGTATATTTATATCATTTTTTTGTTACTCATGAAATTCTTATTGTTTGTTGAGATATTAGGGTGACAGGATTCATGCTTCTGTTTAAAAGGACTTTGTCAAGGCTTTTCGTAAGGATTTCATTGAAGGACAAGCAGTAACTATAAACACTTTTAAGGTTGTAGATTATAATAGTGAGTTTCGAACCGGTCGCTTACTTTACAAGATCGTCTTTTATGCTACAACTGTTGTTCAAAAATGTAAAGAATTCCCCACGGAAGTTGCCGAGAAATTTTTAAAGAGTTTCCCGGAGATCCTATCAGATGATCTTGATAAGAGCTACTTGATAAGTGTGTTCACTTAATTTTTTATTGACTTTCTTCCTTTTGTTCATATTTTACATATAACTCTTGGGCTTTTTAGATACAATTGGTCAGATCATTCGTGTTGGTCACGTTGAGAATGTTGTGGCTCAAGGAAAGCGCCATTCCCGGCTCAAAATATCTCTCAGGGATACAAGACCAGTTCATTGTTCTTTACTTTAAACTTAGTTTTTGTTATTTCTCCTGTTGATCTTATTATTTTTATTGATAAGTTATTATTCCTCTTGCTTACATAATTATTATGGTTTATATTATTCTTTGTATGTATCAGTGATTTACAGTTACATTGTACTCTCTGGGGTGATTATGCAAAACAAGTGTCTGATTACGTTAAGCGTAATTCTGGATCAGTTGTTTTGTTTCTGATCAGACTTGCTTGCATCAAAGAGTATCATGGTGCGTACTTGATTAAATTATTCTTAACATTACTACATTCTTCGTATTCGATTGATAGTTTTTTTTGTACAGAAGAGGTTAGTTTTTCGAATGCGTTCAAGACGACTCTTATCTTGCTCAATCCAGTTACAACATATACAGCTAGGTTTCGATCAGCGTATGTCCCTTTTAATCTTTTTATATTTATTGGATTTATTATATAAAATATTTGCCATAGTTTTCACATTTGTTGATTTGTTTGTTCTAGGTTGCCAAACGATAAATATATACACCAGTCGATGATGACGCTCCTAAAAATTCTAGTGAGATCTTGATGGGAAAAT
The DNA here is from genome assembly GCF_000478725.1 of Eutrema salsugineum. Lineage (NCBI taxonomy): Eukaryota > Viridiplantae > Streptophyta > Magnoliopsida > Brassicales > Brassicaceae > Eutrema > Eutrema salsugineum. Next base: position 1,580,531 of record NW_006256821.1, on the reverse strand, counting down.
TGGCTTTTTCATACCTGAAGTATGCATAGGTGTTATTCTCATACCCGAATTATGTGACCGTACATAAATGTACATCAAGTTAATAAAAATTTAAATTACATACCTAAACTTTCCATTTTGTGCAAAATCCTACATTCGACTTAACATTGTTAATAATCCGTTAATTTTTTCCTACATGGAAGACACATGTGAAATGACTGTGTTAAAGAATTCTTAAACTGAATTTAAAAATTGCACAAAACGACATCGTTGTGGTCTCCATAGTTAAAAAACATGGTTTTGAAAAAAAGAATTAATAGAAAGCACAGAAGAGACGTCGTTTCGCTCCCACTTCTTCTTCAACCTCGACATCCCAGAACATGTAGATGTGTGTATGTGAGAGAGAGAATCAAATCGTTAAAGGAAAAATGGCTGAGTCTGATGATTCAGTAAACGAAGCAAAGGAGAAGAAGCTATGGAAAACTGTTTTCGTCCGGAATCATAATCGTAATCTATGGTCTTCTCCACATCTCTTACTCTTTCTCTTTCCTCTGGATTCGCTTCTTTTGTTTAAATTAAATTAATGGAAGAAACTTGGTGGGTTTTTTTTCTTAGTTCATAAAAGCGTGTATCTTGTGGAATTGCAAAAAAAACTAGGAATTCATAAAAGTGAATCCTTTATTTTTTCTCACTCCTAGTTATCTAAGTTACAAGTGCAAGCTGTTGTTTTGTTTTTCTATCCATATGGTTTGAGTCTATGCTGTTGTTTGATATGAGATTGATTCTTGCATGTAATTTGCAGGAAAAGATTACGAGAGTGCCATATGGGTTGAACAAGGAGTACTTCAAGCACTATTTGTTTCTCGTTTTCTGTAATTGGCTCACTACATCAGCTATTTCTGCTGGTGATTTACTGGTAACTATCAAACCTCTTGACTTATATTCATATTCAGAAGAGAAGCCTGATTTTAAAGTTCCCTTCTTTCTTGTATTCGGTTGAGAGACGAAGGGATGGAAGATCCCAGAAGCCAAGTTCTCCTTCGTACTCCCACAGAAAATCACCAGATCGAACCTTCAAACATCCAAAAACACACTTTTATTTCAAGATCAATCAATCTTCAAACATATATAATCACAATCATAATCAGAAGAAGAAGTGAGACGGACCTGGTTCGAGTAGGGGTGAGCGTGTTTCTAGGGTGTCGAGGTGGAGAGGTTGAAGATGAAGTGGGAGTGAAACGGCGTCTCTTCTATGGTTTTTATTAATTTTTCTTCAAAACGACGACGTTTAATTAGAGAGACCACAATGATGTCGTTTGTGCAATTTCTAAATTCTGTTTAAAGATTTTTAAACACAGTCATTTCACACGTGTTGTCCACGTAGGCAAGAGTTAACAGATTAATAACACTGTTAACTCGAATGTATGATTTAGCACAAAATAGAAAGTTTAAGTATGTAATTTAATTTTGTATTAACTTTATGTAGATTTATGCACGGTCACATAATTTGGGTATGAGAATAACACCTACTCATTCTTCAAGTATGAAAAAACCAATTTTCCGATCTTGATGCAAGAATTTTATGGTGATAACATCACCAGGAGAACATTGAATGGTATTCAAAATGCTAGCACGTTATGTCTATTTGTTTTGTTATTTTTTGTAACTTTTATTTATTATTCAGTTGAGTTTCGTTATGTATCTGATACATTCGAGGTGTATTTGTAATTTGTAGGTTGGCAAGTATGTAACATTGGTCAGTGTGACTTCGATAGCCAATAGCAATAGTTGGTATTACATTGCATGCAAGACTTGCAATAAAAAAGTTTATCTGATTCCAGAGAAACCCGGTAACACTAACCCTCCGTTATGGAAATGTGTAAACTGTTTGAAAGATGTTTAGGAGGTTATTGCTTGGTAATCATTCTTATACTTTATTTTGTAAATAGTTCGTATTTAATTCATATTGATGATCAGTTCAGATTACAAACTTGTTGCTCGCCAAGTAATGCCTCCATTTTGTTGTGGCAAAGACAATCGCAAGCAGCTCTCTCTCATACACTGACTTCCTCCTGCCCTTCTACGAGAACCCTTTGCTGATGTAAGCTATGGGACGATTACCTTGGGATATTACTTCGCCAATACCATTACCAGATGCATCTGTTTCTATCACGAAGGTTTGGTTAAAATCTGGTAAGGTAAGAACTGGCAAAGTCATCATTGCTTCCTTGAGTAACTGAAAAGCTGCGGTGGCCTCCTCACTCCAGCCTCCTCACTCCACGCATAACCATTTTTATTCAAGAGTGCAGTCAATGGCCTTGGCTTTTTCCCGTAATCCTTCACAAACCTCCTCTAGTATCCTGTGAGGCCCAAAAATCCCCTTAGTTCAGTGACATTTTTGGGAGTGGACCACTACTTCACCGCCTCTATCTTCTCTGGATCAGCAGCAACACCTTTTCCCGAAATCAAATGCCCCAAATACGAAATCTCCCTCTGCCCAAAAGAGCACTTCTTTTCATTCGCGTAAAACCGGTGCTGAGCCAGTGACTTAAGCACCTTCTCCAAATGCTTCACATGCATCTCCAAGCTCGGGCTGTACACCAATATATTGTAGAAAAGTACCAACACAAACTTCCTCAAATATGGCTTAAAGATCTCATTCATTACCGATTGAAATGTCGCAGGAGCGTTTGTCAGTCTAGAAGGCATGACTAAAAACTCATAATGGCCCTCATGAGTTATAAAAGAAGTTCCCTCCACATCATTAATCTTCACTCTTATCTGGTGATACCCCAATTTCAAATCAAGCTTAGAGAATATAGTTGCTCCCTTCAATTCATCCAACAGCTCTTCTATGATCGGTATGGGATATCGGTCAGCCACTGTCTCCTTGTTAAGCGCCCTGTAGTCCACATAAAATCTCCAGCCTCCATCCTATTTCTTCACCAACAGGACGGGACTTGAGTAAGGACTGATACTTGGGCATATTATTACTGCATCCAACATCTTCTTGACTAATCTCTCAATCTCATTCTTCTGATCATACGAGTAACAGTAGGGTCGTAGGTTAATGGGAGCTGCTCCGGTTAGCAAGGTAATAGCATGTTCTCTAGTTTTACTGGGTGGTAAACCTTTAGGCATGTGGAACACCTTCTGATACCTGCTAAACACCTCTCGGACCTTCCTGTCTTGTGTCGCAGACTGTTTCTTATTGCCATCCACAAACAACTCAGATAATTCCAGAAGACACGCCAACTCTCCTTCTGGCCACACCTTCTCCATGGTCTGCAAAGATATTTGAGCTCGTAACAACGCTGATCACCCCTCAGTGTCACCAAATGCTGATCAACCTGGAAACGTAAGACATGCAACCCCGAGTTAATCCTGGTTTCTCCCAATGACACCAGCCACAGATATCCCAAGACCACATCTGAGGTGCCCAACTCAAACAACAGAAAATCCTGTACCACATTAACTTCTTGTATAGCGACCCTCCACTCTTCGCATTTACCCCTTCCTGATACCACTTGACCATTACCAATCGACACTCCAAACCCTTCTGTTTCTACAACCGGTAACTGATAACACCGTATTTTGACCACTTTTATGGATCATAATTATGTCTTATGCAGGTGTTTTAACTCTGTTTTCAATGGTTTTTAAAGTGTTTTCAATGTTTTAGAGTTTCAAAAGACTTTACAGGAAACTTGGGCAAAAGATATGCAATTTGGAACAAATGAGCAATTTTGGATAAATGCAGACTGTCAGAAGTATGACAAGCGATGAAGACCTTCTCACCGTCCGATCACCTCCAAAAGTTGAGACAATATAGAGGATCCAACCAGCTTTCTAATGCACTTAGATTGGAGACAATCCAACGGTTAGATCTTCAGATACTCCCGATGCAAGAATGACAGAAAATTCAGTTCCGGAAGAGAGCCGTGTGCCGGGACCGCGGCCAACACCTGTTTTCCCGCGGGTAGAGCCACCGCGACCGCGGAACTTGGTCGTTCCAGACGACTTAATTAAAGCTCAGATCAATTCCTTTCATTATTTTTGAAGCCCTAAGTGTCTAGGACCACCCCAGAAGCTATAAATACCCTCTTTAGGTCATTCTAAAGAGGGGAATCGAAGGAGAGACAAAATTAGAGAGAGAGAGATAGAGATTTTTGTGTGAGAAACCCTAGGAGGCCACCGCCTTTGAAGGAGGAGCCGTCGAGGAGAGCATCATCGCGCCTCCATCTGCGATTCCGTTCTTCGTTCTTCTTCCTTCTTTTCTTTAATTTCCTGCAACTTTCAATACTCTGTGATGATTGTTTACAATATGTTTGAGTAGTTACCCAGTTGGGTTTAAAGGGATTTTTCAATGGGAATTTCATGTGTCTTTGCTTATGAATTGATAAATGTAGGATTTATAATCTTCTCGATGTTCTTCGTTTGCCTTTAATCTTACTGCGTGATTCTTTGCTGGCCACTTAGAAGCCGATCTGATATGATATGTTGCGAAAGCTTTCATTGATTGTCTGAACTAGGATGAAACGAGCAATAATTCTATAGGAGTGGAAACCTACCTGTAGTTGAGTTGTGAATATTGATGAGTCTTGTTCTGCTATTGCATCTTCTCCCTTCCAGGATCAGAGTGGAAACCTACTGATCAGGGTTGCGAGAGATAGTTGTTTAGTGCTGCGAAAGTAGGCTATTCATACTTCCGTGCCTCGAGTTCTAAAACATACGTAGTTGATTACCTTTATCACTTGGTTAAAATCGACATAGCTTAGTCCATGAACCCCTGCGAATACCCCTTGAGCCCTAATGTTTGTCTTTAATTGCTTACAACCTTCAATTCTATTTGCTTTTCAATCGCTATTTACTTGCCTTCATTCGCTTTTGTTTAATCGATTTTACTTGCTTTGATTTGCTTTCGTTTTCAATTGCTCTTTAGTTTTTACTTGCTTTCTAGTTTAGATTTAGTGACAACCAAAACCCAAAACCAAAACCAAAACCTGTTTAGTTCTAATCTGATTTAAGCATTGCCGTGAATTCGTACTGAAACAACTAAGTCTCTGTGGATCGATACCCTAAGTACTACAGCGCACATCTGTGCACTTGCAGATATTTAGGGGTTATAAATTTAAAACCTGAAGCTTAGTAAAATGAAAACAACAACCCCGCGTTTACACTCGCATCAATTGGCACCGTTGCCGGGGACTTTGATTTGTTTCGTTGCGAATCCTAGCTTAAATCCATTAGAGCACTTGTTTACTTTTACTTTTCTTTTGAATTTTTCAGGTTTCTCTGCAATGAGAGACCGGGAACATGTTCCCGAGACTCTTGGTGATCCACCAAATCGTGTGAATGGTGATCCAAGTGACGATGACCTGACTGATGATGAGTTTGAAAAACCGATTTATGATGACAATGAGCTAATCGGATCCGTCAAACACAAAGATGATGATGAACTGATTGGAAGTTTCGATTCACTCGAAAAGTTCATGGGAGATCGAAGAGCTATTCAACCAGCCTTACCAGAGGATGGCAAAACCGAAATTAAGGTACCCTATATCCATTTAGTTCAACAAAATCAATTCCATGGTTACAATTCGGAACACCCGATTGACCATATCGAGACGTTTGAAGAATTATGTGCAACCATTACAGCAAATGGGGATTACCACAAGTGTAGTCTTTTCCCATTCTCTCTTAGAGATAATGCCAGCAAATGGCTAAAATCTTTGCCACCTGCTTCACTAAAAACGTGGGCAGCGTGTAGAACTGCTTTCCTAAATCGTTTTTACACTAGAAATCGTTCAAATCTCTTAAGAAACAAGATAAGAATGATATGTCTATATTTTGCATCATTTAGGCTGCATTTTAGAGTCCATCTCATGTGTTTTCTCATGTATATTGAGTCTTTAGGTATCAAAATAGGTTTTAGGATTCGCATTAGGTCCCAAAGAGTTTTGCATGTTTTGAAGTCTTTATCAGGTGCTTTGGAGGCTATTTGGAGCTCAAGAGGAGGATCAGAGGTGAAAACGGTGAAGGAAAGGGTCAAAAATGGTGAAAGCCGCTTGGAGAAATTTCTCGGCGAAAACTCGTACCGGCTGGACCGAAACATCGGCCAAAATCGCTATCCGGTGGTCGTTATCGGCTAAAAAACTTGCTTTATTTCTTTTATTCTTCAGCATTAAACTCCTTATCATGACTAGCTACACATCTTGCAAAGGACTTAGTGAGCTCGTTATGATCAGTGAGTAGTCGTTTAAGCGGCTTTAGATAGGTAGATTAGGGTGCTTTCATGATAGATTAGTGAGTTTAGGGGTCTAGTCTTGCATCTTTCATTCTTTAACCGACGAGATCTCTAAGCTGGATCCAAGCACATCACTTAAGGTTCAGATCTGAGACATATCTCGCATCAAAAGTGTTTGTAGAAATGTCTGAACCACTCGGTTAAGGGTTTAAGAGTCTTTCATCGCGAGAGTGATAGTTTGTTCTCTTAAATGACTTATTGAATTGAATCTTAATGCTGACTGATTCATGCTTCTCAAAGGGATTTTGGTATGAAAGAGGATCAGTTTAGATGTTTAATACTTTCATGAGAAGATTAACATACTTTGAGTTCATGTTAAATGAAACCGCTTGATAAATCTGATTCATTAACTTATTAGTCTAGCTTGGAAGCACCCGAGTCATGTATCCTGTCTAAAGCCTCTGCCTTTATCATATATCATCATCATCCGAATCATTTGCTTATTTACGATTAATCACTTGCATCTTCAGCTAGTTTAAATCTCATCCTTTGCTTCATTTTCATGTTTAGTTGCTTGTTAAGTAGATTAGCAAAAACCTTTACCTGTTCATCTTGACTTAAGATCACAAGTAACATAGACTAGTGTCTCACACACAAGTTTGGATTGATAACCCCTTGTACTACAAGACAGGGGATTGATAACCTCTACAAAGAGTGAAAACTCTTAGTTATCAAAGAACTTTTAAACAAAAAGAAGATGAAGATCTTTAAGATACTTGGGAAAGATTTAGGGAATACCAAAGAGACTGTCCACACCATGGATATACCAAGGAATACCTGCTGGGTATCTTCTATCGCGGTATAACTCCAGAGTTACGACACTCTTTTGACACAGCAAGTAATGGAGATTTCTCAACTAGATCTGTAGAAGATGCTCACGTTTTCATTAAAATTTTTGCAAGCAGCATCCGAAATCAAGTAACTTTTGGTAATTCTGCACTTCCTGAGAAGAAAGAAGAAATTTCGGAAGTTATGAAGTGTCTCCATCACATAATGAGTCATCTTGGATTGCAACAACCAAATAAGGTACACAATACGTGTAACTTTGACGGTTGGGACAACCCAATGGATTCTTATGATCAAGGGATGGTTAACACTGCAGAAGTCTACCAAATTCAAGATTTTCCATTCATTTCTGATCACTGCGGGTCTATTCATCCGGACCACGGCCAAGCAAGCTTTCACTGCGGTCGTGATGATGCTAACCGCGGCCAAGACCTGTTTCACCGCGGTCGCGAGCCTTCTGACCGCGGGAAATTGTCTTCCGAACTTGTCTTGAAACCACCTTCCGTACCAATCTTGGCTATTCAATCTAATTGCAATTTCTATCCTAGTTTTTCCTCTTCTGAAGCTGAAAACCTAAACAAAAAGATTCTAGAGCTTGAAAAATCTAGGTCAGTAAAAATTAGTGAACTTAGATCTGAACTAAAAACGATGCAAGAAGATTTTAATGAAAAATTATCCACCCTCCTTAGCCTGATGATCAAAACTAATTCCAAAAACATAGATAATTCTGAGGAGGAGCCAAGTGAAAAATCTTTCGAATGCTCAAGCGAAGCAGATCCCTCCGATCATGTGAAAGCTATCACACTTAGGAGTGGATTAGCTTACAAAGAGCCTGAATTTCGTAAAGATCCCGAAGATGAGGAAAAGGGTAAGGAAAAGGAAAAAGAAAGAGAAAGAATCACGATTGAAAATGTTGAAAAAGAAGTGGTAGGAGAAAAGGATGGAGAAGAAGTAACAGAAGATTCATCCCGGGAAATCCTCGGAGAAGATCCGATTCCACCTCCACCAACTCGTGTCTATAAACCTAAACCTCCATATCCTAGAGCCTTAAGAGCCCCTAAGAAAGAGAAAGAAAAAGCTAAGCTGAAAGAGCTAATCGATCAGTTAAATGTGAGATTACCTTTCGTAGAAGCTTGTGCTATGATTCCTGCTTTAAGAAAATACATGAAGGGTATTCTAACAAATTCTTTAACTCTTGAAGAAGGTGTTATGATGATAACCTATGAATGTAGTTCTATCCTGCAAAGCCGAATCACTGAAAAGAAAAACGATCCTGGAAGCTTTGTACTTTCATGCACCATCAATGATGTAGCTTTTGAGCGTGCTCTCTATGATTTAGGATCTAGCATAAATATGATTCCTCTTTCAGTAGCAAAACTTTTAGGACATCACACTTTCCAGCCCACTAAAATTTCCTTAGTATTAGCTGATCGTTCTGTTAGACAACCTATAGGTCTCTTAATTGATGTTCCTGTCGAAATCGAAAAATGTTCCATCCCCACTGATTTCGTAGTTCTAGAACTAGAAAGAGAACCTAAAGATCCACTTATTCTTGGACGACCATTCCTATCTACAGCCAGAGCCATAATCAATGTTCCTGAAGGAAAAATAGACCTTCATCTAGCCGGCCTAGTTATGCAGTTTGACATGAACAAAAGTTTCGATAAACCGACTCTGGATGGCAAAATTTGTTGGGTTGATGAGTTAGACAGAATTATTGAGGAAGTCTATGAAGATCTGCTTCTAGACAACCCTTTAAGTGTCACGCTTTCGCCCGCAAAAGATGAACGCAATTTCCTTGAAGGAATTTCGAGTGAATGCGCACGTATGCTTGATAAGTCCGAAACTTATAGGAAACCTCTAAACTATCTAGATCTTAAGGACCAAACAAACATTCATACACCTCCTAAAGACACTGCTGCAGCAATTAATGATCCTTGGAGCAAGCTTAAAGCCCCTAAAGTCGAGCTTAAACCTCTTCCCATCGGACTTAAGTACGCTTTCCTTGGACCAAATTCTACTTATCCTGTCAAAATAAACTCTGGTTTGACGGAAGAAGAAACCACAATGCTGTTGACTGAGCTGAGAAAGCATAGAAAAGCCTTAGGATATTCACTTGATGACATACCTGGAATCTCCCCAGATCTTTATATGCACAAGATAAATCTAGAGGATAATGCTAAAAACTCAATCGAAAGTCAAAGGAGACTAAACCCTAATCTCATGGATGTTGTCAAGTTTTTTGGGAGAAAAACCCTAGATCTTATCTTTTAACTGATTCTCTCTTAGTTTCCTTTGCCTCTTTTGTGTAAAACCCAGATTTTGGGAAGAGATATCACGTCTTGAATCATTAAAGGCTGTTTCTTTTCCATTTATTTTCATCATTCAAAGCTTCTAATCATGATTAACATCACATCTTGCAAAGGATTAAGTGTATTAATCATGATTAGTGAGTACTTCTTTCATAAGGTCTTAGATAGGTAGATTAGGGTGAAAAGATGTTAGATTAGGGAGTTTAGGAGTTAGATCATGCATTTTCCATTTTCTTATTAGCTATTCTTAAAGCTAGATCCTTGAACATCACTTGGGTCTAGATCATAGGCATTTCATGCACCAAAAGTGTTTGATGAAATGCCTGAACCAAGCTAATTAGAGGTTCATGCATCAAGACAATGAAAATGATTGTTTTGTCTGTGAATGACATATTAGAACTGATGTTTAATGCTCATTGATTCATATTTCTCAAATGGGAATTTGGTATGAAAGTGGATTAGTGTAAAGGTTAATACCTTCATGAGAGGATTAATCTAATGCTGAGTTCTAAGTTGAATGGCTTTGTGTGATTACTGGTTCATTAGCTCCCTGGTTTAGCATTGATGCACCCTAATCCAATATCCTGTCTAAGGCCTTAGTTTCATCATATTGCATACATCCTCATTTTGTTATTTGCTTGTCTTTGTTTGCTTTGTTTATCATTGTTATCTTCTCTTAATATTGTTTAGTTTCTTGTTCTAATCATTAGTTCAAACCAAACCTCATTTGTTTGCTTGAATTAAGAATCAGTTCATATAGTCTAGTGTCTAGCTTCCACATTCTTGGATTGACACCCCTTATACTACTTTGACAAGGGGATTGGTAGCCCTTAAGAGCCTAAAAACTCTTATCTATCAATTCATATTTCACAAATGATGATTTGGTTTGAAAATGGATTAGTATAGAGGTTAATGCCTTCATGAGAGGATTAATCTAGATTAGAGTTCTAAATCACTTGAATCATGTCTCATCATTGTCATTAGCATTCCTGATTTAGCATCAAAGCACCCTAGCCAACTATCATGTCTAGAATCTCATGCTTCCATCATCTCATATTCATACCACCTGTCATTTTCTTGTTTAAGTTGATCATTAGCTTTAATTCTTGTTTTAAGTTTGTTTAGTAGAAATAACATCAAAACCTTACTCATTTGGATTGAATTAAGAACTGATCCTGCATCTTAGTGTCTACACATGATGGATTGATACCCTTTGTACTGCAAAGTGACAAAAGGGATTGATAACCCCTCATTTAGAGCCTTGAAAATTCTAATTTATCAATTGGCGCCGTTGCCAAAGTGTGATAGCATTAAGATTGTGTCATTTCTTGAGATCAAGCATTTTCTTTTGTGTTTTCTAATTTCTTTCAAGTTCTGGTTGTGAGTTTCAGGTGCATGAACACCAGGTCCAGATCAAGAAGCTGTGGTCCACCTTTCCCCTTAAACGACAACATTAATCTTTTGGTCCCAAGGAGGAGAAGGGATAGGCGTGGAAGGCAGACTGATCAGGCTGACATGGAAGATCAAAGAGAGCATGTGGTTGACATTGAGCACCAGGCTCAGGAGGAGCAACAGGCTCAGGGTAATGGAGTTGGTAATGCAGCTGGTAATGGAGCTGGTCTAAGGTTCCATCAGGGTAATGTTCAGCAGGAACAGGAGCATCAACAGCAAGCTTATGTCCACCAGGGACAAGCTCCAGCTCATCAGCAGAGGCATCAGGCCAATGTACAGCAAAGACAACAAGTGCACCACCATCAGCCCTTCCAACACCAACAAAGGAGATATGAGCAGCCACAGGTCTATGTTGGAGAGAATGACAGGGCCAATGCTCATCAGTATGGATCTGGAATTCAAGCACCACCTGTGCAAAACAACAATTTTGAAGTGAAGGCATCATTACTGAATATGGTCCAAAACTCAAAATTCCATGGATTGGCAATGGAAGATCCCTTGGAACACTTGTATCAATTTGATAAAGTGTGTGACTTGACAAAGATAAATGGAGTATCTGAAGACAGTTTCAAGCTCAGATTATTTCCCTTCAGTCTTGGTGACAAAGCACACCAATGGGAGAAGAATCTCCCAGGAGGCTCCATTCAGACCTAGGAGCAATGCAAGCAGGCATTTCTATCTAAGTTCTTCTCAACTTCAAGAACAGCAAAGCTAAGAAACCAAATCTCCAGCTTCACTCAACATAGCAATGAGAGTTTTGGTGAAGCATATGAGAGATTCAGGAGCTACACCAACCAATGCACACACCATGGGTTTAGTGAGGCTTCTCTTCTCAGCACACTTTATAGAGGAGCTCTTCCCAAGATAAGGAACCAGCTGGATACTGCCTCCAATGGAAATTTTCTGGGAAAGGAGATTCATGCTGCTTTAGAGCTGGTTGAGAACTTAGCAATGAGCAACGATACTGATGGTGAAGACTTTGATAGAGCAAATAGGAGTGAGAGTTCAAGCAGGGATCAAAGGTATGAGAAGGATTTTAAAACACTTGAAAACAAGCTGGGCAAGGTGTTATTGTCCACTCAAAAGCCAATGCACTTTGTAGGAGAGTATGAGGAACCTTCTCAATGCTTTGAGAACATCAGTGAAGAGGGTCTTACTCAGGAAGAGCTTACCTATATTGGGAATCAGAGGTTCCAAAGGTATCAGTATGCCAATGCCAATCAGAACCTTTCCTACAGGAATACCAATGTAGCAAACTCACAAGACCAAGTCTATGCTACCTCTCAAGGTCCACAGAATTTTGTTCCCAAGAACAACTTTCAAGGGTCTTTTCAACCAAAGAATCAGTATTCTCAGAATCAGGGTTACAGTCAGCATCAGCAATCACTTCAGAGTTCTGGTTACAGTTCACAGCAGCAGCCAAAGGGACCACCAGGGTTTGGTCCACCACAGTTCCAGCAGCAGCCGCCGGTTCAGCATCAGTTTCAGTCAGCACCTGTCCACCAGCAGCCACAGATGGGGCAGATATGGTTGAGATTCTACAACAGCTGCTTCAGGGTCAACAAGTGTTTGTAAGTCAGTATGCATCTATGCAGCAGGACATCAAGGAATTGAAGCAAAATCAGGCCTCTAGCTCAAGGAACCAATGCCAACTACCTGATAAGCCTGAACCCAACCCCAAAGAGTATGCTAAAGCCATTACACTGAGAAGTGGCAAAGAGCTACCTGGTATTGAGCACAACAATGTGATCATTGAGGACAATGATCAAACTGAGGGGGAGGCAGCCTTAAAAGATGATCAAGTTGCTGAAAGATCAAGGAAAGAAAAGAGTAAAGAGGTGGAAAAGGAATCTGAACCAGAAAAGCTATATGTTCCACCACCTCCATACCAACCCAAGCTCCGATTTCCAGGGAGATTCAAGAAGCAGCTTGTAGACAAGGCAAAAGCTGTGTTTGAGAAGGCTCTGAATGAGACACTGATAACACCGTATTTTGACCACTTTTATGGATCGTTTTGAAATACTTTTTCTATGTTTTTAATTGCTTTTAAGTACTTTTATCACGTTTTTCTAGTATTTGTAGTTCCAAGACTCTTTTCAGGTAACTTAGGGAAAAGCTTAACAAAATGGATAGAAAATCAGATTTCAGCTCAAAGTCAAACCGTCAGAAGTTTACCCCTGATTGAAGGCCTTCTCACCGTCTGATTCAGCTCAAATTTGGAGACCTTAAAGATGGAAGTATCAGCTTTCCAGTGCACTTTACAGCTTGGCAATCCAACGGTTCAATCAAAAGATACGCGAAGAGCAAGATGTCCCATAAACCAGCTGGCCAGCACTTCCACCCGCGGCCAACAAGCATTTTCCCGCGGTCAGGAGCATCGCGACCGCGGCAAACCACTCATCCACCGAGGTCACACTTGTCCCGACCGCGGCCTTCAACCTCCGAGCCCAAAAAGCCCATTTCTGAAGCCCACATTTGGAGAAACCCTAAGTGACGTCCAGAGAGGTCTTGAGCACTATAAATACATTTCTTGGGAGCCCTAGAAATCGTGTAACCTATCACCACCGAAATATTTACTTCATATTCTTATTGTTTTTGCTTTAGCTTTTAGGGAGAGAGAGATTTGTTCTCTTGAACCCTTGTTCTTTCTTTTTCAATTTCGGTTTCTATTCTACTTCTTAATATTATGTCTTTGATTTCGTTCATTATGTCTGAGTAGTTTTATTGTTGGGATTAAGGGATTTTCGATGGGGATTTATATGTTCGGTGAGGATTCCATTGGCTATTGAGCTGAATCTTAGAACTTTTTCTTCTGAATTCGTTTTTACTGCATGAAGGTAGCGTCATGAACTACAATCTGATCCAGATGCTTGGTGACACGAAAGTGTTCATCAGGAATCAGATCTAGTTTGGGAGAGCAAAACAAACATAGGAGTGGAAACCTACCTATGGGCGATTTGTGAATTAGGACGAGTCTTAAACATAATGCATCTTTTCTCTTCCAGGGCCAGAGTGGAAACCTACTGGTCAGGGTTGAGAGAGATAGTTGTCTATGATCACGGCAGTGGTGTATTCATACGTCCGTGACTCCAGTTCGATAAGTTTAAGCTAAGATCTTACAAAATTTCCTCTCTAGCAATGTTTTGAATCGTTCGTACCCCTGAGAAAACTTCCCTGAAGCCCAACGCTTTCTTCTCCATTGTTTTACACCGATTTTCTTTAAGCTTTAATTCAATATTGTCTTTCCTTTTTAGTTCATTTTCATTTAAGCATTAGAATATCCGTTTTTATTATTTTTAGTTATTTTCGTTAATTTTAGTTATTACGCCATTTAATTTCCGTATTCTCTTTTAAGATTTCGTTTTTAGAATTTAAACACACTACCAAACCCCCACTAAACCGTTTTTGTTCTAGACTTCCTTACTTTAACTTATTTCAAAGGCTTTTTGCAGCAAAAGATCCTCCTTCCCTGTGGATTCGATCCCTAAGTACTACAATCGATCAGCTGTGCACTTGCGGCTATTGATTTCAATTAAGGTAAAACTTGACAACCCTCGACACCACACATCAAGATCAACATCAAGTTTTTGGCGCCGTTGCCGGGGAAGGCACCCGTTTTCTTTTCTGCAAAACCCCGAGAAAGGTTAGTAAATCGACTCTAGAACTCCTTTTTCTGCAATTTTCTATTTTTCGGTTATTTTGTTTCCATTTCAGAAGATATGGATCCTATAAATCGAAATATACACTATGAGGAAGGTTTCTATAACACTGCTCAAGCCACCAGACGCAGAGAGAAGCAGTATCCGCGAGATCTCTACGAAAAAACTCAAAGCGAAGACCACAGAACGTTCCAAAAGGAGCCCTACGCACCTCAAATGGCAAACCCTAGATACTCTATGTATCGCCTACCTTACCAAGTTCTCCAGCAAGATGAGAACGTCCAGCTCAGCAACAGACTGAGTCAGCTCGAAGGCGTGATCAGACAGTTCATAGAAGCTCAAGCAACCGCTACAACTGCTCTAAATGAAAGGATTGATGGGATATCGAAACTTTTCAATGAAAAAATCGATAACCTAACCTCACAAGTCAATTCAATAGAAGAACGTGCAACCAAGGATGCAGCTATGATTGCTAACAGGTTCAACAGCATGGAGGAAGAGCAAGCAAAGCACAACTATGAGCTTCGCAACACCAAAAACAAAGTCATGGACCTGGATTTCAAACTTGATGACGTGGAAAAAGCCCTAAACGAAGCTAAGAACGAGTCTTATGACTTTACAGTCAAAGTTTCAGAGAAAGTTTACAAACTCATCGACAAAACCGAAGAGCTTGACTCAACCATGGACAAAGTAGTCTATGCTCTTGATGAGGTTGAAGAAAAGGTTGAGGAGATCATGCAAGGACTTGGAGAGCAGATTCCAGCAACCAAAACTAAGGACTCAAGTCCAGAGAGGAAGTACATCAAGCCAGAAGACCCAGGAGACCACCAAGGAGGCAAAGGAGGAAGCAACAGCAGCAGAGAAGCTCGGAGACTAACTCCCGCGGTCGCGTCGGCTCCGACCGCGGCCAACAGGCGCTCTCCCGCGGTCGTGATGGGTCTGCCCGCGGCCCATGGTCGCTTCCCCGCGGTCGCGTCACCTGCAGTCAAGGCCAACCGTAAAAACGTTCTAAAACAGTCCCGTTCAGCTCATACAAGCATCTGTACGTCTGGTACACCTCCTGGGATGACTAAACCACTTCAACAACAACTGGTTTGCTCCATAAGCACCCAAAGATCTGAAGAAGAGGACAAGTCATGGCCTTGCAACATGGCTTTGTCTAGTGAAGATGAGTATGAAGAGCAATACTCTGAAGATGAAGAGTATGGGTTGTTTGTAGAAGATCCAAACGCAGGATATTCCTCAGAAGACGACTGAGGAGAGATTCAATGGATCACCAACAACATCAGTAGAGAAAAACTAATGGAGTTCAACAACGTAGTCAGGTCATTCCCTGCTCATTTAAGCTTTGATGAAATCTGGAAACTTGGTCGTTTGCAAGTCTTTTTCAGGTACTGCAAGGAGTCTAAAGAGGATATCCATAGATACTTTATGAGAGCTCGATACATGACAACACCAGAAGCAGCTGTCTATGCGATTCACCTCAAAAATTCGGAAGACTGCAGCCACTACACCAACAGAATCAGCAAAGAAAAGCTCGATGAATTTAATGATGTGGTTCGAAATTTGCCCGAAGGAATCACGTTTGCCAAAGCTTGCAAGGACTTCATGATAGGCCACTACTTCTGTGAGAGCAAAGAATCAATCCCTGAGATAGAAGACTTGTTCAATCATGCCAAGAGGTAAACCTGTTCGAACACTTCATAAAATAGAAGGTATAGGTCAGTTTCTTATCTCTTATTCTATTAGAGGAGAGATGTTTAAAAACGTGCTATGTGATTCTGGAGCTTGTCCTAACATGATGTCCAAGGCAATTGCTTTGAGACTTGGTATTAGACACCTGCGCAGGACTAGAGAAAAAATTAGCCTAGCTGATGATTCAAATGCAACACCTCAAGGAATAGCTCATGAAATTCCTTTGAGAATAGGAGATTGCATAGTTCCTGTCGACTTCTACATTGTCGAGACGAGAGATGCAACTTATCCAGTGATTCTCGGATGGTCTTTTCTAGCAACTTCCGGAGCTATAATGGACTGGCCAAACCGGAGGATTTCATTTGCTAATATCGACAAAGATGTCTTCACAAAAGCTGTTCCATACAACAGCAAAGCAGAAAAACGTCCTGCAACAGAAGAGTTTGAAGAAGAACTTTGGAGCGACGAAGAACCTGCTAAGCAAAGCAAGGAGATGTCGAAAAAGACTTGTCTCAGGACAAGGTCTTCTTCATTGGAATAAGTCACGTCCATCACCAAAAGTCGAGCTAAACGACTTAAAACAAAAGCGCTTAATGGGAGGCAACCCATTTAGGTATTGTTTTCTTTAGAATTTTTCTTTCTTTTTCTTTTGATCTTTTTCTTTTTCTTAGTTTCAGGTGTTTCTTATAAAACAAAAAAGCCAGAAATATCAAAAAAACCAGAAAAAAACCAAAAAGAAGGATGGTACCTGACTGCTCGGCCCAGCAGGAACCAAGGAGAAGCAGGAAGAGGCCGCGATATAAGCCCCCGCGGTCGCAGACGTTCTGACCGCGGGAAACCTACCGTCGGCCGCAGTCGCGTGATCCTGACCGCGGCCAAGTGCTTGTTTGCCACGGTCGTGCAGCCCCTGACCGCGGCACTTGGTCGTTGAGATCCAAACCCGACCCAAACCACCCCTTTCACCTCATTTCAACTCACCAATCACCCTCCACCTCATTCATCACCCTCCACCACCTTCATCACCACCTAATCACCTTCCCAAACCCCTTCGAATGAACCCAGTTCATCTCCACCAGCATCCCGGATCCAAGTAAGTTCTCTTTGTCCTTACCAATTCGATTATTTATGCATTTATCTCATCCAATCTCGACTTGTTTCACACTGAGGACAGTGTGATTTAAGTCTGGGGGAGGATTTCATCCCTTTCTAACCACTTTTCTTTCATGAGTCTTGCATTATCTACACTTTTTGCGTTTTCCTTAAAGTTTTTTAAAATCGGTTTTCAAAACAAAATACGTTTTAAAGGGAATGGCGAACATGAATCAATGATAGTTGACTGTGTGCTTTAGACTGTTCCTAGTGACATGCTCATTCATGATTTAGGACTAGACTAGGGGGTAGCTAAGCACATTTGAAACGAAGTACCCTAGAGGAATTTGAATGATTTCGATTTAGATGAAGGGATACACTAGCTCTGTTTTATTTGGACTTAATTTGGACTTAATTTTCTCATTGAAGCATTAGACTAGGGAAACGAATCATACATTCAGGACTCCTTTATCCTTTTACCACTCTCTGTTGATCCTGAATGGCTAGTTCATCTTTAGCTAGTTCCCCACCTTAACCAATCCTCTTTCAAACCACATGCACTCTTGTTTTCTATTGTCTTATATGCAGATAAGTGCAAAAACGTTGGAGAGAAAGAGGAACGACGCAGTTTTCAGTCACCAAGGACAGAGACCTGCGATTTTCCGGAAAAGTTCCCGGAAGGATTCAACACAAGAGGAAGCTCAGTTTGCCTTAGAAAAATCTCAAATTTTGGTACAATCTCGTCCTCTAGTCTCTCTCCCTTTAAAAGGCATTTCCTTTCCAAAAAAAAAAAAAAATCCGAAAATAAGAAAAGAAAAGAGATAAAAGCCTTAGAGAGTCTAGAGAAGTCGAATTTTAAGTCCGAAGGCAATTGGAGTTTGAGTTTATGGAGTTTTGGAGATTGTTTTCTGATTCCCGGAAAGAATCTAAGTCTGGGGGAATAGCTGTTTACAACAAAAGAGGAAGGATTATGCAACAACATTTGGCAAGAAGAAGTGATTGAAAACTGTGGTCATCAACAGGTCCTTATCTCTCTTGCGGTTTTGCATATTATCTTGCATCCTCCAGATCTTCAGGTAACCCGAAACACTTTAACTCCACCACTTAAATAGCCCTTTAATACCAAACGCCGTCTACCCTGGATGATGTCTTTAATGAGAACTCACTATTGAACTTAATGAATGTAGAGAGCTAGTTGACTGAAATCAAGATTTAAATTGTTTAAGTTTTGCATGACGGAAAAAGTGGACTAGTATCTCTTGTGCATTAGTGAGAATTTTCTAGACTAAGTTGTGGATTGATGCACTATCTTTGGTCCTAGTTTAGGAGTTCATGTCTATGAGATTTGTGCATTCCTTATTTTTGTTTTCACTTAACCAGTTTAGGCTTTTGCTTTGTTTGAAGACAAACAAAGGTTTAAGTCTGGGGGAGTTGATAACACCGTATTTTGACCACTTTTATGGATCGTTTTGAAATACTTTTTCTATGTTTTTAATTGCTTTTAAGTACTTTTATCACGTTTTTCTAGTATTTGTAGTTCCAAGACTCTTTTCAGGTAACTTAGGGAAAAGCTTAACAAAATGGATAGAAAACCAGATTTCAGCTCAGAGTCAAACCGTCAGAAGTTCACCCCTGATTGAAGGCCTTCTCACCGTCTGATCCAGCTCAAATTTGGAGACCTTAAAGATGGAAGTATCAGCTTTCCAGTGCACTTTACAGCTTGGCAATCCAACAGTTCAATCAAAAGATACGCGAAGAGCAAGATGTCCCGTAAACCAGCTGGCCAGCACTTCCACCCGCAGCCAACAAGCATTTTCCCGCGGTCAGGAGCATCCCGACCGCGGCAAACCACTCATCCACCGCGGTCACACTTGTCCCGACCGCGGCCTTCAACCTCCGAGCCCAAAAAGCCCATTTCTGAAGCCCACATTTGGAGAAACCCTAAGTGACGTCCAGAGAGGTCTTGAGCACTATAAATACATGTCTTAGGAGCCCTAGAAATCGTGTAACCTATCACCACCGAAATATTTACTTCATATTCTTATTGTTTTTGCTTTAGCTTTTAGGGAGAGAGAGATTTGTTCTCTTGAACCCTTGTTCTTTCTTTTTCAATTTCGGTTCCTATTCTACTTCTTAATATTATGTCTTTGATTTCGTTCATTATGTCTGAGTAGTTTTATTGTTGGGATTAAGGGATTTTCGATGGGAATTTATATGTTCGGTGAGGATTCCATTGGCTATTGAGCTGAATCTTAGAACTTTTTCTTCGGAATTCGTTTTTACTGCATGTAGGTAGCGTCATGAACTACAATCTGATCCAGATGCTTGGTGACACGAAAGTGTTCATCAGGTATCAGATCTAGTTTGGGAGAGCAAAACAAACATAGGAGTGGAAACCTACCTATGGGTGATTTGTGAATTAGGACGAGTCTTAAACATAATGCATCTCTTCTCTTCCAGGGCCAGAGTGGAAACCTACTGGTCAGGGTTGAGAGAGATAGTTGTCTATGATCACGACAGTGGCGTATTCATACGTCCGTGACTCCAGTTCGAAAAGTTTAAGCTAAGATCTTACAAAATTTCCTCTCTAGCATTGTTTTGAATCGTTCGTACCCCTGAGAAAACTTCCCTGAAGCCCAACGCTTTCTTCTCCATTGTTTTTTACACCGATTTTCTTTAAGCTTTAATTCAATATTGTCTTTCCTTTTTAGTTCATTTTCATTTAAGCATTAGAATATCCGTTTTTATTATTTTTAGTTATTTTCGTTAAGTTTAGTTATTACGCCATTTAATTTCCGTATTCTCTTTTAAGATTTCGTTTTTAGATTTTAAACACACTACCAAACCCCCACTAAACCGTTTTTGTTCTAGACTTCCTTACTTTAACTTATTTCAAAGGCTTTTTGCAGCAAAAGATCCTCCTTCCCTGTGGATTCGATCCCTAAGTACTACAATCGATCAGCTGTGCACTTGCGGCTATTGATTTCAATTAGGGTAAAACTTGACAACCCTCGACACCACACATCAAGATCAACATCAGACACCACTCACAATGCCTCTCATTGATGCATTTCTAATGATGCAAAAAATGGGTAAATTCTTAAAAGATGCTATTCTGAACAAGACAAAAGAGCTTCAAGGTATGGTGTTATTGAGTCATGAATGCAGTGCCATCATTCAGAGAAAGGCAATCCCAAGAAAGTTAACTGATCCAGGGAGCTTCACACTCCCTTGTGCCATAGGACCCCTGATTTTCTCTGGGTGCCTTTGTGATCTGGGAGCATCTGTCAGCTTAATGCCATTCTCCTTAGCAAGGAGGCTTGGATTTAGAGTGTTCAAACCTGGTAGGATCTCTCTTGTCCTTGCAGACAGATCAGTTAGGTTACCTGTTGGGATGCTGGAAGATCTGCCTGTCAAGATAGGTAGTTTTGAGGTTCCTACTGACTTTATTGTGCTAGAGATGGATGAGGAACCAGTTGATCCTCTTATTTTGGGCAGGCCATTCTTGGCCACAGCAGGAGAAATCATTGATGTGAGAGGTGGCATCATAGAGCTTCAACTTGGTTCTGAAAGGCTGAAGTTTGATGTGAATGCAATGATGAAGAAGCCAACAATAGAAGGGCAATGCTTCTATGTTGAGACAATGGATAATCTTGCTGATGAGCTTTTAGAGGAGTTAAACACAGAAGATCATCTTCAGATAGCTTTAACAAAGGAACATGGAGAGCATGGCTATCTTGAGGATGAAACTTTAGAGCTCATGAAGCTTTTAGACTCTCACAAACCAGAGGAGAGAACCAGTTCTTACTTGAACTTGCACTATGAACGTTCAGAAGCTGAAGAAAACCGGTTTAGAAGCTCAATTCTGTCAAGACCTTGCATTCATATCGACCAGGATTCACTCGGTGTTCAGCTCGGTGTAGCGGATGACAAAATACCGAGAATATATCGACCAGCCACACCGGGTCGATTGAGGTCAGTGTCTCAGAATTCTGTGCAAGGAGACAAAGTCTTGACCCACACCGAGGTGTATTCAGTCGGTGTGCAAGCTCGGTGTGAGAGGGTCCAAAACGCAGAAGAAATATCGACCTCCCACACTGAGCAAAATCATGTCGGTGTGAACACGGCGGCCAAGGAGAAAATGGGTTCTCAAGGGGGTTCTGAGGGTGTTCAGAGGCAGTACAACATTGCTGAGGGTGAATCACAAGGGGAACAGCTACAACAAGCCTCTCAAACAGCTTGGGAAAGAGATTGGGATGCAAACAAAGCACCTCAAGTGGAACTCAAACCTCTTCCCAAGGGACTCAAACCCTGTCATTATCAATGATAAGCTGTTAGTGGACCAAGAGCATAAGTTGTTATATGAGTTGAGGAAACATAAGGGGGCCATTGGCTACTCTCTGGATGACATAAAGGGTATCTCACCCTCCCTATGCACTCATAGGATTCACTTAGAAGAAGAGTCAATGTCATCCATAGAGCACCAAAGGCGCCTCAATCCCAACTTAAAAGAGGTAGTGAAGAAAGAGATTCTCAAACTCCCAGAGGCTGGGATAATTTATCCAATCTCAGACTCTAGATGGGTTTCACCAGTCCATGTGGTGCCCAAAAAGGGGAGAATGACAGTAATAAGAAATGAGAAGGATGAGCTGATTGCTACTAGAACTATAACTGGACACAGGATGTGTATAGATTATAGGAAGCTCAATGCAGCCTCTAGGAAAGATCATTTTCCTTTGCATTTTATTGATAAAATGCTAGAGAGGCTTGCAAAACATCCCTTCTTTTATTTTCTAGATGGTTACTCTGGATTCTTTCAAATTCCCATAGATCGAAGAGACCAAGAGAAAACCACATTTACTTGTCCTTATGGTACATTTGCATACAGGCGCATGCCTTTTGGCCTTTGTAATGCCCCTGCCACATTCCAGCGTTGCATGATGCATATATTCTCTGACATCATTGAAGAGAAGGTGGAGGTGTTCATGGACGATTTTTTTGTCTATGGCTCCTCTTTCTCCGATTGTCTTTCTAACCTGTCACAGGTCCTGGAGAGATGTGAGCAGCATAACCTGGTGTTAAATTGGGAGAAATGCCACTTCATGGTGCAGGAAGGGATTGTACTTGGGCATAAGATCTCTGAGAAGGGCATAGAGGTTGACAGAGCAAAGGTGGAAGTGATGGTGAATCTGCAAGCTCCCACTTCAGTCAAAGGGATAAGGAGCTTCCTTGAGCATGCAGGGTCTTACAGAAGATTCATCAAAGATTTCTCAAGAATAGCCAGACCTTTGACAAGGCTGTTGTGTAAAGAGGTTGACTTTATCTTTGATGCTGAGTGTGAACAAGCCTTCAAGATGATCAAGGATGCATTAGTTAGTGCACCCATTGTCCAGGCTCCAGACTGGTCCCTTCCTTTTGAGGTTATGACTGATGCATCAGACTATGCAGTTGGAGCTGTGCTTGGCCAGAGGAAGGACAGGAAGCTTCCTGTCATCTACTATGCCAGCAGAACCCTTGATTCTGCCCAGGAGAAGTATGCTACCACAAAGAAGGAAATGTTGGGAATAGTCTTTGCTTTTGATAAATTCAGAAGGTACCTGGTGGGATCAAAAGTCATTGTATATACTGATCATGCAGCCCTCAGGTATCTAATGACCAAGAAGAATGCAAAACCTAGGCTTTCGAGATGGGTTCTCTTACTTCAAGAGTTTGATATGGAGGTACAAGACAAGAAGGGTATAGAGAATGGAGCTGCAGACCATCTCTCTAGGTTAAGAGTGGACTCTGAAGTCCCTCTTAATGACAGTCTTCCTGAGGAATCATTAATGGTGCTCAACTCTTATTTGGAATTTGAAGAAGTGGATAGCATCCAAGAGAAGAGAATGCCTTGGTTTGCTGATATTGTGAACTTTCTTGCTTGTGGAGTGGAACCACAAGAACTTGATGCTTACCACAGAAAGAAGTTCTTCAGAGATGTCCAAAGATACCATTGGGATGAACCTTACTTGTATGTCCTGAACAAAGATCAGCTGTTTAGAAGGTGTCTTGCTGAAGAGGAGATGCAACCTGTGTTGCAAGAGTGCCATGGATCAGCTTTTGGGGGTCACATGGGAGCATTCAAGACTGTGGCCAAGATTCTTCAGAGTGGGTTTTGGTGGCCTACAATGTTCATAGACGCTCAAGGAGTTGTTTCAACATGTGATGCCTGTCAGAGGCATGGGAACATTTCAAAGAGGAGTGAGATGCCTCAAAATCCAATATTGGAGGTTGAAGTTTTTGATTGTTGGGGAGTGGACTTTATGGGGCCCTTCATCTCATCTTATGGGAATAAGTACATATTAGTGGCTGTGGACTATGTGTCCAAATGGGTTGAGGCTATTGCTTCCCCTACCAATGATTCCAAGGTAGTGGTCAGGTTGTTCAAGAACATTGTGAACAAAACCTTGGAGGGATTTCTGAAGAAGCATTGGGTGAAACATAAGGTAGCTACTCCTTATCATCCTCAAACTAGTGGCCAGGTTGAAGTGTATAATAGACAAATTAAGGCCATTCTTGAGAGGACTGTTAGCTCAAGCAAAAAAGATTGGAGCAAAAGGCTGGATGATGCATTGTGGGCTTATAGAACAGCCTTTAAGACTCCAATTGGGACATCTCCTTTCAATCTGCTATATGGGAAGAGCTGCCACCTTCCTGTTGAGCTGGAGTACAAAGAATTATGGGCTGTGAAGTTGCTGAACTTTGATATCAAAACAGCTTAAGAGAAATGGATAATTCAACTCCATGAACTTGAAGAGATCAGGTTGGGGGCTTTTGAGAGCTCCAAGATCTATAAAGAAAAGACCAAGGCTCTACATGATCAAAAGATTTTGAAAAGGGAATTCAGGGAAAGTGATTTGGTGTTGCTGTTCAACTCTAGGCTTAAGTTATTTCCTAGAAAACTTAAGTCTAGATGGTCTGGTCCCTTTTAAAATTATTGAGGTTAGGCCATATGGAGATGTTGTGCTAGAAGGCAAAGATGGTCCAGAGTTTGTGGTCAATGGGCAAAGGATCAAGCACTACTTAGTCTCACAAAAGAAGGAGGAAGCTACATCAGTTCCCCTTCTTGATCCACCATCAGCATAAACTTGGTATCAAAGTCAAACTTAGAGACTTTAAACAAAGTGCTCTTGGGAGACATCCCAAGCTTATCCCTGTATATAGTTTCTTTTCTTGCTTTCTTTGGATGTTTTTAGGATGTTTTAATATTTTTTTCAAGTGTGTACAGGTTTTAGAAAGGTCCAGGTGCAGTTTTAAAAGGATTGGAGAAGAGAAAAGATGAAAAATGGCTGAGGAATGCATTCATGTCGACATGGTTTCCCTTGGTGTGTCTGCTCGGTGTAACAGGTTCAAAATGCCGAGAAAATATCGACCAGTTACACCGAGCAAATAGAGATTGGTGTGGAACACAAAATAGCAAAGGACCTCTCACACCAAGGTGATCTCACTCGGTGCATTTGCTTGGTATTAACAGGTTCAAAATGCCGAAAAAATATCGACTTGTACACCAAGCAAAATGAGGTCGGTGCAGTGCAGGAAGGAGCCGAGTCTTGCCTCACACCGAGGTGATTCTGCCTGGTGCAAGAACTCGGTGTAGGAAGGGAATAAACTTGAGAGCACACCGACCTCCCACACCGAGTTGATTCATGTCGATATGACCTTGGTGCAGCCTATTGTCCAGCGGTCCAAAGGGTGGCTCGGTCAAAGTCAAAGACTCTGGCCACCTACACCTGTCTCCCACACACCAAAAGCAGCTGTGGTCCACACAAAAAATCGGTTCTCATCTTCTTTCTCTCTCATTTTCGCGAAAACCTCCATTGTTGCTCTCAAAGAGCTTCGATTTTTTTTTTTTTTTTTTTTTTTTTTTTTTTTACTGTGGATCGATTTTTCTGGTGAACTCTTTGTCCCATCTCGTTTTCTTGCATCATTTGACCCAACTGCAAGGTATATTTTGCTTAATTTTCTTCTTGAGTTCAAAAACCAAAAACGCTGGTCTTCTTGATTTTTCTTGAAGAAATTTTTGTGGAATTGAGAATGCATTGCTTGAATCTTGTTAGAACCTTGGATTTTAGGCTGTGGGTAGCTAGAAACGAGCTCACTTGTACCCAATTGTTTCTTGAATCCTGATTTTAGACTCTCTTTAAAACTTGCTGTTATTGAGCTGATATTTGGATTTTAGAAAATTATTTTGAAGTGAGAATCACTTGGTGCTGCTTGGGAAATTCTTAACGTGATTTTGCTTGATTTGTTTCCATTGATTTCATTCCAAGCAAAAATCATTTTGGAAATTTCAAGGATTTATTTCTCTAGAAACTCATTGTTTGTTTGAGAAATTGTTGAAACAGGTACCATGGCAAGAGGAAATCCTGTTTTGATGCCCAAAGTACCAAGGAGAGACAATGGCAAGGCAGTTGCTTCTGGTTCAGGGGAAAGGTCACAATATGTTTCTGCTGGTTCTGAAAACAAAGGGAGAGCAGCGGCTTTAAGAGCTTCAATCTCAAGAGCTTCAGGGAAACAGAAAAGACTTGAGAGGAGCCCAAGTGTGGAATCTAGTGAGGAAGAGAGCAATGTGGGTTCACCAGATGTTGTGCTCCAAAAGAAAAAGAAAGTGGTAAAGAAGCCAAAGCTAAAACCTCTAGCTTACTCAGATTATCTCAGAAAACTCCAAGCTGTGGCACATGAAGGAACCTACTTCCCTGATCTTGAACTTTTGGGGAAACTTGGTATTCTTGAAGATGTATAGGCAGTGCTTCAATCCATTGGACTTGGGAGCTTAATAGAAACGCCTCACCCCTCCTACAAAGAGATGACTTGCCAATTTCTTGCATCACTACAGGTTGATTTCTATAGAGAGATTGGACCAGCTCAGCTTGAAGATGGTTTTGGAACCATTGCATTCAAAATTGGACAGGAGCGGTATGAGATGACCTTTAGGGAGATAAGTGAATGCTTTGGGTTCACTGTTGAGGGAAGGACATGTTCAAGAAGGTTGATCTACTATGGATCCGACCTGGATCAGCTATGGGGGACAATAGGAAGTGGTAATTATTCAGCTGGTGTAACAAAGGCAGCTTGTATCAGGAGTCCAGTGCTCAGGATGGTGCACAAGATCATAGCTCACACCTTCCTTGGAAAAAAATAGTACTCAACAGTGTATGATGAGGAGTTGATGCTCATTGGAAAAGGTTTTAAGCCCTTGATGCCTAAGTTCAGCAGTGGCATGACTTTTAATGGTGATCCTCACAAACCAACAATGGCGG
The DNA here is from genome assembly GCF_000478725.1 of Eutrema salsugineum. Taxonomy (NCBI): domain Eukaryota; kingdom Viridiplantae; phylum Streptophyta; class Magnoliopsida; order Brassicales; family Brassicaceae; genus Eutrema; species Eutrema salsugineum. The sequence continues at coordinate 1,553,956 of NW_006256821.1, read as the reverse complement.
CCATTTTAGTCAAGAACCTTCTCTCAATTAGAAAATGGGCTCATGACACAAAAATGAAGGCACCCTCCATGCGCATAGGAGGCCTGATCACTCCTATTTTACTGAGTGCTGGAGTTGAGATGAGAGGTGAAAAAATCGGTTTTAAGTTAATGGATGCTCTTCATTTGGCCAAGACAACATTTCTTGAAGGTGCTGTGGGTTATTCCTTTGCTTATAACCTTAGCATTGATAAGAAGGTGAAAGTAAGAGTCGTGCTGCCTAATCCTTCCCTTATTTCACTCTCTGAAAGTAAAAACATCCGTTTCTATGTCACCAATTATCAGCACTACAACCCAGAGATCCATCCTCCCATTATAACTATCAGGAAGTTGGGGAAGCAGAGAGTGCCTGCTAATGATGCTGATGGAGATCAGGAACCGATTCAGGAAGAACCCTTCTTGCCAGATCCAGTGTATGGGAGTCATAGATACTTCTTTGACTCTTATGATGGTCAAATGCCCAATGATGCCACTGTTGCTGCACATTACCGAACCAAGAACCTTCAGAGGTGGAACAAGTGGCAGGACAAGAACACCATGAAGCTGGTGGAGATAGTGAAAACTTTGGCAAGCACAGTTGATAGTTAGAAATTTTTCAATCCTTGATAAATTCCTCAGCTACTCATGTTATTGTAGCGCTTGAGGTATCAATCCAAATGGAGAGATTCTTGGCACTAAGACTATGAGGATCAATTCTTAATTCAAGTCTAATAAGCAGATGAGTTGGTAACCAAGATTATCTAAAAGCATATAACAAAACAAGTAAGAACAAGCAGTAATGAAGAACAAGCTAGCAAGATTAGCAAACAAAGACTCAAATTCAAAATAAAGATAAAGGTAAACCTCTAGATGTGATCATTGATCAAGGTTCTTTAAATGTGAATTCATGATGCTAAGCAAACAATGCAACACTTGCAATTCTTTAGTCTAGACTTCCAAAGCAGAATAATTCATTCTCATGACAAAAATCCCTTTGTTAATTACCAAATCAAGACTAATTCCCATTAGATGAATAAGCAATCAACAAGCAGAAGGTTCCAAGTCTAAAATGACCAGACAGCCTCTTTGTGCATCAAAATAAGAGCTAAAAAAGACTGAATCTTATACAGAAAGATAAAGCAAGCATCACATGATCTCAAATCTTATACACAAAGATAAAGCAAGAATCACTTAATCAAGTCTAACAACCATTAGAGATAACCAAGCAATCAGCAAGCATAATGTTCCAAGCCTAATAAGTGACCAAACAATCTTTAACAAAGAAAGACTGAATCTTTTACAGAAAGACATAACAAGCAATCACATGTTCTCAAAACATTTTAACTTAGAACTCTAATCTAGATTAATCCTCTCATGAAGACATTAACCTCTACACTAATCCATTTTCAAACCAAATCATCATTTGTGAAATATGAATCAATGAGCATTAAGAAACAGTTCTAATATGTCATTCATACATTTAACAATCATTCCCATGATGAAAAAGGCATAAACCCTTAAGTTAGCTCATTCAGGCATTTCATCAAACACCTTGTGGGTGGAGAAATGCCTAAGTTCTAGATCAAGCTTATAATGAGAGATCTACCATTAAGAGCAGCTAACTAAGAAAAGGAAATGAGAATCTGAGCTTAAACAATCATAAATCAAACATCAAAGCACCCTAATCTACACACCTAGAAGCTTAAAAGAAGACTACTCACTAATCATGATGAACACACCATTTCCTTTGCAAGAGATGATGTTAATCATGATTAGAAGCAAAGATAAGAAGATGAGATGATAAGAAACAGACTTAGATTGATTAAATCCTTGAGATATCTCTTAACAAACTCGTTTTTTAACAAAAGGGGAAAGAGAAACAAGAGAAAACAAAGCTTAAGTCTTGGAAAAAAACCTAAAAAGCATATATAGTGTCTCTTGCGGACCAGGTCATCCCAGGACAAAATGGGTACTGACCTGGCTTCAAATGGGTCATGTCTCAAGTGTGCGACATGGTCAGGTACTTCCCAAGTCGCAGGCCCAAGTCGCACAGCTATAGAAATAGCCTTGTGCACCTTAAATCCTTCAGCCCCAGCCGCATGCCTATCTAGGTGTAAACTGCGAGTGTTTGTGCTGTTCAGGCTTTCTTTTCTTCAACTCGCACAACCAAGACGCATTCTGGAGATAATATGTGTGCGAGTTGGTCCAACTTTAGTCCCAAGTCGCAAGCCCAAGTCGGTGTAAATTGCGAACACATGTGCTACATGGTTCCACTTCATGTCCAACTCGCAGGCCTATCTCTCACAGCATTGTGGACTTAGTCAAATTTGATTCTGGAAGTCTCTACCTTGCTCAGAGTCTCCTTACACTCATCTCTAAAGTCGCAACTTGTTTCCAGAGCATGAACATTCATGGGTGCGAGTTAATCAAGTCGCAGTACCGTATCGCACAACCTAAGCCTTCTCGGACCACTTCGCATTCAGGGGAGATTAACTTCCAGGATATCGATCCAAATATCTAAAACTTTGGTGAAGAAACCTTCAGAGCTTGGGAAGCTGAGGTTCCCTGGGCGGCTCATCTTTGCGGCGCATTGAAACGATCAAAAGGGAGCTCTCGGACCAGTGTTCACTCCGGAGACGATATCTTTCAGTACATAGCCCCAAACTGGATGATGTTAGATGTTCTGGAAAGAGCACTCGAAGAAATTGAATATTGATGAAGACCCCGGCAACTGAATCAGATTGGAAGGGCATCGTCCCACGCTATCTTTGTGACTCATCGAATCGGTCTTGAAACTGTAGCGAGACAGGTGCGTCTTCCGGTGAGCTTAACTCTCATCTCACGACTCCAAATCCAATTATTCAAGGGGCATGACACGACTTTCACGACTCCAAATCCAATTATTCGACCTGTTATGGGACCGTAACTCGATTGTCTCCAATTTTGGTGAAGGGTTCGGGTTCAGATGACGTCGGAAAGGGCTCCGTTCCACCGACTCTTTGATGCGCATTGCTTTGGTCTTTTATCCGCTCCGAGACATGTACTGCTTCTTATCGCCTTAACTTTCAGTTCAAAACCGCAAATAAGACGATCTAAAGTGTTATGGAAACTAGACTAGACGCTCTTGATTCTTTATGAAGACTCCGGAGGCTTGATCCTGGTGAAAGTCCTCCTTCTCAGGTGATGAAGTTGAGGAAGCGTCGGCTCCATAACACTTGTCCGAGTCTGATGCACATAAGGTAATGGTCTCTCAATGGCTTTTGTCCCAATTGCTCCCAATTAGCTCCAAATGACCTGTAAACACTCCATAAGTGCAAAACTCTCTAGGACCTAATGCAATTCCTAACTAAGGACAAAAGCAAAGACAAATATATGTAAAACTACCTAAATCTATGCATGAGACTCAATATTTGGACAAAAATGCAATCCTAAACATGACAAAATATGAGTATATCAACAGTTAAGAGCATGGCTGCTAAAATCAAGAAGCTGAATACAAAGTTTTGAGAGGTTCCAAAGAAGAGAAGTTGGCGAGAGCTCTCACCAAGGGGAGTTACTTAGAATCTGCGGATCAGAGAACAATTCACCACCAGACTCAGAGAAGGACGAGGTCAGAGCTAAGAGGGACGCCATGAGATCTCCCTCAGACTAATCCAGCAATCCATCCTACTCCATGGGGTCTCCAGCCCCATCTCTAAGTCCTTGAGAAGGTAACACCCCACCCTTGTAAATATGCATCTAGTTTAGCTTATTTTCTCTTTGCATTTTGTGATTTTGCTTTGCACTTCTCCTTCATGCTTTTATAACTCAAGGGACTGTGTTATCTAAGTGTGGGGGAGGGGTTTTGTTTTGACTAATCATGTTTATTCTGCTCTTATTTACCTTTTCACTTTGAGTCTCATTTTGCATTCATCTAACTGCATATAAGAACCAAAAAATTGAAAAATCTGAAAAAAATTTCACAAAAAAATGCTCATGTAGTTGCATTCACATTTCAGGTTGAGTTTAGTTTGCATCTTCATATAGGTTGCATCATATGCAAATGGGAGTAATGATTGTTTTTTTCTTGAAGAGAGCATCATTTTAAGAGCTTGGTCCTTTAAAGCATTGCAAAACTGGTATGAAATCAAGTGTGAACCATGCTTTGAACTGGTGTCTCAATACTTCTGTGCTAGCTGAATCAAGTTGTGAATAGCCTCAACCTTGCTTAAGTGAGAACCCTTGAATTTGACACCTAATTATCATGTTTGTGCATATCATTGTGAATTCATGGGTACCACATACATATTTGAGCTTTCTTATCCCTTTTAATCACTCTTGCTAGCTCAAATAGCTGATATCTCATCTTGAGACAGTTCCTTGTCTTTAGCCAAACCTTTCTTTGAAGCCTAAACACCCTTCTTGTGTGCATGATTTGTGAGGCCTTGTTTCTAGTAGACTTGGTAAAAAGTGTTGGGTTTAGAGCGACAAAGATAGTGCTGCATGTAGACACTAATCCAACATCAAGGGCTAGTCTAGGTTTAGGTGAAAGTGAGAGCATTGATTTTGAGTGTGTGAGCTGAAAAGAAAAAAATCTGAGTGATGAAAGTGGAAAGAACCGGATTGGTTAGGGGAATGAATGCTTAAATGAAAGAAAGTGAGTGTGTGCTGGAATGTAAAGCTCATGTGTTGAAATGAAAAGAGTCTCATGAAAATAAAAAGAAAAGATTCAAAAAGAGGCTGGATTAAGGAAAAGCTTGTGTGTTAAAGAAAAGAAACTCACTAAGTGGTTGTTAAAGAAAGCATTCCCCTAAGAGATGAAATGAAGAGAGTGATGAGAGCTGATTGAGTGTCAAAGGAAAAATGGGTGAGTAGACTAGAGAAAGAGTCTTGAGATGTTTAAAGTTGAGTGTGAAAATCATTTTGGGTATGGGGTAGATGCAGTTCTATCTTTGTATGCATCCATTGCTTTTTACCCTTAGCATTTTACTAAAGTCTACTAATTTTTAGTGATCCCCTTGCATGGAGTACCAGTTACTTGATTGAGATCATTTTAATCTCAAAACCCAGTTCCAAGCCAAATGAATTCACTTGATTTGCATGGACACGATCCACTTGAAACTTTAAATGAATGTCAAAAGGTTGAGGTTAGGAATGCTTGTGAAGGTTGGTGCTTGAGTTTGGTTCATTTGGTGACTAGTATGGCTAATTTTAATGAGTAAACCAGTTTGCATTGCAGTCTAGAATTGGTAACTTGAACAATGAGCTTTGAATTCTTTTAATGATGATCTCTCTTTAAAGAAATATGAACTCCCATGCATTCAACCTCTCTCTCTCATTTGTTCTTATTTGTTTTAGGACAAGCAAAGGAAAAGTGTGGGGGAGTTGATATACTCATATTTTGTCATGTTTAGGATTGCATTTTTGTCCAATTATTGAGTCTCATGCATACAATAGCTAGTTTTATTAGAGTTTGTCTTTGGTTCTAGCTTTGTTAAAGAATTGCATTAGGTCCTAGAGTGTCCTGCATTTTTGGAGTATTCACAAGTAATTTGGAGACTTTTGGGAGCAACTTGGAGCTGGGGTCATGGAGGAACCCTCACCTGTGTACAGCAACTCGGACAGATGGTTTGGCGCAGATGAGACCCTCACTTTGATCACGTGGGACGAAGGACTTGCAATGCGATTCAACCTCCGGTGTCTTCATCAAGAATCAAGAGAAATGAGTCTAGTTTCCGGAAAACTTAGAATTAGACGATTTGGAGCCGTGAACTGGGAGATATAGCCATCGGAAGGAACACATGCCTCGCGGCCCGATCAGGTCTTACGCGATGCGCCTCAAAGAACCGACGATACGGGGGCTTTTCCAATGTCATACGGGGTTGATCCCTTCACCAAACTTGGAGATAAGGACATCATCTAGTTCGTGGAGTTGGAAGACCGAGGTTCGGACCAGTGAGCAAGGAGTTATGAAGGATTTGGTGCAAGCGGTCTACATTCATATCGAGAATGAGTACCGACCAAAATCTGGTCGGTATTACCTTGGAACCTTGACGTTTTTGGCTGGCTTTTGGAAGCCAAATTGCCGAAGAAATATCGACATCCTGCACCGACTGAATTCTTCTCGGTATTGATCCCCTGAAGCTATCCTTGACCCCGCACCGAGGTGAATTCAGCCGGTGTAGTGTCTCGGTGTAACCAGCCTTAAATCACCGAAGAAATATCGACGTCCTACACCGGCCAATATCACCTCTATACATTCTCGCTTTATGACGTTTTTGTGGACCTTTTTTGGACCAAAACCTAATTTGTCCTAGGTTGGCCCAGCAAGAAACCCTACCTATATATATGTTTTAGGCATTATCCAGCAGACTAAGCTTTATTCTCTTTGTTTTCTTTGCCTCTTTTGTGAAAAACCTAAACTTTGTAAGAGAGATCTTCATTTTATGGGTTGAATCAAGAGAGTAATTAGGGTTTAAAGCTGAAATCCATCATTATCCATCTTCTCCATCTTCATCTTCCACCCCTTTGTGAGTTTTAATCAGAGAGATTGAGAGGTTTCTGTGTTTAAAGCTGCAAACCCATCACCATCCATCTTCTCCATCTCCATTTTCTCATCATTAATCATGCCAATATTCTCAACTTGCAAAGGTTTAAGAGAGATTACTATGATTAGTGAGTAGTTTAGCTTAATGAGGTTCTAGATGTGTAGGTTAGGGTGCTAAGGTGTTAGATTAGGAGTGCTTAGGGCTAGATTCATTGGTTCATTTCTCTAAACAGCTGTTCTCTAGGCTAGATCCTTGCACATCACTTGTGATCTAGATTCTGGGAATTTCATGCACCACATTTGATGAAATTCCTGAAAGAGCTGTATTAGAAGTTTAAGCATTTGCTGCATGATGATGATTTGTTATTTGCTTGAATGATCTTTTAGAACTGTTTCTTAATGCTCATTGATTCATATTTCACAATGATGATTTGGTTTGAAAATGGATTAGTGTAGAGGCTAATGCCTTCATGAGAGGATTAATCTAGATTAGAGTTCTAAATCACTTGCATCATGTCTCATCATTGTCATTAGCATTCCTGATTTAGCATCAAAGCACCCTAGCCAACTATCATGTCTAGAATCTCATGCTTCCATCATCTCATATTCATACCACCTGTCATTTGCTTGCTTAAGTTGATCATTAGCTTTAATTCTTGTTTGAGTTTGTTTAGTGGAAATAACATCAAAACCTTATTCATTTGGCTTGAATTAAGAATTGATCCTGCATCTTAGTGTCTACACATGATGGATTGATACCCTTTGTACTGCAAAGTGAGAAAAGGGATTGATAACCCCTCATTTAGAGCATTGAAAATTCTAAGTTATCATTAATGTGATTGAAGATGCATAAATGCCATGCAATCTGAGATGTTGACTGGTCTTTTGCAGCCTTACAGAGCTCACCTACGGGTTACTGATAAAGCTAGAAGAGTAACAAGTAAGCACAAACAGTTGAAGTGCTCTAAAGCTTGGAGGTTCAAATACAAATCAAGAAATCTGCAGTGACTTAGGACCCATATTGAACAGTTTACAGTCAAGGACCGTACCATTAATTTGCTAGAGAATGTGGCAGTGGTAATGAGGTGGTTTCAACGGAACATGAGGCATGATTCAAGGGGCATGACACGACTTATTTTGCATGATATGGAGTTCCACATATTGCACAAATGGAGACCAAAGTCTGAGCATTTACAAAATAATTCAGACCATCTGAGGAAGAAGCAGAGGAGGTGCTTCAAATCCCGGAGATTCAAGTTTAAAAATAGGGCAAAGTCAAGAGAAATGGCAAAGGAGAAGCTTTGTTTGAAAGTTTAAAAATAGAGCACAACCACGAGTATTGAAACGGATTGAACAGAAGAGGAAGTGTGACAAATATTGGCACTTCAAATATAAACGCAAGATAAAAGAGGGAGAAATAAAAGAGCACAAACGGGGATCTCAGAGACTGCATTCAGTTTTTGGACTCAGAATTGAAGAACATGGGAAAATTGGGACTGATGCTGCAGCAGTAGCAACATCTTCACAGTCTCTTGGAATTGAACACACTGGTGCAGAGATTACTTGGCTGTTGCTAGATGACAATCTTCCTTTTGAAGAAGTTATTTCATAGCTTCAACATTTTAATGGTGCCAAGCTCAAAACTATAATAATACCAGGGCTGCTGTAACAACCCAGTTGTTAGGATAAAGCGGACAGGCGGTCGCGGGAAAAATGCTAAGTCAGAACGGATTAGGGAAAAACCGGATTCAGCTGGGAGAGCATGTCTGCCGAAGGAAACGAGATTTTTATCGAAGAACGAAGAGAATGGCCGAGAGAAACTGACTTTGGCCGATAAAATCAGCTTTTGCCGGGAAGACTTGCTGTTTTATCGAAAAAGTCTGGTTTAGCCGGGAGAATGTATTTTGACCCAGGAACGATGGAAAATGCCGAGAGAATCAGTCTTTAGCCGAGAAAGTCAGATTCTGGCGGAGCGATGAAGGATTTAGCCGAGGAAAAATGAAATTCTGCCAAGAGAACTGAATTTTTGCCGATGGATCAGATTTTGGCCGAGAAGCAGCGGTTTAGCCGAGAGAAGCTAAGCCCGAGCGTAAAAGCTTCGCGGAACTGGGAAGTATGGATTTTGGTCGACGGAATTGGATTTTGGCCGAAGAGCGAGTGTCAAGGCCAGTAAGTCCGTCTTGGATCAGTAACCGAATTGCAGAATTTGGTGGAGGTTATTTCCGGATAAGAACAGATGGGGCTAGACTTGGTCCACATACTTGGCGCGGAAAGGAGTAAGCTTAGTGTTAAGGCTTGGATGTGGCTGATTCTGGATCACACATTTGGCATGGAAGCGAGGCAGCTTAGTGGCCAAGGCTGATGACTAGTGTTTATGGGTTTTAATAAGTTTCCAGCCAAGTGCCAGCGAGAATATCAAGTGTCAGCGCATGGAGACCACCCTGAAACCTATAAATACCCACCTTAAGCTCTTAGTTTTCCACACTTAGAAATCAGAGAAATTCTAGAGTGAGAAAGTAGAGAGAGAAAGAGAGAAATGGTGAGTATTTTAGATAGGAGTTGGCTAGCGGGGAATGGTCATGCGGTGCTGGCTCAGCGGACGGTCGGTAAGCCGTAGAGTAAACCATTTTCTGTTTAGATCTTGTCCTAGTCTAGTTATTCATTAGATCTATATGTTTATAGATCTAGAGGAATTTTGGAGTTAGGAGCAAGAGAGGCTAAGATCGGAGCAGGATCTGCGTAAAAAGGGTGAGTTCCGGTAGATAGGAACTAACGATTTTGTTCAGGGAACCATGGATCGGTCCAGGCGGGACTGAGATCCTTGGTTAAAAGTAGATTGCGTGATTGTGTGCTAAGTATTATTCTGTTTGTGGGTGAGGTTGTGAGCGATCTCGTGTAGTCTGGTGACTTACGTGTGATTCTACTTCCAAAATACGAGAGTTAGTGGTATTGCCGGTTTTTGCGTGTTGTGTGATATTGTGTGTTGATGTGTAGCTTAGTGTAAGACTTAATTATGAGATCTGGGATAGAGTCTCGTTGTTGATAATTAAGTCGGGAAAACACTTAGCCTTTGAATGAATTTAGTAATGGTCGGTCGTGAGGGGACTATGGTCACCACGGGCCGTTGGCTTTGTTAAAAAACTGGAAAGGTCATGAGGGGATTCAGGAAGGAATCCCTATGGATCTATGTGTGTTTTGTGTGAAACCACGGTAGAGATTCAGGAGGAATCTGTGGTTTGTTTGTTTGTTGTGTGAACCACAGAAAAGTTGGTGGAACCTTGTGGTACGTTAGGACACAAGCCCATATACTCGGAGGGATACTTGGGTCGCTCCCATGGTCAAGTGCTGCATGACGATGCGGCCCGACTGGTCGAGTGAAGGACCGCAAAGTCGGAGGCGAGTCCGGTTCATGTGCCTGAGTGGCTATGAATGGCGGGACGTCGTCGGGCTAGAAGGTGTCATAGAAATCGTGCAGTAAGGCACGTAGGATGTAGGGATCCCGTATGGTCATTTATGTTTGTTGAGTTGTGTTTAGCTTCTGCTGTGTTTGATGGTGTATCAGACGGGATGTCTGATACCATGTTTGATGTTGTGTGTGATTGCGTGATGATTGCTTTGAACTGTTTGTGTGCTCCTGAGTGTTCATTGCTTCTCTGGTTGTGAGCTTTGGCTATTTTGGGGTTGGCTCAGGGTGACTAACCGTAGAGGGGTTCTGGACTCATTGGACATTTAGTAGAAATGTTCATTATACGATTTTTGTTCCGCAAGTAACCTTTAGGTGGGAAGCCTTAGTGGGTTCGTAGGACGCTAGGTCGCCAGAGTAGTTTGACGTTGTGAGTGTAAGCATAATAGATTGTATTATGTAAAATCATAAAGTCATGGAAGGAAGTCCACAAGGAAACTAATCTAGTAGCGAAGAAATGCGTAAAGGCAGAACTAGGAAGTGGTGTTTGCCAAGGAGGGAGAGCCTCCGATGGAAACAAGTTGAGGAAAAGTGCCAGAAGCAGAAGGGCTTGAGGAAAAGATGAAGTCAAGAGGAAACGTGATACGATCCAAGGTGATCTACTCTGAGGAAAAGGCTGTAGATGCTGCGATTTTATGGACAGATCACAACGATGAAGTGACGATGGCTTATGATCGCGATGATGGATCGATGCGACGAGAAGCGATGGTGGCTTGTGGATCGGATCGTGGATGCGAGATGGTGTGGTGATGATGAGATGATCGATTGATGGTGTGGTGATGATGAGATAAAAGAATCTCTTGTAAACAGATTAGTTTTTAAGAGATTCGAATTTCAGAGTTTTTAGTTCTCATAAATCAAAAAGAGAGAAGAACACGTTAAAAGTTTGATCAAAATTCTTCCCTGAATAACACTTAGGCGATTTTCTCTAATTTATAGACTAAGAGAGAAAATCGCAGCCCTAATACAAAACTACATGAAGTTTGAAATAAAAACAACACGAAGTTTGATTTAAAAATAAAACAGCAAGGCGTCCCTTCTAAATCCTAAGTGGTGCGCCTAAAACAACTAGTGCACAAGTCATTGTGACTTTGCACGTTATTACCCATTAGTAACAACTTCTAAGTAACTCGACGTAACATTGATTTCTGCCTCGTTAAAAACCTTGGAGAAGAACCTCTTTGCCTTCCAAAATCCTCACCAAGGAAAAGAGTACAAAACCATCACCTAAGTTACCTAGTCATTGTTACTGGGTTCTTCATTCTTCAAGATATAGATGTTGAAGATGTGAGCTCCAGCCTCCAGTTGATCGATGTCCTCTGCGGGAATGAGTGCGTGAGCCTCCTTAGCCATCTCTCTAGCTCTGGAACGAGTAATCCTGCCAGCTACCTCTGGTTCCTCCTCCTCTGAGCTGGTCACGATCATATCATCCTCTCCCTCTTGAAAAGGATTTGTCCTCAAATCTGAATCTGCAACATAAGAAAGCAAGTCAGAAACATTGAAAGCATCAGAAACATCATACTTACCTTGAAGATCAATCTGATAGGCGTTGTTGTTGATTCTTTTGATGACTGCGAATGGTCCATCAACTCTGGGCATTAGATTGTTCTTTCGCTCAGCTGGAAATCGCTCTTTCCTCAGATGGATCCACACCAGATCTCCTTCTTCGAAAATCAGCTCCTTTCGTCCTTTGTTGGCATGCTTCTCATACTGCTTTGTTTTCTTCTTGATGCTCTCCTTAGCCTTAGCATGTATTCTTCGGACCTGTTCAGCTTTCGCCTTGCCATTAAAAAACTGCATTTTCCACTTAAAGGTAAAGGGATCAAGTCTAGAGGTGATTGTGGATTAAAACTATATACAATTTCAAAAGGAGAAAAGAGAGTAGCGGAATGCTTAGCATGATTATAAGCAAACTCAACATGAGGCAGACACTCTTCCCATGTCTTGAGGTTACTCTTCACCAAAGTCCTTAGAAGTGTGGACAACGTTCTATTCACCACCTCTGTCTGTCCATCGGTCTGAGGATGACACGTAGTTGAGAATGATAGCTTTGTTCCCAGCTTAGCCCAAAGCGTTCTCCAAAAATGTCCTAAGAACTTCGTGTCTCGATCTGAAACGATAACCTGTGGCATTCCATGCAGTCTCACTACTTCCCTGAAAAACAAGTTAGCTACATTCACAGCATCATCTGTCTTGTGGCTAGCGATGAAGTGAGCCATCTTGCTAAACCTGTCAACAACTACAAAAATAGAATCTCTACCATTTCTGGTGCGAGGTAAGCCAACTACAAAATCCATAGAGATATTAGTCCAAGGTTGAGAAGGAATAGGCAAAGGAGTATACAAACCGTGAGGTTGAACTTTACTCTTAGCCATCTTACATACGACACATCTGGAACAGATTTTCTCAACGTATTTCTTCATGTTCGGCCACTAGAAGTGCTCTTGTAGTCCAAGAAGTGTCTTTGTAACACCAAAATGTCCAGCTAATCCACCTCCATGAGCTTCTCTTACCAGTAACTCTCGAATGGATCCTTGTGGTATGCACAATCGGTTACTGAAGAACAAGTATCCATCCTGTCTATAAAATTTCTCACTGGCAAACTTATGACATTTGGCATAGCTCTCAGAAAAGTCAGTGTCAGATTCATAAAGATCTATAATATGCTCAAATCCAATCAACTTTGATGTTAAAGTCGAAATAAGTGTGTACCTCCGGGATAATGCGTCTGCGACCACATTATCTTTACCTTTTTTGTACTTAACAATGTAGGGGAATGTCTCGATGAACTCCATCCATCGCCCATATCTTTTGTTAAGTTGATGCTGACCCTTGAGGTGCTTTAGAGACTCGTGATCGGTATGAATGACGAATTCCTTAGGCCAAAGGTAGTGTTGCCACGTCTAGAGAGCTCGAACCAATGCGTATAACTCCTTGTCATACGTGGGATAATTCAGCGTTGATCCTCCTAACTTTTTGCTGAAGTAAGCGACGGGCTTCTTATCCTGCATAAGAACTGCTCCAATACCTACACCAGAAGCATCGCATTCAATCTCAAAAGTCTTAGTAAAGCCAGGAAGTACTAATAAGGGCTAATTGATAAGCTTCTCTTTAAGGGCTGTAAAAGCTTGTTCTTGCGCCTCTCCCCACTTGAGCCCCACGTCTTTCTTGATTACTTCGGTTAAGGGCGCGGCTATGGTGCTGAAATCACGAACAAAACGCCTGTAGAATCCTGCTAAGCCATGGAAACTTCGGACTTCTCCAATATTCTTGGGGGTTGGCCACTCCTTGATAGCTTTTATCTTCTCTTCATCTACTTTAACTCCTCCTGCACTTACTACAAAGCCTACGAAAAAACAATTTCGTTAGTGCAGAATGAACATTTAGATAAATTAGCAAAGAGAGATTGAGAGCGAAGAACATCAAGAACCGATCTGATGTGATCTAGATGTTATTCCAAACCTTTACTGTAGATGAGGATATAATCGAAATAGACCACTACGAACACGCCAATGAATGGTCTCAGGGCATGGTTCATTAGTCTCATGAAGGTGCTGGAAGCATTGGTGAGGCCAAACGGCATAACTAGCCACTCATAGAGTCCGTGCTTTGTCTTCAATGCCGTCTTCCACTCATCCCCTTCTTTCATTCTGATCTGATGATACCCACTCTTCAAATCTATCTTCGAGAAGATTGTCGATCCACAGAGCTCATCCAGCATATCCTCTACTCTTGTAATCGGATGCCTATACTTCACAGTGATGTTGTTGATAGCTCGGCAATCTACGCACATTCTCCAGGAACTATCCTTCTTTGGCACTAACAGAACTGGGACCGCACATGGACTCAAGCTTTCTCGGATATGGCCTTTGCTCATCAGCTCCTCCACTTACTTTTGCAGCTCCTTAGTCTCTACAGGATTGGATCGGTATGCTGGCCTATTAGGTAATGCTGATCCTGGTACCAAGTCAATCTGATGCCCTATCCCGTGAATTGGAGGTAGCCCTGGTGGAATTTCTACTGGAAAAACGTCCTTGTATTCCTGCAAAATCTCAAACATAGCACTAGGAAGCTCCTGTGAAGGGTTAGTACTAACAAGGGATTCCTTGTACACAAACATAAAAGTAGTCATTTCAGGATCAAAGAGTTTAGAAAATTCACTGTGGTTTATGTAGAGGATGTTGGCGACTTTCTCCTTCTCCTTGAGCTTCATCTGAATCTGATCTTGGTAAATCTCGGTAGGCGTGAGAGGTAGGAGGGTAATTTTGCGACCTTTGAACTCGAATGAGTGCTTGTTGGTATAACCGTCGTGTATCACCCTACGATCTGATTGCCACGGTCTGCCCAGCAACACATGACTCGAACCCATGGGAATAACATCAGATAGAATCTCATCTTCATACTTCCCAATAGATAGAGAAACCATAACTTGCTGAGATACGGTCAAGGCTCCACTGTCATTCAACCACTGAAGCTTATACGGTCTTGGATGAGTAATAGTCTTGAGCTAAAGTTTCTTAACCATCTCTTCGCTTGCAGCATTAGTACAACTTCCTCCATCTATGATCAGGCTACAAACTTTCTCTTTAATGAAGCATCTCGTATGAAACAGGTTCTCTCGCTGACAAGTCTCTTCAGGTTGACTCTGAACACTCAAAGTCCTTCTGGCAACCAGCATCTCGCCCATGGCAGCAGCTTCTTCCTCTTGCTCTATTTCATATTCGGCCTCTGAATCATCTTGAGGAACTATCTCTCCTCCCTCTTGTAACAAGAAAACCTTCTTGTTTGGACAATCTCGAGAGTAATGTCCCATTCCTTGACATTTGAAACACCTCACATTGCTGATAGAAGTACCACTTCTAGGTTTGAACTCAGCTTTAGCTTCTTCTTTAACTCCAGTAGAGGGCGGTTTGATGTCTCTGGAGTAAGCTGGTTTGCTGATCTCCTTAGGCTTAGGCACACTAGGCGTGAATGTGGACTTGATGATTCGCCTCTTGACTTGAGATTCCACCAATTCAGCCTTATGCACCATCTCTTGTATATCTGCGAAATCTTGAAGTTCCACCTTGTCTTGAATTTCTCGATTAAGTCCTCCAAGAAATCTCGACATTACCATCTCTTCTCCTTCTCGTAAATCTGCACGAATGAGCAAAGTTTCCAATTCCTGATAATAATCTTGAACAGACTTTGTACCTTGGAAGAGGCGCCTAAGTTTGTTGAGTATTTCGCGCTGATGATGGGCCGGAACGAACTGCTTCCTCATCTGTATAACAAGCTGATCCCAAGTAGTAATCGGAAGTTCCCTCAGGCGATTTCTGGTGACTCCCAACTGCTCCCACCATAGAAGCGCATACCCATGAAATTCTGAAACTGCAATTTTCACCTTGTTGAGCTCGTAGGTTCCTTGGACCAGAAAATTAGACTCCATCTTCCTTTCCCAATCTAGATAAGCTTCGGGATCATTGGTTCCATGGAAAGGAGGATACTGGATTTTGATATGACGCAGCTGCTGACGTAGAGGATCATAATCTCGACCATGTCCTCGGCCTCGATCTCGTCTCACAGTTTCTCTGCTATGATCAGAAGCTTCGTCCTCCTCATAGTATTCTGGGTCTGATTCCAGGGTAACTCAATGCCCAGAAATATATTCCTCTCTGCGGTGTTGACGATCTACCCTGGGACCATCTCGTTCTGCACCAGTAGGATTCCTTCTCGGATTAAACGTAGTCTCTCTGCCCCCAATTTGGCTTCGACTGGACTTAGCTTTAGTCCTGGCTTCGGAAGGTGTTGGGTGGCGTGGGAGTTTCCGGGAAGATCCTATGTGTCCTTTACCCTTAGCTAAGCGCATTGCTTCCGACGGAGTTGGAGTTTGAGATGACTCTTCTCCACTTGCATTGAGGTCTTTGAGCAGATCATTCATCTTTGTCTCGAACTTGTCATTGAGTTGTTCGATTTGTTGTGTGAGCTGGGTTGCTATGGCTTGATTCGCTTCCTTAATTTGTTGAGACATTGCTCGGTTCAGAGCTTCCATCGCCTCAGCCGAAAGCTCCATGGTACCTAAAACAAAAAAATTAAAAGAACTCGCAGTAACTTGTTCTAAACGAAATCACAAAAACAGCAGCATGATCGAACTAAAACTCAACATAAAAAAAAATTAAACGAACCCCACGAAATCTAAAAACAAACTTAACGAAATTAAAGAACTTTAACGAAATATTTTTTTTTTTTTTTTTTAACCTAACGAACGAAAATACAAGACTCTCTTATCAAATCTAAACGAAACAGCCGAAAATACAAAGATTCTTAAAGGCCTAAACGCAAACGACAACTCGAAGACTCCTAACGAATGCGAAACACGAAGACTATCAAAACCCTAGACACGATACGAAGCAATGAAACTAAAACTAACAAAATTTTTGACACCACACGACACAATGAATAAGCAGCAAAAGACCAGATCGATGCAACCTCACGACGATATAGAAGTGATGAAGCGAAACAAACTAAAACGAACACGATCTAACAAATATCAAAAACAAAACGAATGATACGACTCGATAACTCTTAACAAACCTAACAAAAACGATGAACACGAAATATCAGACCTAACTAAATCGCAAATTAATGAACCCTAACACGATCGATCCAAAACAAATAACAAGAACGAACAATACGAAACAAGGGAAACAGATCGATGCACAGCACTTGCTAAACCCTAATAACACAGAGACGACAATTCAGAGCACAGAGATTAGGGTTAGAGTTTCGCTCAGCCTTTGGTTCAGAGTTTGCTCTGATACCACGTGATACGATCCAAGGTGATCTACTCTGAGGAAAAGGCTGTAGATGCTGCGTTTTTATGGACAGATCACAACGATGAAGCGACGATGGCTTATGATCGCGATGATGGATCGATGCGACGAGAAGCGATGGTGGCTTCTGGATCGGATCGTGGATGCGAGATGGTGTGGTGATGATGAGATGATCGATTGATGGTGTGGTGATGATGAGATAGAAGAATCTCTTGTAAACAGATTAGTTTTTAAGAGATTCGAATTTCAGAGTTTTTAGTTCTCAGAAATCAAAAAGAGAGAAGAACACGTTAAAAGTTTGATCAAAATTCTTCCCTGAATAACACTTAGGCGATTTTCTCTAATTTATAGACTAAGAGAGAAAATCTCAGCCCTAATACAAAACTACATGAAGCTTGAAATAAAAACAACACGATGTTTGATTTAAAAATAAAACAGCGAGGCGTCCCTTCTAAATCCTATATGGTGCGCCTAAAACAACTAGTGCACAAGTCATTGTGACTTTGCACGTTATTACCCATTAGTACCAACTTCTAAGTAACTCGACGTAGCAATAATTTCTGCCTCGTTAAAAACCTTGGAGAAGAACCTCCTTGCCT
This sequence comes from Eutrema salsugineum, assembly GCF_000478725.1. NCBI lineage: Eukaryota > Viridiplantae > Streptophyta > Magnoliopsida > Brassicales > Brassicaceae > Eutrema > Eutrema salsugineum. Next base: position 1,536,539 of record NW_006256821.1, on the reverse strand, counting down.
TCCAAAATCCTCACCAAGGAAAAGAGTACAGAACCATCACCTAAGTTACCTAGTCATTGTTACTGGGTTCTTCATTCTTCAAGATAGAGATGTTGAAGATGTGAGCTCCAACCTCCAGTTGATCGATGTCCTCTGCGGCAATGAGTGCGTGAGCCTCCTTAGCCATCTCTCTAGCTCTGGAACGAGTAATCCTGCCAGCTACCTCTTGTTCCTCCTCCTCTGAGCTGGTCACGATCATATCACAACGCTTATAGAACGTCCTTGGGAAAAGAATGGTTCGATACTTCACCATAGGAGTAATAAGGATTAATGGATGGAAATTGATGCGTGCTCGTGTCAGCTACGTGAGGGAACAAGTTTTTCCCTTAACAAAACAAATGAAAGCCGCAAGTGCACAACTAATCAGTTGTAGTATTTAAGGATCGAATCCACAGAGATTTGTGTGCCTGGTATTCTTCTACGGTTTTTAACTTTATGTCTAGACTAAATTGGTTTTAAAGATTGGTTGTTTTTCTTGTGAATTAAACTAAAACAAAAGAAAGCAAATAAATCTATCCTAAAAAGCAAGTAAAGAAAATCAAATGAAATGTAAATGGAATAAGTAAAATATCGAATTAAACCAAAATAAGGCAAGTAAAATATCGCATGAAAGGTAAATAAAGAAAGTAAATAACGAACTAAGGAAATTGAAATGCAGGTCTAAGAAAGCAAGTATCGATGGAATTGTAAACTATGGCTAAAAACGCTGAGCTTTTGGGAACTCTAAGGGATCATAATCGGTTTTAACACTAAGGTAGATAGATTGGGATTGACAGATAACAATATATGGGTTCTAGAGCTAGAGTACGGCGGTATGACTACGTCATTGTCGTGATCATAACCAACTGTTTCTCGCAACCCTGACCAGTAGGTTTCCACTCTGGCACTGGAAGGGAGAGAACGCAAGAGCTGCACAAGACTCGTCAATACTCACGATCTCACCGCAGGTAGGTTTCCACTCCTACAGAAAAATCGCCTGTTTCATTCTAGGGCTGATACTTAGTGAAAACTTTCGCAACACTAACTATCTAGATCAGACACTAGGTGATCAATCAAGCATACATGCAATAAGAACAAGAATAAATAGAGAACAGGTCGAAATCCCAGATCTATAAACCTAGATGTCTTAATCGATTATGAGAGCCCCTTTCGGGAACCCTAAGCCCAACTCGGGATCTACTCAGACATGGCTGAGTTCGACATCATCATTGGTTTTAATAAAAGTAATGAAAAACAGTAAAGAAAAGAGATAAAGAAAGCTTCTGTATTGAAGAACTCGGACTTGAACAATCTTCTACAAAAATCTCATAAAAACGGCTAAAGGAAAAGGGTTTCTGTAAAGTATGAATGGCTCTCTCTAAAAACGACCTAAATGACATGTATTTATAGTCTCCAATACTCCATGGTCTCTAGGGTTCCATAATTGAGGCTGGGAATGACTTTGGGCTTCAGATAAGTGGGCTTTAAGTCAGAGCTTGAATGCCGCGGTCGGGAGTGTTGTGACCGCGGCAATTGGTTTGTTGGCCGCGGTCGGGAAGCTTCTGACCGCGGCAAATAGCTTGATGGCCGCGGTCGCGTGAGTTGCTGGCCTACTCCGTGTGGCTCCGGGGCTAATGGAATATCTTGAGATCCAATCGTTGGAATGTCTCCAAACCAAGTGCATTTGAAAGCTGGTTGATTCTTCTATAAGTTGTCCAATTTTGAGGGTGATCAGACGGTGAGAAGGACTTCGTCTCTCCATGAGAGTTCTGACGGTCTGCATTTATCCAAAAGAGTCTTTTTGTTCCATTTTGTGCCTCTTTATCCCAAATTACCTGAAAAGTCTTTTAAAATACAGAAACATAGAAATCCTTTGAAAACCTTTGAAAATGGAGTAAAAACACCTGTAAAAGATATTAAAATGATCCATAAAAATGGCCAAAATCCGGTGTTATCAGAAATGATGATAGATAACATAGATTGCAGCTTTAAACACACAAAAGGTCTTTGATTTCTCTTGATTCAAACTCTCAAAAACAGATATTTCTCTTCAAAGGAGTCTTTCACAAAAGAGGCAAATAAATTTGGGAGAATAAAGCTTAAGTCTTGGAAAAAACCATAAAACATATATATGTTAAGTAGCTCGGAACGGGTTAACCTAGGACAAACTGGTTATTGACCCGGCTTCAAATGGGTAAAGTGCTAGGTGTTGATAAGTAAGAGTTTTCAAGCTCTTAGAAGGGTTATCAATCCCCTTGTCAAAGTAGTATAAGGGGTGTCAAACCAAGCTTGTAAACGAGACACTAGCCTATGTCATTTGTTCACTTAAGTCAAGACAAGAAGGTAAAAGTTTGGTGACGATGATAATCAGGCAAATAAGCAATAAAAGTAAATAAAAAGTAGAGATTTAAACTAAGCAAGATGCAAACAACAAACAGGTGATTCAGATGATGATAATATGCAATAAAGGAAGAGACTTTAGACAAGATAATCGACTTGGGTGCTTCCAAGCTAAACTAATGGGCTAATGAATCATTTTATCAAGCGGTTTCATTTAACTTTGAACTCAAGGCATGTTAATCTTCTCATGAAAGTATTAAACATCTAAACTGATCCTCCTTCATACCAAAATATCTTTTGAGAAACACGAATCAATCAGCAATAAGATTCAGTTCAAATATGTCATTTAAGAGAACAAACTATCACTCTCGCGATGAAAGACTCTTAAACCCTTAACCGAGTGGTTCAGACATTTCTACAAACACTTTTGGTGCGAGATATGTCTCAGATCTGAACCTCAAGTGATGTGCTTGGATCCAGCCTAGAGATCTCGTCGGTTAAGGAATGAAACATGCAAGACTAGACACCTAAACCCATTAATCCACCTTGAAAGCACCCTAATCTACTTATCTAAAGTCGCTTAAACGACTACTCACTGATCATAACGAGCTCACTAAGTCCTTTGCAAGACGTGTAGCTGGTCATGATTAGGAGTTTAATGCTGATAATAAAAGAAGAGTAAAGAAAGAACAAGATTCAGACGTAAAAACGAGATATCGGATTAGATTAATCTGGTTTTCACAAAAGAGGCAAGTTCTTAAAGCTAAAAACAGGTAAGAGATAAGATAACTAGGTTTTAGTCTCAAAATGTATTTATAGCAAAGGGAAAGTGTCGCGGGTCAGCCCGGAACAAACCGGGTACTGAACCGCCCTCTTGGGTTGATGGGTGAGTGCCACGGTGTGTCGGAAAGTGAAGCCGAGGTCTTCATGCCGAGGTGTGCACGTGAGTCAGGATCCGGATGAAGATCTCGTGAAGAACACGTCAAGAACATGCATGAACCCTAGTCTTTGATCCATCCTCACGTGTGTGTTCTTGAGCTACTCTGTTCTTGATTCTGGGTTCGTGACAAGGGACCTCGGGATAAAATGTCGAGGGGTCATGATGTCGAGGTGCTTGGGAGAACACAGTCCGGCATGCACGCCGAGGTCATTACACCGAGGTGTACTCTCAACACTTAGTCGTTTCCAGCTTCAGTTTTTACGTATGCATGCCTCGATCTAATCATGCCAAGGCTTTGGGACGAGGTCTGGTCCAAAATACTTCCAAGATATGAGCCTCGACTTGAGTGATGCCAAGGTAAAGATACCGAGGCTTGTGAAGACACTTAGCGCGTATCGCAACTCATTTTAGGCTTGTATCGACCATGTCACCTTCCGGAAGCGATAACTTTCAGCACACGATTCCAATTGCTCTGTGACCAGTTCCACAGTAAAGATGACTCAATAAGCTCGAACTTTGGTGAAGAAACCATCGGAGCTTGTGGAGCGGAAGGCTTCCTGGATTTCACATCTTTGCGCCGCATTGAAATTACCGGAAAATAGACTCTTAGACCGATGTGAACTCCGGAGACCCTATATTCCAAACCTTTGCTCCGAATTGAGCGATTCCAAATGCTCTGAGAATATCTTCCATGGATCTCGAACTTTGATGAAGACCGGGTAAGCTGGTTCCGACAGGAAAGGCTCCGTCCGCCATGATCTTTAAAGTTCGCCGTTCAGTTCTCGGGTACGCGCAAGGCTGGTGAACGCTCCGGAAGCCATATCTTTCTCTCCACTGGTCGGAATTGGATTATTCCAACTGTTCTGGAATCTTTGCTTGATCATCTCCAACTTTGGTGAAGACCCCGCCAACTGATTCGGACCGGAAGGTTCCCCGGATTGCAGATTTCTGAATTGCGCGGGCAAGGGCAACTTTTGGTCGTAAAAACCTTCCCGCGGTAAGGAAAATGGCCGAGGGCTGTGTACCGCGGTAAGCTTTTTGGTCGTAAAAATCCTTGCCTCGGTCAAAAACTTGTCCCGTGGTATTTTTGCACTCGATACTCGCTTCTGGCCGATCGGTAAGGTTTTTGGCCGGTAATGAGCATCCAGTAAACATTTTGGTCGAGGTTTCCGACCAGCCGGTACGAGATTTGGCCGAGAAATTCCTCCAAGCGGTTTTCATCATTTTTGACCCTTTTCTTCACCGTTCTCTTTCCTGTTCCTCTTCTTAGGCTCCAATTGGTCTCCAAGGCTCCTGATAAGGACTTCAAAACATGCAAAACTCTTTGGGACCTAATGCAAGCCCTAAGTCCTATTTTGACGCCTAAAGACTCAATTTACATGAGAAAACACATGATGAGGACTCTATAATGCAATCTAAATGATGTAAAATATAGACATATCAGGTGTGCAGCTTGGTAAAGTGGTATCCATCTCGCAGGCCTGAGTCGCACAGCCATGAAACTAGTCTTGTGCGCCTAAACTTTTTCAGCTTCAGCCGCATGCTTATCTCGGTCTGTTCTGCGAATATCTGTGATGTTCAGGTCTTCTCCTCTTCAACTCGCATAACCAAGACGCATTCTGGAGAAGATATGTGTGTGACTTGGTCTTGTTTAGTTCCAAGTCGCACACCCAACTCACAAGTCTGGGAGCAAGATCTTGCGAGTTGATAACTAAGAGTTTTTAGGCTCTTTGTAGAGGTTATCAATCCAAACTTGTGTATGAGGCACTAGTCTATGTTAGTTGTGATCTTAAGTCAAGATGATCAAACAAGGGTTTTTAACTAATCTACTTAGCAAGCGAATAAACATGAAAGTGAAACAAAAGATGATATTTAAACTAAGTGAGGATGCAAATGATGATAAATGATAAAGACAGAGGCTTTAGACAGGATCAAAGACTCGGGTGCTTCCAAGCTAAACTAGTGAGTTAATGAATCAATATTATCAAGCATTTTCATTTAACATGAACTCAAGTTATGATAATCTTCTCATGAAAGTATTAAACATCTAAACTGATCCTCTTTCATACCAAAATCCCTTTTGAGAAGCATGAATAAGTCAGCTTTAAGATCTAGTTCAGTAAATCATTTAAGAAGTTCAAACAATCACTCTCGCGATGAAAGACTCTTGAACCTCTAACCGATTGGTTCAGACATTTCTACGAACACTTTTGATGCGAGATATGTCTCAGATCTGAACCGCAAGTTATGTGCTTGAATCCAGCTTAGAGATCTCGTCGGTTAAAGAATGACACATGCAAGACTAGACCCCTAAACTCGCTAATCTATCATGAAAGCACCCTAATCTACCTATCTAAAACCTCTTAAATGGACTACTCACTGATCATAACGAGCTCACTAAGTCCTTTGCAAGACGTGTAGCTAGTCATGATAAGGAGTTTGATACTAGTGAATAAAAGAAAATAAACAGGAGCAAGATTCTCATGTGAAAACGAGATATCGGATTAGATTAATCAAGTTTCACAAAAGAGGCAAGTTCTTAAAGCTAAAACTGGTAGGAAACAAGATAAGATAAAAGATGATTAGGTTTCTGGTCCTAAAATCTATTTATAGTGAAGGGTAAATGTTGCGGGTCAGCCCGGAACAAACCGGGTACTGAACGCTCTTCTTGGGTCGTCGAGTGAGCACCACGGTGTGTGAGAGAGTGAAGCCGAGGTCTTGATGTCGAGGGGTGCACGTGAGCAAAGATCAAGATGAAGATCTTGTGAAGAACACGTCAAGAACATGCATAAACCCTAGTCTTCAATCCATCTTCACATGCATCCTTCAAGTCACTTTGTTCTTGAATATGGGTTCGTGACAACTTTCAGCACACGACTCCAAATTGAGCGATCTCAGGCGTTCCGGAAAGAGCATTCAAAGACCTTGAATATTGATGAAGGCCCGTAAGCTGGTTCGAGCTGGAAGGGCTTCGTCCCACGTAATCTTTGAAACTCATCTGATCGGTTTTCGGATGCATGCGAGATAGGCGTGTCTTCCGGAGGCAATATTTCTCTACTCACAGGTCCGAATTACGTGATTCTAACTGTTCTGAGATCTTGGCTTCATTATCTCCAACTTTGATGAAGACCCCGTCAACTGATTCGGACTGGAAGTTTCCCGGATTTGAGATCTTTGAGGTGCGCGGGTGAAAATTGGATTTAGCCGATAAATGCTTCCCGCGGTAAGGAAAATATCCGATAATCATGTACCACGGTAAGCCTTTTAGCCGATAAAAAGTTCTTGCATCGGCATAAAATTTCACCCGATGGAATTTTCACCCGGTAATGATTTTTAGCCGGTAAAAGCCACCCGATAGCGATTTTGGCCGATGTTCTAATCCAGCGGGTACGCGTTTTCGCTGAGAAATTCCTCCAAGCGGTTTTCACCATTTTTGACCCTTTTCTTCACCATTTTCACTTCTAATCCTCACTTTGAGCTGCAAACGTCTTCTAAAGCACCTGATAAAGATTTCAAACCATGCAAAACTCATTGGGACCTAATGCAAGTCCGAAAGCCTAGTTTGACGCCTAAAGACCTAATATGAATGAGAACACACATGATTTGACCTCAAAAATGCAGTCTAAATGATGCAAAATATAGACATATCAACTCCCCCACACTTGTCCTTTGCTTGTCCTCAAGCAAAAAGAAGAAATGAGATAAAGAGGTTGGGATGCAATGGGATTTCATATTTCCTTTTAGAGAGAAGTGATCACAATGAGAACTCAAGTTCATGCTCAAATATGCAATGCAAAGTCATACTCAGATATATGGTAACTCAACAACAATCTCCACAAGTTCTCTTCTCTCTCAACTCTTTCACATTCATTAAGCTTAATCAGGTTAATCGAATGATGCAATGTTTAAACAAGCTGGCTTGGCTAGGGAGAGGCTATGAGATAAAAATGATCTCATCAGTGTTCCAGCGGGTCCAATGCAGCAAAGGGATCTCTCTATGAATGATCAAACTTCGGCAGAATGCTAAAGGTAAAAGGCAACCGATGCATACAAGGGCAGAACTTATCCCACCCCACTCTCCACTCGAAGTTTCCTCACATGCTCACACTCTCAAGAACCTCTCATTATTGCCTAGCTAGGGGATTCACTTCCTTTTCTTATTCACGAGTCTCAGAGCTCACACTTTTATCAGCTCTTTTCCACTTTCTTTTCACGATCTCCACCCTCTTTTCTTTCTTTCCAAAATGCTTGAGCTCTTTGGCTTCTTTTCATTTTCCTTTTCACTTAGAGGCTAGATTTTCTTTCTCATATCACAAGAGCTCGGCTTCTCAATTCAAAAACTTCGAAACAGAATTCTTTTCTTTCATTCCCCTAGCTATATCTTCTTTCTCTTTTCCACTCATCTCACCTTTTTCCACTCACCAATAAGTCTTTTTCTCACATTCATTCCTCGCCAATACTCTCGGTTCCTTGATGTTGGAACACAGCTCTCAATGAGGTCCGCCCTTGTGGCCCTAAACCTAACACTTTCTGCTAAGTTTGATCCAAGGTGGCCTTTCAATTCACACACAAAAATTGGCTTGAAAGAAACGATAGGTTCAGGGTGAGGGAACTGATCCATGATGCGGATTCAGCTACTTGAGCTAAGGAAAGTGGGCAGTAAAACAATGATTCTAGCTCAAGTATGTATGTCGGTATCCACAAGCTTATTCAAACAATGCACCACAAGATATTTTCAAGTCGAGTTCAAAGTTCTCACTTAATTAGAGTTGAGTTCAATTCAAAAACTTGTTTCTCAGATTCCAATCGTTTCAGACTTTGCAAGCACAGAATAAGGTTCACAAGCATATTTAGTTCAAGTTCTCAAGGTGATATACTCTCTAGGAAAAAACCTATCATTACTCCTTTCATTGATGCAATCCTACATGATGCAACTAGACTCGATCCTAAAATGCAAAATGCGACTAGAATGAGCATTTTTGTGAAAATTTTCTGATTTTTTCATATGCACTAAGCTACATGAGACTCAAAATGCAAAAAGTCAAATAAGAACAAAGAAAACAAGATCAGAAAACACGAAGCTCCTCTCCCACACTTAAATAACACAGTCCCTTGTGTTATAAAAGCGTGTGAGAGAAGTAAAAAGAGAACTAGACAAATGCAAGATGATATAGACAGAATGCATATTTCCATGGGTTTGAAGTCGATACCTCAATCGCTGAGATCTGATCCCAAGTAGTACGAGGGATTTGACGTTGAACAGGACAGCGTGGATTGCCGTGGTGGGCTGCTCTCCGAGGGTTAAGGTAAGAATGTCGTTGCTGGATCAATCCAGTCCTCCTTGCCTGGTGGAAACTCAGGGTTCCTCGCATTCGAGCTTTCTCCAATCTCCTCTTGTGTAACCGGTGCTGTTGAGGTCGCCGAGTTCTTATCAGGTGAAGAAGGTGAGGTGAGCTGCTTGACCTTCTTCTTTAGCTGCCTCACACAATCCACCAACGCGTGAATGGTCTTGTCTTGCCACTTACACCACTTTTGGAGAGTGTTGACTCTCGAGTACAGCTTCTTGGTGTGGTATTCTGGTTCTCCCCACACGTATGGATCAAAGTGGTATCGGCCAGCTCCTATTCTTCTTTCAGAGGCTCTCAGTTCCTCATTCTCACATCCGGCGGTTCCTTGTTCGTTCTGAGGTTTTCTAGAAGCGGCTCATTCTTCTTTAGTGCACTTGCGCAATGGTGGGTCAAAGAGAGGGTTTTACAACTGATCTTTGAGCACGTAGAAGGAGACATTGCGTTGCTCATGTAACATGGTGAGGGATCTGTTGGGAAGAAGAACTTGGGTGCCATCTCTGTGCATCAGGGTGAAGTTGTTACCTGCCTTGCCTCCGAAGAAACCACTCTTGCTCAGGGATTGTTCATCAAGGAGGGCAGGCTTTGACGTGGAATCAGGGAATACAAACCCTTTTGCTCTCAAAATCTTCGTCAGTACCCAACCGTTCTCGAGTCGTCTTGTACCCTTCATCTTTCGATCACACCACACATTGTGACGGTAAGTGAGCATCTGAATCGAAAAGAATGCACCTAGAGAGGGTACATGTAATGGTCCTTGGAACTCCTTCTTGTTCTTCATGCGAGTGATGAGTGGTTTCAAGCCAAGGCCTAGCATCTCGAGCTCAGTTGTATGAATAGCTCCAGGATTGTAGGTCGAGAAGAACATGCATGCCATGACGCGGTTGGCGTATCTGATCGCTGGGTTCCTGATGCAACTTGTCTTGCTCTTGCCTCCCAAATACGGTCCAAAAGCAATGGTTTCCCACATGGCAGCCAACTCTTCTTTTGGGTACACAAATTTCTCCAAGGAGCTTTCATTCCTCACAAAGCCAAATATCTCATCTAGCTCCTTGAAACTGACCTTGTAGCTGACCCCATCCATTTCAAACCCTATATGACTTAATCCTTTCCCATGCAACCGCCTGGGATCTCTCTTGGGGTATATGAATACCTCTAGAGTGGCCAAGAACTGTTGTGTAATCCCTTCATAAGCAACATCACTCATCTCAAAGAACGAAGCCAAACCCATGTTTTGAAAGATGAGGGTAATATCGTCGAGTATCTCAAGCTTCTTCAACAACTCCATATCAGGGAAACGACCTTGAGCCACTCTCACTGACTTAAAATGGTCCAAATACTCTCTAGTGGTTGGAAAGTGTTCTCCTTCAGGCTCGGCCTTAGGTTCTTGCCTTGTTCCTTCACCATGTTCGGCCTTATGCTCATTTGTATCACCCTTTAGGACCAGAGCTCCAGTTCCCTAAACATCAGACTCCAAAGCCACTAGCTTTCCTTTCCTTCTCGGCTTAGGAACAGGTGCAAGCACCAGCTCACTATTCCTTGCACGCTAAGCAACTGGCTCGCCTTCGGCCCCTTTGGTGCTCGCGGAGATTTTCTTGCTTGTTCCTCCATTTCGTGCTGAGGCGACAGCTTTCCCTTTGTTTGTTTTCCTCTGAGCATCTTTTTCGTGGGTCTGAGTGGTTGGTCTCTCTGTCATCTGCAAGGGAAGTTCTCAAAGAAGAAATGAGGATCGAGTGTATCACGAAGCTCAAATCCCAAAAGAGTAAGCAAGAACAGAGCTTTCTCTCAAACAAGGCTGGTTTAATGGTTTCTCAAGCTCAAAGTGATCCACAAACAAGTCAATATAGTCACTATTAGCAAAGAGATATAGACAGTTCAACTCAGAAAACTCAGTTTACCATTAAAGCCGTTTCAAAGCACAATTTCTCATGAATTTTAAAAACTCAAGAACAAACGATTTTCAGTGCAAGAACCGGTTTTTCATGTGTTCTCTATCCTGATGGAATTTCTAAAATTGTTCCCAAAGGTTTTAACGGTCTAAAAGAATCGATTCCACATTTTTCAAACAATAAAGCTCGCAAATAACAATGGAAAAATATGAGTTCTTTAGAATGAAAATACCTTTGGGAACTCTAGATTCAAGCTTAATGAAATGATTATGCAGAATAGACAACACCTTAACGAGTCTAGAATACTTGGAATCGTGCGAAACTAATGAGAAATGAGAGAGTTGTGAGCGTGAAATGCAGAGAAAAGGATGAAGAAGGCAAACTCTGCGTTTTGGTTCGGTATGGAGGCAGGTATGGGCTGGAGCGCGCTTTCCAGCTAGCTTTTAAACTGTTGTGGGACTCATCCCCCCTTCCGTTCAAGCTCCAGCCGTTGACCGCGCCAAAATTCGCCTTGACCGAGTGTTTGAATTCAAAATGCCGCGCAAAGCCTTTAAGAGACCGCGGTATGGATAAGACGAGGGCCGTACGGTCTGGACTCATTTTTCTCGTGTTAACACAAGCGGCCTCGACGTGTTCCACCCGAGGGCACCAAGCCGAGGGTTTTGATCTCATGCTAACACGTAAAATTTCGTGGCCCTCAAGTTTTTTTCCATTGACCGAGCAAACCCTCTTCTTTGACTTAAGTGTCCCAAGTGTTCTTTTTTTGTTACCGGGCACCTCGGCATGCTCCACCCCGAGGGCATCATGCCGAGGGCACTTGTTTTAACACAGAACACTTGGTGCTTGGGGGTTTTGATGAACTGGTCTCGGTGTAGATGGGTCACGGCCTCAAAAGAGGTTTTTAACCGTTTCTTGTGAACATTGACCCTTGGTATATTTATACCGAGGTGTTTACACTGTGGGCTTCCCCCACACTTAGTCATTTCACGATCTCACTTTCACTACACGGCCTTGATGTAAATGAGGCGAGGAGTTTAGCCGAGGTTCTCAGGCTTTCAGTCGGTAAAAGGTGACCAAGGCATGTTTATGCCGAGGGTCGATACCAAGGCTATGAGTACTCCTGCTCTTAAAAACATCAGGCCGTGTGTTTTCAAGCCTTCTTGCTGCTCTTTTCTTCCAAGAATCGCTGTCTAAAACCTGAAACACTTAACAAACCCTTCAAAACATTTCAAATAAAAAGAAGAAGAAGATTAAAATGAAGTATTTACAGAGATAAGTTTGGGGTGTCTCCCAAGAGCACTTTGTTTAACGTCTCTAAGTTTGACTTTTACTACCTTTTCAGGCAGTTTCGGGTTCAAGAAGAGGAACTAAGGTAGCTCCCTCTCTTGTTTATGATGCCAAGTAGTGCTTTACCCTCTGGCCGTTCACCACAAAGCCTTGTCCATCCTTTCCCTTTAACACAACAGCTCCGTATGGTCTCACTTCAAGAACTGTAAACAGACCGGACCACCTAGACCTTAGCTTTCCAGGGAATAGCTTAAGTCTTGATGGTGTTTGACTTAATGTGTGTCGAGGGTTTGTCAAGTTTTTACCCAAATTGAAATCAATAGCCGCAAGTGCACAGCTGATCGATTGTAGTACTTAGGGATCGAATCCATAGGGAAGGAGGATCTTTTTCTGCAAAAAGCCTTTGAAATAAGTTAAAGTAAGGAAGTCTAGAACAAAAATGGTTTAATGGGGGTTTGGTAGTGTGTTTAAAATGTAAAAAAGAAATATTAAAAGAGAATACGGAAATTAAATGAAGTAATAACTAAACTTAATGAAAATGACTAAAAATGATAAAAACGGATATTCTAATGCTTAAATGAAAATGAACTAAAAAGGAAAGACAATATTGAACTAAAGCTTAAAGAAAATCGGTGTAAAACAATGGAAAAGAAAGTGTTGGGGTTCAGGGAAGTTTTCTCAGGGGTACGAACGATTCAAAACATTGCTAGAGAGGAAATTTGGTAAGATCTTAGCTTAAACTTTTCGAACTGGAGTCATAGACATATGAATACGCCACTGTCGTGATCATAGACAACTATCTCTCTCAACCCTGACCAGTAGGTTTCCACTCTGGTCCTGGAAGAGAAGAGATGCATTATGTTTAAGACTCGTCCTAATTCACAAATCGCCCACAGGTAGGTTTCCACTCCTATGTTTGTTTTGCTCTCCCAAACTAGATCTGATACCTGATGAACACTTTCGTGTCACCAAGCATCTGGATCAGATTGTAGTTCATGACGCTACTCTCATGCAGTAAAAACGAATTCCGAAGAAAAAGTTCTAAGATTCGGCTCAAAAGCTCATGGAATCCTCATCGAACATATAAATCCCCATCGAAAATCCCTTAATCCCAACAATAAAACTACTCAGACATGATGAACGAAATCAAAGACATAGTATTAAGAAGTAGAATAGAAACCAAAATTGAAAAAGAAAGAACAAGGGTTCAAGAGAACAAATCTCTCTCTCCGTAAAAGCTAAAGCAAAAAAGTATTCTAAAACAATAAGAAAGATAAAATATGATCGATTAGGGTTCCTAAGACATGTATTTATAGTGCTCAAGACCTCTCTGGACGTCACTTAGGGTTTCTCCAAATGAGGGAATCATTGTGGGCTTCAGAAATGGGCTTTTGGGCTCGGAGGTTGATGGCCGCGGTCGGGACAAGTGTGACCACGGTGGATGAGTTGTTTGCCGCGGTCGGGATGCTCCTGACTGCGGGAAAATGCTTATTGGCCGCGGGTGGAAGTGCTTGCCGGCTGCTTTACGGGACATCTTGCTCTTCGCGTATCTTTTGATTGAACCGTTGGATTGCCAAGCTGTAAAGTGCACTGGAAAGCTGATACTTCCATATTTAAGGTCTCCAAATTTGATCTGGATCAGACGGTGAGAAGGCCTTCAATCAGGGGTGAACTTCTGACGGTTTGACTCTGAGCTGAAATCTGGTTTTCTATCCATTTTGTTAAGCTTTTCCCTAAGTTACCTGAAAAGAGTCTTGGAACTACAAATACTAGAAAAACATAATAAAATTACTTAAAAGCAATTAAAAACATAGAAAAAGTATTTCAAAACGATCCATAAAAGTGGTCAAAATACGGTGTTATCAACTCCCCCAGACTTAAACCTTTGTTTGTCCTCAAACAAAGCAAAAGCCTAAACTGGTTAAGTGAAAACAAAAATAGGGAATGCACAAATCTCATAGACATGAACTCTAAACTAGGACCAAAGATAGTGCATCAATCCTCAACTTAGTCTAGAAAATTCTCACCAAAGCACAAGAGATACTAGTCCACTTTTTCCGTCATGCAAAACTTAAAAAATTTAAATCTTGATTTCAGTCAACTAGCTCTCTACATTCATTAAGTTCAATAGTGAGTTCTCATTAAAGACATCATCCAGGGTAGACGGCGTTTGGCATTAAAGGGCTATTTAAGTGGTGGAGTTAAAGTGTTTTGGGTTACCTGAAGATCTGGAGGATGCAAGATAATATGCAAAACAGCAAGAGAGATAAGGACCTGTTGATGACCACAGTTTTCAGTCACTTCTTCTTGCCAAATGTTGTTGCATAATCCTTCCTCTTTTTTTGTAAACAGCTGTTCCCCCAGACTTAGATCTTTCCGGGAATCAGAAAACAATCTCCAAAAACTCCATAAAATCAAACTTCCGTTGCCTTGGGACTTAAAATTCGACCTCTCTAGACTCTCTAAGGCTTTTATTTCCTTTCTTTTCTTATTTTCGGATTTTTTTTTTTTTTTTTTTTTTTGAAAGGAAATGCCTTTTAAAGGGAGAGAGACTAGAGGACGAGATTGTACCAAAATTTGAGATTTTTCTAAGGCAAACTGAGCTTCCTCTTGTGTTGAATCCTTCCGGGAACTTTTCCGGCAAATCGCAGGTCTCTGTCCTTGGTGACTGAAAACTGCGTCGTTCCTCTTTCTCTCCAACGTTTTTGCACTTATCTGCATATAAGACAATAGAAAACAAGAGTGCATGTGGTTTGAAAGAGGATTGGTTAAGGTGGGGAACTAGCTAAAGATGAATTAGCCATTCAGGATCAGCAGAGAGTGGTAAAAGGATAAAGGAGTCCTGAATGTATGATTCGTTTCCCTGGTCTAATGCTTCAATGAGAAAATTAAGTCCAAATTAAGTCCAAATAAAACAGAGCTAGTCTATCCCTTCATCTAAATCGAAATCATTCAAATTCCTCTGGGGTACTTCGTTTCAAATGTGCTTAGCTACCGCCTAGTCTAGTCCTAAATCATGAATGAGCATGTCACTAAGAACAGTCTAAAGCACACAGTCAACTATCACTGATTCATGTTCACCATTCCCTTTAAAACGTATTTTGTTTTGAAAACTGATTTTGAAAAACTTTGAAAAAAAATGTAGATAATGCAAGACTCATGAAAGAAAGGTGGTTAGAAAGGGATGAAATCCTCCCCCAGACTTAAATCACACTGTCCTCAGTGTGAAACAGGTCGAGATTGGATGAGAAAAATGCATAAATAATCGAATTGGTAAGGACAAAGAGAACTTACCTGGATCCGGGATGCTGGTGGAGATGAACCGGATTCATTCGAAGGGGTTTGGGAAGGTGATTAGGTGGTGATGAAGGTGGTGGAGGGTGATGAATGAGGTGGAGGGTGATTGGTGAGGTGAAAGGGGTGGTTTGGGGTCAGGTTTGATGTCAACGACCAGATGCCGCGGTCAGGGGCTGCACGACTGCGGCAAACAAGCACTTGGCCGCGGTCAGGATCACGCGACCGCGGCCGACGGTAGGTTTCCCGCGATCCGAACACTTGCGACCGCGGGGGCTTATATCGGCCTCTTCCTGCTTCTCCTTGGTTCCTGCTGGGCCGAGCAGTCAGGTACCATCCTTCTTTTTGGTCTTTTTGGGTTTTTTGATTTTTTTTGCTTTTTTTTTATAAGAAACACCTGAAACTAAGAGAAAGAAAAAGATCAAAAGAAAAAGAAAGAAAAATCCTAAAGAAAACAATACCTAAATGGGTTGCCTCCCATTAAGCGCTTTTGTTTTAAGTCTTTTAGCTCGACTTTTAGTGTTGGACGTGACTTATTCCAATGAAGAAGACCTTGTCCTGAGACAAGTCTTTTTGGACATCTCCTTGCTTTGCTTAGCAGGTTCTTCGTCACTCCAAAGTTCTTCTTCAAACTCTTCTGCTGCAGAACGTTTTCCTGCTTCGCTGTTGTATGGAACAGCTTCTGTGAAGACATCTTTGTCGATATTAGCAAATGAAATCCTCCGGTTTGGCCAGTCCATTATAGCTCCGGAAGTTGCTAGAAAAGACCATCCCAGAATCACTGGATATGTTGCATCTCTCGTCTCGACAATGTAGAAGTCGACAGGCACTATGCAATCTCCTATTCTCAAAGGAATTTCATGAGCTATTCCTTGAGGTGTTGCATTAGAATCATCAGCTAAGCTAATCTTTGCTCTAGTCCTGCACATGTGTCTAATACCAAGTCTCAAAGCAATTGCCTTGGACATCATGTTAAGACAAGCTCCAGAATCACATAGCACGTTTTTAAACATTTCTCCTCTAATAGAACAAGAGATAAGAAACTGACCTGTAGTCTTGACTTTATGGAGAATTCGAACTTGCCTTTCTCTGTAGGTGTTGGCTGGTGTCTCAAATGCAGAATATGATTCACAAAAGAAAGCTGCAGCGTCATATTCAGTGATTGAATCAATGTATGGCATCTTTATCTCGCTGCACGTCTGGTCTTCTTGGATTGAAGAATCAGCTGAATCTTCAACACATTCCCTTGCCATCATACAAGGTAATGATTCATGCCAATCTGGTTCTTCATCTGAAACTTGGTTTTCTTCTTCCTGAGTTGCTTTTTTAGGTGCTGGAGGCTGAAGTTGGGACAGAAGGTGTATTATTTTCTTTTCAAAACCCGGAGGAGCATTTGAACGACCAACTCCCGCGGTCAGAGGAGTCGCGACCGCGGGAAACAGGGCCTTGGCCGCGGTCGGAAAGCTTGGACCCGCTACTCCGGATGAAATCTGCTCATAGTCCGTCTCTTCCTTCTTGTACTTGATATGGACCTCTCCAGCTTCTTTATTGGGTAGACTAGCATCATATGAACTCATACCAGGGCGTTGTTGTGCATCTTCATCAGGATCTTTGGGAGATTTCTTAGAAAACCTCTTAATTTGCTCAATGTTGGGCATCTGCTCCATTCTTGCATCAATCTCCCGTGCTTTGAGCTCGAGTTTGTTCAGCCTGTGCTCGATCTCTTGCAACTCTTCATCTGTCTTCTCTCTATACCAGGAGGCGGATTCTCTGACTTCTTTAATCTCCTGTTTTGATTCAACAATATCACTTGAGTTTTGTATGATTTCATACCCTTGTCTTGTCTGCTCTGTTGCGACTTGGTGGATCATCCCAGCTAGTGTTTGTGAGTCCTTGTGGGTTTGCTCTTCCAAAACTCGAACATGATTGGCCATCCCATCGAATTTTTTGTTGAACTCTTCAGAGATTGAATCAATTTTCTTGAGCAGGGTGTTCTCGGTGAGAATCTGCTGATCAAAGAACTGGTTTATCGTCCCCTCGAGGCGTCCCAAACGTCTGCTGATCCTCAAGTTGTCCTCTTGCTGACTAGGGTTCTGAAGTGGAGGATTATAGGCGTGTGGCTCGAAGTAGGTCGGAGGAGGGCCATAAGGATCTTCCCGGCGTCAAACAGTCTCTCTGCGCCGGTGGTAAGGGTGGTTTGGCTGGCTGTATCGATCCATGTAGCTAAGATTTCGACCTTGGTATTCTTCTCTGCGTCTTGTGGCTTGAGGAGTGTTATAGAAACTTTCCTCATAGTGTATATTTCGATTTATAGGATCCATATCTTCTGAAATGGAAATAAAATAACCGAAAAATGGAAAGTTGCAGAAAATGGGGTTCTAGAGTCGATTTACTAACCTTTCTCGGGGTTGTGCAGAAAAGAAAACGCATGCCTTCCCCGGCAACGGCGCCAAAAACTTGATGGTGTTTGACTTGATGTGTGTCGAGGGTTTGTCAAGTTTTACCCTAATTGAAATCAATAGCCGCAAATGCACAGCTGATCGATTGTAGTACTTAGGGATCGAATCCACAGGGAAGGAGGATCTTTTTCTGCAAAAAGCCTTTGAAATAAGTTAAAGTAAGGAAGTCTAGAACAAAAACGGTTTAATGGGGGTTTGGTAGTGTGTTTAAAATGTAAAAACGAAATATTAAAAGAGAATACGGAAATTAAATGACGTAATAACTAAACTTAATGAAAATGACTAAAAATGATAAAAACGGATATTTTAATGCTTAAATGAAAATGAACTAAAAAGGAAAGACAATATTGAACTAAAGCTTAAAGAAAATCGGTGTAAAACAATGGAAAAGAAAGCGTTGGGGTTCAGGGAAGTTTTCTCAGGGGTACGAACGATTCAAAACATTGCTAGAGAGGAAATTTGGTAAGATCTTAGCTTAAAATTTTCGAACTGGAGTCACAGACGTATGAATACGCCACTGTCGTGATCATAGAAAACTATCTCTCTCAACCCTGACCAGTAGGTTTCCACTCTGGCCCTGGAAGAGAAGAGATGCATTATGTTTAAGACTCGTCCTAATTCACAAATCGCCCATAGGTAGGTTTCCACTCCTATGTTTGTTTTGCTCTCCCAAACTAGATCTGATACCTGATGAACACTTTCGTGTCACCAAGCATCTGGATCAGATTGTAGTTCATGACGCTACTCTCATGCAGTAAAAACGAATTCAGAAGAAAAAGTTCTAAGATTCGGCTCAAAAGCTCATGGAATCCTCATCGAACATATAAATCCCCATCGAACATATAAATCCCCATCGAAAATCCCTTAATCCCAACAATAAAACTACTCAGACATAATGAACGAAATCAAAGACATAGTATTAAGAAGTAGAATAGAAACCGAAATTGAAAAAGAAAGAACAAGGGTTCAAGAGAACAAATCTCTCTCTCCCTAAAAGCTAAAGCAAAAAAGTATTCTAAAACAATAAGAAAGATAGAAGATGATCGATTAGGGTTCCTAAGACATGTATTTATAGTGCTCAAGACCTCTCTCGACGTCACTTAGGGTTTCTCCAAATGAGAGAATCATTGTGGGCTTCAGAAATGGGCTTTTGGGCTCGTAGGTTGATGGCCGCGTTTGGGACAAGTGTGACCGCGGTGGATGAGTGGTTTGCCGCGGTCGGGATGCTCCTGACCGCGGGAAAATGCTTATTGGCCGCGGGTGGAAGTGCTTGCCGGCTGGTTTACGGGACATCTTGCTCTTCGCGTATCTTTTGATTGAACCGTTGGATTGCCAAGCTGTAAAGTGCACTGGAAAGCTGATACTTCCATCTTTAAGGTCTCCAAATTTGAGATGGATCAGACGGTGAGAAGGCCTTCAATCAGGGGTGAACTTCTGACGGTTTAACTCTGAGCTGAAATCTGGTTTTCTATCCATTTTGTTAAGCTTTTCCCTAAGTTACCTGAAAAGAGTCTTGGAACTACAAATACTAGAAAAACATAATAAAAGTACTTAAAAGCAATGAAAAACAGAGAAAAAGTATTTCAAAACGATCCATAAAAGTGGTCAAAATACGGTGTTATCAAGTCTCGAGTTTAAAAAACAGAACTTGGTCCCCTTCTTTGAATTCTCTCTTGTGTATCTTCTTGTCATGGAGCGCCTTGGTTCTTTCCTTGTAGATTTTAGAGCTCTCAAAAGCATCTAAACGGATCTCATCGAGCTCGTGAAGCTGTAGAACTCTCTCTTCCTGAGCTGTTTTGATATCAAAGTTCAAAAGCTTCACTGCCCACAAGGCTTTGTACTCCAGCTCAACCGGTAAATGGCAACTTTTCCCATAGAGCAAGTTAAATGGTGAGGTTCCAATGGGGGTTTTGTACGTGGTTCTGTAAGCCCACAAAGCATCATCAAGCTTCTTGCTCCAATCTTTCCTAGATGAGCTCACGGTCCTCTCCAAAATAGCCTTGATCTGGCGGTTTGAGACCTCCACTTGACCGCTTGTTTGAGGATGATAAGGGCTAGCCACCATGTGCTTTACTCCGTGCTTCTTCAAAAGACTCTCAAGAGTCTTATTGATGAAATGGCTACCTCTATCACTGATAACTACCCTTGTAACTCCAAACCATGGGAAAATGATGCTCTTAAAGAGCTTTACCACAACTTTTGAATCATTGGTCGGAGATGCAACCGCTTCTACCCACTTGCTCACATAGTCGACAGCTACTAGTATATACTGATTCCCGTATGAGCTTACAAAGGGACCCACGAAATCAATGCCCCAACAGTCGAAGACCTTGACTTCAAGAATCGGGTTCTGAGGCATTTCATTCCTCTTGGATATGTTACCGTGCCTTTGACAAGCTTCACACCTTGAAACAACACTCTGAGCATCTCTAAACATAGTTGGCCACCAAAAACCACTTCGTAGAACCTTAGCCACCGTCTTGAAAGCACCTAAGTGGCCACCGTACGCTGAACCGTGGCATTCTTGTAGCACCGGGTAAATCTCTTCCTCAGCCAAGCATCGTCTATAGAGATGGTCCTTGTTAAGCACGTATAAATACGGCTCATCCCAATGGTACCTCATTTACATCTCTAAAGAACTTCTTCCTTTGATAAGAATCTAGCTCTGGTGGTTCTAAACCGCATGACAAGTAGTTCACAAGATCTGCAAACCATGGGAGGTTTCGTTCCTTGTTCGTGTTGGCTTCCTCCACTTCTAAGTAGGACTTGACTAGCATGAGATTTTCTTCGGGCAAAGCATCGTCTATAGGCACTTGTTCTTCGATTCTCAGCCTTGAGAGATAGTCGGCAGCTCCATTCTCAATACCTTTCTTATCAAGCACCTCCATATCAAACTCTTTAAGCAACAAAACCCATCTGAGAAACCTCGGCTTAGCATCTTTATTGGTCATGAGGTATCTCAAAGCCGTGTGATCTGTATAGACCTTGACCTTTGATCCCACGAGATAGCTCCTGAATTTATCAAACGCAAACACAATGGCCAGGATTTCTTTCTCGGTGGTAGCGTACTTCTCTTGAGCTTAGTCCAATGTGCGGCTCGCATAATAGATCACATGGAGCTTCTTATCTTTCTTTTGCCCCAAGACAGCTCCCACAGCATAATCCGATGCATCCGTCATCACTTCGACGGGTAACGACCAATCAGGGGCCTAGACGATCGGTGCACTGATTAATGCCTCCTTGATTCTCTTGAAAGCTTCCTCACACTCATCATCAAAGATAAACTCCACCTCTTTGCAAAATAGCCTCGTCAAGGGTCGGGCTATTTTAGAGAAATCTTTGATGAATTTTCTGTAAAACCCTACGTGACCAAGGAAGCTTCTAATCCCTTTTACTGAGTTCGGAGCTTGTAGGTTCACCATAACCTTGATCTTAGTTTTGTCCACCTCTATGCCTTTCTCTGATACCTTGTGACCCAAGACAGTCCCTTCTTGAACCATGAAATGGCATTTCTCACATCGCTTTAAAACCTGAGATAGATTAGAAAGACAATCGGAGAAAGAGGAGGCGTAGACAGAAAAATTGTCCATGAACACCTCCACTTTCTCTTCAATGATATGCATCATACACCTTTGAAAAGTAGCCGGTGCATTACAAAGACCAAAAGACATTCTCCTATAAGCATAAGTGCCATAAGGGCATGTAAATGTTGTTTTCTCTTGATCTTGGGGATCTATGGGGATTCGAAAGAACCCCGAGTACCCATCAAGAAAACAAAAATAAGGATGGTTAGCTAGCCTCTCAAGCATTTGATCAATGAATGGCAAAGGGAAACGATCTTTTCTAGAAGCAGAATTCAGTTTTCTATAGTCTATGCACATGCGATGACCGGTTATGGTTCTTTGGGCTATAAGCTCATCCTTTCGTTTTTAACCACCGTGATACCACCTTTCTTGGGCACAATGTGAACAGGAGATACCCACCTTGAGTCAGAGATTGGGTAAATTATCCCTGCCTCAAGGAGTTTGAGTATCTCCTTCTTAACCACCTCTTTGAGGTTCGGGTTAAGGTATCGTTGATGCTCAATAGAAGACATAGCTTGGTCTTCTAGGTGTATCCTGTGGGTACATATGTCAGGAGGGATCCCTCTAATATCAGCCAACGAATACCCTATGGCTCTCCTGAACTTTCTTATCTTGCTAAGCAATGCACTCTCTTCATGTTCTAATAAGCTATCATTGATGATTACGGGATATGAAGAGTCTGAGCCTAAGAAAGCGTACCTCAGCCCTGTTGGTAGAGGCTTGAGCTCAACAGGGGGTGCATCAGCCTCATTCCAATCAGCATCGAAGCTGCATTGGCTCTGAACAGCTTCCTTGGCATTTCCTTTCTCGCGCGGTTTACCACTGACCTCGGCATAAGATGTCGCGGCCATGATACTCTGAGGTGTCTAAAATGTCGAGGCCACTCTTCCTGAGCTCGAGAAACCTCGTCTCAGCTTCAAGTTCCTTCGGTTGGTCCAGAAGACGCTTGTACACCTCGCTTTCTTCGTTCAAGTACCCGTGCTCGCTGTGTTCCCGAGTTAAAACTACTTGTAACGGGTCCTCTGCGTTCAACTCTTCTAGGAGCTCGTCAGCTAGCTCCTCCAAAGTTTCCACATAGAAAGCTTGACCTCCAATGGTCGGTTTCTTCATTATCTCTTTCACGTCGAACTTCATAGTCTCGGAACCGAGGTGTAGCTCGATCATGCCCCCTCTTACGTCGATGATCGCTCCTGCTATTGCTAAGAACGGTCTCCCCAAGATGATGGGGTCAGCAGGCTCCTCGTCCATCTCTAGAACTATGAAATCAGTCGGGATCTCTATCTCACCTATTCTCAAAGGCAGATCCTCAAGTAAGCCCACCGGTAGTCTCACCGATCTATCAGCTAATACAAGGGAGATCTTGGCCGACTTATAGCTTTTAAACCCCAATCTCTTGGCCACCGTGTAAGGCATTAAGCTCACAGAAGCTCCTAGATCACACAAGAAACTTGAGAACTTCAAGTGACCTATGGCACACGGCAAAGTAAAGCTTCCCGGATCGGATAGCTTTCTTGGTATATGATGCAACCATGATAAAACCAATCACATCTTTGGTCTATCAACAAATGATCCAATTCAAATCAAGCCCAGAATCTCAAGAAGTTTCTAGAAGAAAATCAGATCATGGATATATCAAGAAATTGTCTAGATACAAAGAATTAATCTCCATTAAATCTGATGGCTAAATTGGGGGAAGAAGACCATATGTTTAATTTAGCTGATTTTCTCCTCTTTTTATTGTGCATAATTTTCTCTTGTAATTAATTTTTTTGACCTTGAAGGTCTTGTAAATGAGCCTATAAAAGCTCATCACTTGTCATTGTAAAAAGATATACAGATTTTTGGAAAAATAGAAAGAAAGAGTTTTCTCTCTAAAGCTTAGGCTTTGTTTTTGTTTATCTAAGTTAGGTGGGATTCTTTTACTTATTAAACATTAAATCTATGTCTTTTGTGTGAGATTCCTTAAGACTAGGTTTGTGAACTCATCACAAGGGCTTTCACACCCTTGAGTGGCATTCTTCGATCCACCATCATCATTCTATCAATCCGCTGTTTGAAGATCTGGTTATCCGAAGTCATATAAGCCATTGACAGCTCTGTGCTTGTATCATTTTTGGGGTTTTGACATGTTGTTTTTTAGTTTTTTTAAAAACAAATTAAGAAAACAGAGTGAAATAATTAAAAAAAAAAATATTTTCTTTTTTTTTTTATGAAAGATGAAAAAAAATTAAAAGAACAATTTTTTTTTTAATTTATAAAAAGAAAACAAAGTGAAAAACAATTTCTTTTGGATTTTTTTTAAACAAAATAAATAAATAAACTGAAATTTTTTTTTTTTTTAATTTCAAATGAAAAAAAAAAATACTCAGAAAACAAATCAAAACTGATACAAGCACAGAGCTGTCAATGGCTTATATGACTTCGGATAAACAGATCTTCAAGCAGCGGATTGATAGAACGATGATGGTGGATCGAAGAACGCCATTCAAGGGTGTGAAACCCCTTGTGATGAGTTCACAAACCTAGTCTTAAGGAATCTCACACAAAATACATAGATTTAATGTTTACTAAGTAAAGGAATCCCACCTAACTTAAATAAACAAAAAAAAGCCTAAGCTTTAGAGAAAAACTCTTTCTTTCAATTTTTCCAAAAATCTGTATATATTTTTAAAATGACAAGTGATGAGCTTTTATAGGCTCATTTACAAGACCTTCAAGGTCAAAAAAAATAATTATAAGAGAAAATTATGCACAATAAAAAGAGGAGAAAAATCAGCTAAATTAAACATATGGTCTTCTTCCCCCAATTTAGCCATCAGATTTAATGGAGATGAATTATTTGTATCTAGACAACTTCTTGATATATCCATGATCTGATTTTCTTCTAGAAACTTTTTGAGATTCTGGGCTTGATTTGAATTGGATCATTTGTTGATAGACCAATGATGTGATTGGTTTTATCATGGTTGCATCATTCTCTCCTTCTTCAAACGGTTTTGTCCTCAAAACCGTTTCAACTTGGTGATGTTGTGGCCTTGGTTTTGACATTTTTTTTGAATTAAGAAAACAGAGTGAAATAATTATAACAAAAATTTTTTTTTGAAGGATGAAAACAATTTAAAAATAACAGAAGCTTTTTTTCGTTTTTTTAGGATAATTTAAAAATAGTTGAAAAATTACTTTTGTTTTTTTTTTTGAATTTATAAAAATGAAAAAAGTGAAAACAATTTCTTTTGGAATTTTTTTTTATTTTTTTTTCAAAAAAATAAATAAATAAACTGCAAATTTCTCCTTTTTCTAATTTTCAAATCAAAAAAATATTTAGAAAACAAATCAAAACAATTTTGTGGATTTTTTTTTAATAAAACAAAAGAAAATGAAAATAATAAAGGTTGGAAGAACACCAAAATTGATACAAGCACCAAGCTGTCAAGGGCTTCAGATGAACAAATCTTCAAATCTCTGATAGATAGATTAATCACATTGGATGGATACAACCTGATGGATAGGAGCTTTTAGCTCTGATACCAAAAATGATACAAGCACAGAGCTGTCAATGGCTTATATGACTTCGGATAAACAGATCTTCAAGCAGCGGATTGATAGAACGATGATGGTGGATCGAAGAACGCCACTCAAGGGTGTGAAAGCCCTTGTGATGAGTTCACAAACCTAGTCTTAAGAAATCTCACACAAAAGACATAGATTTAATGTTTACTAAGTAAAGGAATCCCACCTAACTTAGATAAACAAAAACAAAGCCTTTGCTTTAGAGAGAAAACTCTTTCTTTTTATTTTTCCAAAAATCTGTATATCTTTTTACAATGACAAGTGATGAGCTTTTATAAATTCATTTACAAGACCTTCAAGGTCAAAAAAATTAATTACAAGAGAAAATTATGCACAATAAAAAGAGGAGAAAAATTAGCTAAATTAAACATATGGTCTTCTTCCCCCAATTTAGCCATCAGATTTAATGGAGATTAATTCTTTGTATCTAGAAAACTTCTTGATATATCCATGATCTGATTTTCTTCTAGAAACTTCTTGAGATTCTGGGCTTGATTTGAATTGGATCTTTTGTTGATAGACCAAAGATGTGATTGGTTTTATCATGGTTGCATCATTATAGACCTCCTTTGAATGATAGCGCTGCACTCGTGACTCAGTATTACCATACCCTGGAGCTCCTTTGTCTTGTTGAGGATAGCATCCTTTAGAAACTTTCCAAGCTGTGGTATAGCTAAGAAAGTATCTATGATAGGCAAGGTCATTTGCGTGTTCTCCAAGTGTTTTTCAAAGACCGCCTTGGCTCTATCTAGGATTTGTTTCTTGAAACGCCTTGGGAATGGTATCTTCGGCTGGTAAGGTGGTGGTGGAACGTATGGCTTTTCAAGCTCAGGTGTCTTCTCCACCTCTTTACCTTTGTCTTTGATCGGTTCTTTCTCCAAAATCTCTTCTTGCGCATCATCAGAGGCTGCCTCCCCACCAATTTGCTCATTGTCCTCAATGAGCTTTGTCTTAGGTTCTGGAGCTTGTAATTCCTTTCCACTCCTCAATGTGATGGCGTTCACATACTCCTTGGGGTTAGGCTCTGGCTTACCTGGTAAAGCCGGTCCTCGTGATGATGTAGAAGCTTGATTCTGCTTAAGCTCCCGGATATCCTGTTGCATTGTTGCGTGTTGGCTCTCAACTCGTTGCTGACCCTGTAACAGCTGCTGTAGAATCCCACAGACGTCGGGCCCTATCTTATTCTTAGCCGTTCCCTGAATCTGTTGCTGATTACCCATCGGCTGCGGATTGAACCCTGGTGGAAACTTATGCTGTTGCGGTTGGCTGCTGAAGTTGTTGCTCTGAGCTGGTTGGTTCTGCTGACTGTAACTCTGTTGCTGCCCACTGAACTGTTGCTTGGGCTGAAAGTTGTCCTGGGCAGGGTGCACTTGGTCTTGAGGATTAGCCACATTTGGGTTTAGGTATGAGAGGTTTGGGTTGTTTCCAAAGTTTTTAAACCGCTGATACCTTTGTTGGTTTCCAATGTAGTTTATCTCCTCTTGAGTTAGACTATCTTCATTAACATTATCAAAGCTTGGACCTTGCTCATCGAACTCACCAAACAAAATGTATTGGCTTTTGTGTAGCCATGAGGACCTTGTCAAGCTGGCTCTGTAGCTCACTTATATCTTTCTCCATGCACTGTTCTTTACTAGATCCCTCTGAACGGTTTGCTCTGTCAAAATCTTCTCCATACGTGTCATTAGACATGGCGAGGTTCTCCACTAGTTCCATTGCCGCGTTTATCTCTTTCCCAAGAAAATTTCCGTTTGAGGCTGTATCTAGTTGGTTCCTGATCTTGGGGAGGGAACCTCGGTATAGAGTACTCAGGAGGAAAGCCTCCAAGAAGCCGTGGTGTGGGCATTAGTTGGTATAGCTTCTGAACCGTTCCCATTCTTCACTAAAGCTCTCGTTGTTATGTTGTGTGAAACTAGAGATCTGATTCCTCAGCTTGGCCGTGAGTGATGTGGAGAAGAACTTGGACAAGAACGCCAGCTTGCATTGCTCACACGTTTGTATAGAACCCCTCGGGATGTTCTTTTCCCATTGGTGAGCTTTATCACCGAGGCTGAATGGGAACAGGCGTAGCTTGAAACTATCCTCGGACACGCCATTTATCTTTGTCAGGTCACAAACTCGATCAAATTGATCAAGATGCTCTAGAGGGTCCTCTCCGGGTAGACCGTGAAACTTGGTGTTCTGCACCATATTGAGCAGGGAAGCTTTAACTTCAAAGTTGTTGTTTTGGACAGGTGGTGCCTGAATCCTGGCTCTATATTGGTGCGCGTTAGCTTGGTCATTTTCTCCAACAAAGACCGGAGGAGGTTGTCTCTGAGCTTGTGGCGGAGGCTGATGAACATGATGGGCTTGTTGCTTGTTTCTGTTCGCTTGATGTTGATTATGCTGAGCAAGCCGTTCATTTCTTTGAGCATGTTGTTGATTATCGTAGGCTTGTTGTTCATTCCTCTCTGCCTGCACTTATTTAGCCTGAGCCTGGTGCTCGGCATCCTGAGCCTGTTGCTCTATTCTTTGCTGTTCTGCCATACCAAGTCTTTCAAAGTAACGTTCTCTCTCGCGAGCTCGCCTTTTGATTCGGTTGATGTTGTTGTCGTCAGGGAGAGGCGGTTCTGTTCTGCGAGACCTGATTTTCATGCACCTGAAAGCAAAGCCAGAACTTGCAAAAGAGTTAGTAAAACAAAAAAAGTAAA
This sequence comes from Eutrema salsugineum, assembly GCF_000478725.1. Lineage (NCBI taxonomy): Eukaryota > Viridiplantae > Streptophyta > Magnoliopsida > Brassicales > Brassicaceae > Eutrema > Eutrema salsugineum. The sequence goes on along the minus strand of NW_006256821.1, from coordinate 1,509,123 downwards.
GTCTTGATCTCAAGAACAAATAAGAGACTAATGCTCCCACAAGTTGGCAACGGCGCCAATTGATAACTAAGAGTTTTCAGGCTCTTTGTAGAGGTTATCAATCCCCTGTCTTGTAGTACAAGGGTTTATCAATACAAACTTGTGTATGAGGCACTATTCTATGTTACTTGTGATCTTAAGTCAAGATGATCAAACAAGGGTTGTTAACTAATCTACTTAGCAAGCGAATAAACATGAAAATGAAACAAAAGATGATATTTAAACTAAGTGAGGATGCAAAAGATGATAAATGATAAAGGCAGAGGCTTTAGACAGGATCAAAGACTTGGGTGCTTCCAAGCTAAACTAGTGAGTTAATGAATCAATATTATCAAGCAGTTTCATTATAACATGCACTAGTGAAGGGTAAATGTTGCAGGTCAGCCCGGAACAAACCGGGTACTGAACGCTCTTCTTGGGTCGTCGGGTGAGCACCACGGTGTGTGAGAGAGTGAAGCCGAAGTCTTGATGCTGAGGGGTGCACGTGAGCAAAGATCAAGATGAAGATCTTGTGAAGAACACGTCAAGAACATGCATAAACCCTTGTCTTCAATCCATCTTCACGTGCTTCCTTCAAGTCACTTTGTTCTTGAATCTGGGTTCGTGACAAGGGACCTTGGCATGTAATGCCGAGGTGCTTGGTAGGACCTTGGCATGTAATGCCGAGGTGCTTGGTAGTCGAGGGGTTCAGGAAGTTGGAGTCCGTCATGTAATACCGAGGTCTTTATACCGAGGTTCATGTCCAACACTTAGTCGTTTTCAGCTTCACTTCTCTTGCATGCATGCCTCCATCTTGACATACTGAGGAGTTAGTACGACGTTTAGACCAAAAAGCTTTCAGGGGATGAGCCTCGGTGATATGTCTATATTTTACATCATTTAGAGTGCATTTTAGAGTCCTCATTATGTGTTTTCCCCATGTAAATTGAGTCTTTAGGCATGAAAATAGGATTTAGGGCTTGCATTAGGTCCCAAAGAGTTTTGCATGTTTTGAAATCCTTATCAGGTGCTTTGGGAGTCATTTGGAGCCTAAGAAGAGGAGCAGAGAAGAAGACGGTGAAGAAAAAGGTCAAAAATGGTGAAAACCGCTTGGAGGAATTTCTCGGCCAAATCGCGTACCGGACGGACAGAAACCTCGGCCAAAATCCTTACCGATCGTTCAACCTCGACCAAAAAGCTTACTGATCGCTCAGCACCGACCAAAGTCCGTACCGATCGACCAAAGTCAGCCTGGGTCGAAGATCAGGTGTAAATACCGCGGGTTGAGTTTTTGGCCGAGGCGAAGGAATTTTTACGACCAAAAAGCTTACCGCGGTACACAGCCCTCGGCCATTTTCCTTACCGCGGGAAGCTTTTCTCGACCAAAATTTGTCCTTGTCCGCGCGTTTCAAAGATCAGCAATCCGGGGAACCTTCCGGTCCGAACCAGTTGGCGGGGTCTTCAGCAAAGTTGGAGATAATCAAACAAAGATCCCAGAACAGTTGGAATCATCCAATTCGGACCAGTGGGGAGAAAGATACAGCTTCCGGAAGATGCACCAACATTACGCGCATCCGAGAACCGAACGGTGGAGTACAAAGATCACGGCGGACGGAACCTTTCCGGACCGAACCAGCTTGCCGGGTCTTCATCAAAGTTTGAGATCTTTGAAAGACCTTTTCAGAAAGGTTGGGATCGCTAAATTCGGACGAGTGGTTTGAAAGATAAAGTCTCCGGAGTTCACATCGGTCCAAACAGCTTATTTCCCGGTGATTCCAATGCGGTTCAAAGATGTGAAATCCAGGAAGCCTTCCACTTCCCAAGCTCCGACAGTTTCTTCACCAAAGTTCGAGCTTATTGAGTCATCTTGACTATGGAACTGGTCTCAGAGCATTTGGAGTCGTGGGTTGAAAGTTACTGTTTCCGGGAGGTGACATGGTCGATACGAACCCAAATATGTTGCGGTACGCGCTAAGTGTTTTCTCAGGGCTCGGCATCGTTACCTCGACATCGGCCAAGTCAAGGCTCATATTTTGGGAGTATTCTGAACTAGGCCTCGTGCTGACGCCTCGGCACGCTGGAATCAAGGCATGCACACGTAAAAAAATGAAGCTGGAAACGACTAAGTGTTGAACGTGCACCTCGGCGCAATGACCTCGGCGTGCATGCCGGCCCCTGTTCGCTCAAACCCCTCGACTACCAAGCGCCTCGGCATTTCATGCCGAGGTCCATTGTCACGAACCCAGAATCAAGAACAAAGCTGCCCAAGAACACACACATGAAGATGGATCGAAGACTAGGGTTCATGCATGTTTTTTGACGTGTTCTTCACGAGATCTTCATTTGGATCTGGACTCACGTGCACTCCTCGACATGAAGACCTCGGCTTCACTCTCCGACACACCGTGGCACTTGCCCATCAACCCAAGAACGCGGTTCAGTACCCGGTTTGTTCCGGGCTGACCCGCAACACTTTACCTTTGCTATATATACATTTTGAGACTAAAAACCTAATCATCTTATCTCTTATCTGTTTTTAGCTTTAAGAACTTGCCTCTTTGGTAAAATTTGATCATTCTAATCCGATATCTCGCTTTTGCATGAGAAATCTTGTTCCTTCTTTATTTCTTTGATCACCTAACATTAAACTCCTCATCATGACCAACTACACGTCTTGCAAAAGACTTAGTGAGCTCGTTATGATTAGTGAGTAGTCGTTTAAGCGGCTTTAGATGAGTAGATTAGGGTGCTTTCAAGGTAGATTAGTGGGTTTAGGTGTCTAGTCTTGCATGTTTCATTCTTTAACCGACGAGATCTCTAGGCTGGATCCAAGCACATCACTTGAGGTTCAGATCTGAGACATATCTCGCATCAAAAGTGTTTGTAAAAATGTCTGAACCACTCGGTTATGGGTTTAAGAGTCTTTCATCGCGAGAGTGATAGTTTTTTCTCTTAAATGACATTTTTGAACTGATTCTTATTGCTGATTGATTCGACGCTTCTCAAAAGACATTTTTGGTATGAAGGAGAATCAATTTAGATGCTTAATACTTTCATGAGAAGATTAACATGCCTTGAGTTCAAAGTTAAATGAAACCGCTTGATGTTTTGATTCATTAACCCACTAGTTGAACTTGGAAGCACCCGAGTCAAGTATCTCGTCTAAAGTCTCTTGCTTTATTACATATTATCATCATCTGAATCGCTTAGTTATCATTTGCATCTTTGCCTTGTTTGATTCTCATCATTTACTTTACTTACATGTTTAATCGTTGTTATTTAGCTTAGCAAAACCTTCACTCTTTTTATCTTGACTTAAATAAACAAACAACATAGACTAGTGTCTCGTTGACAAGTCTGGATTGACACCTCTTAGTACTACTTTGACAAGGGGATTGATAGCCCTGAGACCCTAAAAAGTCTTATCTATCACTCGGCCTGAACAATGTCGAGGTAACAATGCCGAGGTCTGTAGAAACACTTAGCGCATATCGCAACTCCTTTGGGCTCATATCGACTAATTCGTCTTCCGGAGGCAATAACTTTCAGCACACAACTCCAAATTGTGCGACCTCAGGCGTTCTGGAAAGAGCATTCACAGACCTTGAATATTGATGGGGCCCCGTAAGCTGGTTCGAGCTGGAAGGGCTTCGTCGCACGTAATCTTTGAAACTCATCTGATCGGTTTTTGGATGCATACGAGACAGGCGTGTCTTCGGAGGTGATATCTCTTTACTCACAGGTCCGAATTACGTGATTCCAACTGTTCTGGGATCTTGGCTTGATTATCTCCAACTTTGATGAAGATCCCGTCAACTGATTCGGACTGGAAGTTTCCCGGATTTGAGATCTTTGAGGTGCACGGGTGAAAATGGGATTTAGCCGATAAATGCTTCCCGCTGTAAGGAAAATATCCGATAATCATGTACTGCGGTAAGCTTTTTAGCCGATAAAAAGTTCTCGCATCGGCATAAAATTTTACCCGATGGAGTTTTCACCCGGTAATGATTTTTAGCCTGTAAAAGCCACCCGATAGCGATTTTGGCCGATGTTCTGATCCAGCCGAGAAATTCCTCCAAGCGGTTTTCACCATTTTTGATCTTTTCTTCAATGTTTTCACTTCTGATCCTAACTTTGAGCTACAAACGTCTTCTAAAGCACCTGATAAAGATTTCAAACCATGCAAAACTCATTGGGACCTAATGCAAGTCCTAAAGCTTAGTTTGACGCCTAAAGACCTAATATGAATGAGAAAACACATGATTTGACCTCTAAAATGCAGCCTAAATGATGCAAAATATAGACATATCACGAGTTAAAACCTTGTAGACTAAGCCGCATTTCCTTCTCAGTCGAAAGCGTGAACATCTGTGCGGTTCAGGTTCTTTTGCTCTCTAACTCTCACACCCATATAGCACAGGTTTTGAAGTATGTGTGCGAGTGGTCTCCTTCTTCCAAGTCGCAGGCCCAACTCGGTCTGATCCGTGAACACATGTGCTACTCGGTCGCAGCTCATTTCCAGGATTCAATCTCTAAGTGCTGCGAGCTATCTACAGTCACATATCTACAGTCGCAGCTCATTTCCAGGATTCAATCTCTAAGTGCTGCGAGTTAACCAAGTCGCAGAACCATCTCGCACAATCCAAGTCTCCTCGGACCACTCCACATTCGGGGGAGCGTAACTTCCAGGATATGGATCTAAATGGCTTGATTCTAACTTCAGTGGATAGAGCTCTCAAATATCTCGATCTTTGGTGAAGAGATTGTTAGCGTTGGGAAGTGGAAGGTTCTGCGGACGTCTCATCTCTGAAGTGCATTGAAACGATTAAAAAGAAGCTTTTGGACCAGTGTTTACTCCGAAGATTGTATCTTTCAGCACATATCTCCAAATCGGAAGCTATCAGATGTTATGGAAAGATAACTCAAAGAAATAGAATCTTGATTAATACCTTGGCAGCTGAATCGGACTGGAAAGGCATCGTCCCACGCAATCTTTATGACTCATCGGATCGGTCTTGAAACTGTAGCGAGACAGGTGTGTCTTCTGGTAAGCTTAACTCTCAGCTCACGACTCCAAATCCAATGATTATACCTGTTCTGGATCCATGACCGGATAATCCCCAACTTTTTTGATGACCCTGTAAGCTGAGTCGGACGTTAAGACTCCCCTGACAGGCAATCGTTCAGACGTATCAGATTGCCCCGGAATAGATGTGAGATAGGTCTGTCTTCCGGTGGCCGTATATTTCAGCTCAATGCTCCAAATTCATCGTTTCCAATTTTTCTGAAATTTAAACTCAATTATCTTGATTTTTTTCTGAAGACCCCAGAGGCTGAATCGGCCGGCAAGACTTTTCGGTAACGTGATGTCGAAGATGTATCTGCACCCGAGATTTTTGGCCGAGAAACTTGAACAGCCAGTTACGTGTTTTGGCCGAGAGATCTACCCACAGGATGGATTTTAGCCGATAATCATCGACCATCAGTACATCATTTTGCCGAGAAACTCAAAATTGCTCCTCTACACCATTTTTTGATCATTTCAACTCCATTTCTTCGTCTAAATCACATTCTCCACTCCAAATAATCTCCATAAGCACCTGTTTAACACTCTAAACCATGCAAAACTCTTTTGGACCTAATGCAATCTCTAAAGTCCTTAAACAATGCCTAAAGACCTAAAATGTATGCAAATGAGACATGATTTGGACTTAAATATGTACACTTAATGATACAATTTATGAATATATCAGCTATCATTGATGATCACACGATATGAAGAATTAGAGCCAAGAAATGCATACCTGAGGCCACTTGGAAGTGGCTTGTGTTCCACTTTAGGAGCCTTAAGTTCACTCCAATATCCTTTGAAGTTTGCTTGCTCAGATTGTGCTCTTTTTGTGTTGCTTCCTTGCCCTTGTTCCATGTCATTTTCCTCTTGAAACTAGACTTTTTCCTTGACATCTGGGATGATGCACCCCATTGTTAACTCCTTCTTCCATTGTCTCTCAAAAGTCAATGCACTCCAGGCTTGAAACAGCCAATGTTCTGCCCGGTGTTGTTTCTGGTGTTACCTCTCCTGATTTTGTACCGAGATGTGCCTCTAGAAGATGCAACCTAGAGCCAAAACAGTCTAAACTACTCTGAGAGTCAAGCATATACACCAGGCAAGGTTTTACCGATGTTGATCCCGGTGTATTCTTCTCCTTGTGAAAATTCTTTACACTGAGGTCCTTCTTACCGGTGTTCATCCCGGTGTAAATCCCACTCGGACTTGTGGCATTAGAAACAGTTGACTCCCAGCAAGAAATGGCCAATGTACACCTCGGTGTAGTCCTGTTCCTTTGATGATCATTCACTCCAAGTTCCACATCAGGGATATGCACCCCAGAGTGAACAATCAATACATCTTGGTTTCAGTTTGGGAGACAAGGCTCATCAGTGGGAGAAGAACTTACCAAGAGGTTCAATCCAAACATGGGAACAATGTAAGCTGGCATTCCTCTCTAAATTCTTTTTCACATCAATGACAGCCAAGTTGAAGTATCAATTCTCAAGCTTTACCTAACACAACAATGAGAGTTTTGGGGAAGCATGGGAAAGGTTTAGGAGCTACATAAACCAATGTCCCCATCATGGTTTTTTCTGAGGCTTTACTCTTGAGTACTCTATACAGAGGTGCACTCCCTAAGATCAGGAATTAGTTGGATACAGCTTTTAATGGCAAATTCCTTGCCAAGGAGATACATGCAGCAATGGAGCTGGTAGAGAACCTTGCTATGAGTAATGAAACTTATGGGGAGAATTATGACAGAGCCAACAGAACTGAGGGCTCAAGTAAAGAGCAAAGAATGGAAACTTGATAAGGTCTTACTGGCTACCAGAAGCAACTAGACTATGTTGGAAAATTTGATGGTCAGTCTCCAAGGTTTGACAATGTCAATGAAGAAGGTCTTACTCAAGAGGAGCTGAACTATATTGAGAATCAGAACAGGTTTCAAAGGTACAATAACTTCAACACCAACCAGAACTTGTCTTATAGAAGCACCAATGTAGCAAACCCTCACGACCAGGTCTACCCTCCTCAACAAGATCAACAGAGCTTTGTTCCCAAAAACCAATTTCAAGGCACTACCAGCCCAAGCAGCAGTTTGTACAGCAGCCATGATAGACAAGACTTTTTAGGATCTCAGGGCTATCAATCCCCTTGTCAAAGTAGCACAAAGAGGTTAATCAATCCAGATGTGGTGTTAGACACTAAACTATGTGATCAGGTTCTTAATTCAAGCAAACAAGAGTGGGTTTTGATTAATCTAGAGACAACTACAAACTTAAACAGGTTTAAAGACTAATGACAATGACTAAACAAGAACTAAGCAATGACAAATGATGAGAATGTATGTATGATGATGAGAAAGGTCTTAGACATGATAGTGGATTAGGGTGCTTTCAGTGATAAATTAATGAGCTAATGAATCATATGATCAAGCAAGCCATTCAACATAAATATCTTTAATTAAGTTAATCCTCTCATGAAGGTATTAACTTCTATGCTAAAACAGTTTCTAACCCAATCATCATTAGTGAAACATGAGTTAACAAGCATTAAGAATCAGTTTAATCTGTCATTTAAGCATATAAACAATCACTCCCATGATGAATAACACTTAAATCTCTAACAACTTTGGTTCAGGCATTTCATCAAACACTTTTGGTGCATGAAATGCCCAGAATCCAGACCACATATGATTTGTATGGATCTAGCATAGAGAACAAGTTGTAGAGAATGGAATATGCATGATCTAACCCCTAAGCTCACTAATCTACCACTTAAGCACCCTAATCTACATATCTAAGACCTTAATATGGGATTACTCACTAATCATGATCAACACACTAGATCCTTTGCAAGATGTGTTGTTAATCATGATTAGAAGTGTGATTTGATGATAAGAAATGATGGAACAAGATGAAAAGAAACTCCAAATCGATATTAAGCTCCAATAACAAAGTGTATCAAGTGGTTTTTCACCAAAGAGGAAAAGAAGCTAAAAGTAGATAAAAGGTCCTCTCCAAATTAGGTCTAAAAACATTATATAGGATCCTTGGGCGAACCGGGTAAACCCGGAACAAACCGGGTACTGACCCGGCCTTGATGGGTGAAGATGGGTTTGCCACGGTCTGATGTGTTCTTGGTGTGACCGTGGCAACCTAACCGTGTCAAAGCTTTCTCTTGTGTTCTTGGTCGCCTTTTGATGCCACCGTCTGATCAAACCTCGTCCGAATCCCGTGGCTAGTCACCGTGTCAAACGCCGAAGATGTTCAAAAGTTGCCATGGTCAAGTCCCAGACCGTGGCATTCAGATCGTGTCAAAAACCGCATGCGTGTAAAATCCTTCCCAACCAAGCATTTGATTGCCACGGTCAAGCTCCAGACCGTGGCATTCAAACCGTGTCAAAACTCGAATGCATGTAAAAGTTGCCCCCAGCCATCTTCTGTTTTGCCACGGTTAAATGTAGACCGTGTCATGAAGCTCGTGCCAATTGCCGAAGGTTTGCACAAGTTGCCACGGTCAAGTCCCAGACCGTGGCATTCAGGCCGTGTCAAATGCCGAAGATGTGAAAAGTTCCTACCAGCCAAGTGTTCGTTTGCCATGGTTAAGTGTAGACCGTGGCATGAGGATCGTGTCATTCACCGAGGGTGTGCAAAAGTTGCCACGGCCAAGTGTGGACCGTGGCATTCCATCGCGGCATGTTTAACTTAGTCATTCTGGGCTGTCTGGACCACCTCGCATTCCGGAGAGTGTAACTTCCTGGAGAATTGTCCGAATTGAGTGATTCCGGTTGCAGAAGACAGAGGACTCATTTATCTCCAACTTCTGTGAAGGAAGCTTCGGTGCTGGGGAAGTGGAAGACTTCCTGGAGGGCTCATCTTCGCAATGCATTTACACGATCAGAGAGGGCCGTCTATACATATGTCGATTCCGGAGACCGTATCTTCCTGCTCATAGCTCTGAACTGGATGATATTGGATGTTCTGGAAAGAGAACTCAAATGTCTCTGATTCTGATGAAGGCCCCGGAAGCTGAATCGGCCTGGAAGTGCACCGTCCTTCGCATTCTTCAGAGCTTATCGGCTTGGTTCAAAACATCAGCGAAACAAGGGTTTCTTCCGACGAGCTTAACTCTCTGTTCCCACGTCCGAATTCCATGATTCCACTTGATATGAAACCGTGATCCAATCCTCTCCAACTTCTATGCAGCACCCGCCATCTGAATCGGACCGGAAGGTTCCCCGGACAGGCGATTTCTGAGACGTGTTTGCACCCAAAGATTTTGGCCGATACACTTCACTCGCGGTACATGAAAATGGCCGGTAAAGTCTACCCGCGGTACATGAAAATAGCCGAGAAAATCTTCCTCGTCAGCGAGAATGGCCGATAACCTCCAAAGACCCAATTTTGCCACTTTTCAAGCTTTGATCACCATTCCACCTCCTGGATTCATCTTTTCAGCTCCAAATGCACCTGATAAACACTCAAAACATGTAAAGACTCATTTGGACCTAATGCATCTCCTAAGTTCTAAAACAAACCCTAAGGACCTAAAATGCATGGAATAAAACATGATTTAGAATGAATTATGCAACCTAAATGATGCAAATTATGAACTTATCAACTCCCCCACACTTGTCCTTTGCTTGTCCTCAAGCAAACAAGAACAAATGAGAGAAAGAGGTTGAATGCATGGGAGTTCACATTTCCTTTTTGAGAGAAGTGATCACAATGAGAATTCAAGTTCATGCTCAATTATGCAATGCAAAGCCATACTCAGATATATATCAACTCAGCAAGGAATCTCCACAAGTTCTTCTCTCTCTCAACTCTTTCACATTCATTAAGCTTTTATCAGGTGAATCTCATGATGCAATGTTTAAACAAGCTGGCTTGGCTAGGGAGAGGCTATGAGATTAAAATGATCTCATCGGTGTTCAAGTGGGTTTAATGCAGCTAAGGGATCTCTCTGTGAATGATCAAACTTTGGCAGAATGCTAAAGGTAAAAAGCAACCTATGCATACAAGGGAAAAGACTCATCACTCCCCACCCTCTACTCAAAGCTTCCTCACTTGCTCAAAAACCCTCACTTTTCACTCTCATTTCCTTCTTACTAGGGGATTTACTTTTCACTTCCACTCTCAAGTCTTGGAACTCAAACTTTACACAGCTCTTTTTTTTTCATTCACATCAAACTTGAGCTTTTTGTCCCCTTGTCAAAGTAGCACAAATCGCCGAAGGTTTGCACAAGTTGCCACGGTCAAGTCCCAGACCGTGGCATTCAGGCCGTGTCAAATGCCGAAGATGTGCAAAGTTCCTCCCACGGTCAAGTGTAGACCGTGGCATGAGGATCGTGTCATTCGCCGAGGGTGTGCAAAAGTTGCCACGGCCAAGTGTGGACCGTGGCATTCCATCGCGGCATGTTTAACTTAGTCATTCTAGGCTGTCTGGACCACCTCGCATTCCGGAGAGTGTAACTTCCTGGAGAATTGTCCGAATTGAGTGATTCCGGTTGCAGAAGACAGAGGACTCATTTATCTCCAACTTCTGTGAAGGAAGCTTCGGTGCTGGGGAAGTGGAAGACTTCCTGGAGGGCTCATCTTCGCAATGCATTTACACGATCAGAGAGGGCCGTCTATACATATGTCGATTCCGGAGACCGTATCTTCCTGCTCATAGCTCTGAACTGGATGATATTGGATGTTCTGGAAAGAGAACTCAAATGTCTCTGATTCTGATGAAGGCCCCGGAAGCTGAATCGGCCTGGAAGTGCACCGTCCTTCGCATTCTTCAGAGCTTATCGGCTTGGTTCAAAACATCAGCGAAACAAGGGTTTCTTCCGACGAGCTTAACTCTCTGTTCCCACGTCCGAACTCCATGATTCCACTTGATATGAAACCGTGATCCAATCCTCTCCAACTTCTATGCAGCACCCGCCATCTGAATCGGACCGGAAGGTTCCCCGGACAGGCGATTTCTGAGACGTGTTTGCACCCAAAGATTTTGGCCGATACACTTCACTCGCGGTACATGAAAATGGCCGGTAAAGTCTACCCGCGGTACATGAAAATAGCCGAGAAAATCTTCCTCGTCAGCGAGAATGGCCGATAACCTCCAAAGACCCAATTTTGCCACTTTTCAAGCTTTGATCACCATTCCACCTCCTGGATTCATCTTTTCAGCTCCAAATGCACCTGATAAACACTCAAAACATGTAAAGACTCATTTGGACCTAATGCATCTCCTAAGTTCTAAAACAAACCCTAAGGACCTAAAATGCATGGAATAAAACATGATTTAGAATGAATTATGCAACCTAAATGATGCAAATTATGAACTTATCAACTCCCCCACACTTGTCCTTTGCTTGTCCTCAAGCAAACAAGAACAAATGAGAGAAAGAGGTTGAATGCATGGGAGTTCACATTTCCTTTTTGAGAGAAGTGATCACAATGAGAATTCAAGTTCATGCTCAATTATGCAATGCAAAGCCATACTCAGATATATATCAACTCAGCAAGGAATCTCCACAAGTTCTTCTCTCTCTCAACTCTTTCACATTCATTAAGCTTTTATCAGGTGAATCTCATGATGCAATGTTTAAACAAGCTGGCTTGGCTAGGGAGAGGCTATGAGATTAAAATGATCTCATCGGTGTTCAAGTGGGTTTAATGCAGCTAAGGGATCTCTCTGTGAATGATCAAACTTTGGCAGAATGCTAAAGGTAAAAAGCAACCTATGCATACAAGGGAAAAGACTCATCACTCCCCACCCTCTACTCAAAGCTTCCTCACTTGCTCAAAAACCCTCACTTTTCACTCTCATTTCCTTCTCACTAGGGGATTTACTTTTCACTTCCACTCTCAAGTCTTGGAACTCAAACTTTACACAGCTCTTTTTTTTTCATTCACATCAAACTTGAGCTTTTTGTCCCCTTGTCAAAGTAGCACAAATCGCCGAAGGTTTGCACAAGTTGCCACGGTCAAGTCCCAGACCGTGGCATTCAGGCCGTGTCAAATGCCGAAGATGTGCAAAGTTCCTCCCACGGTCAAGTGTAGACCGTGGCATGAGGATCGTGTCATTCGCCGAGGGTGTGCAAAAGTTGCCACGGCCAAGTGTGGACCGTGGCATTCCATCGCGGCATGTTTAACTTAGTCATTATGGGCTGTCTGGACCACCTCGCATTCCGGAGAGTGTAACTTCCTGGAGACTTGTCCGAATTGAGTTATTCCGGTTGAAGACGACAGAGGACTCATTTATCGCCAACTTTGGTGAAGGAAGCTTCTTCACTTATGTTCTCAAAGATTTGAGAAGGTTCCTCATACTCTCCTACAAAGTGCATTGGCTTTTGAGTAGTGAATTTCAACTTGTCCAATTCACTCCTCTACTCCTTAACTTCTCTGCTGAGCCTCTGTTCTGCGCATGAACCTTCAGATCTATTTGATTTGTCATAGTCTTCTCCATAAGTGTCATTGCTCATTGCTAAGTTCTCCACTAGCTCTAAAGCAGCATGAATCTCTTTACCCAGAAAGTTCCCATTGGAAGCAGTATCCAGCTGGTTTCTAATCTTGGGAAGAGCTGCTCTATAAAGTGTGCTGAGAAGAGAAGCCTCACTAAACCCATGGTGTGGGCATTGGTTTGTGTAGCTCTTGAATCTCTCATATGCTTCACCAAAACTCTCATTGCTGTGCTGAGTGAAGCTAGAGATTTGGTTTCTCAGTTTAGCAGTTCTGGAGGTGGAGAAAAACTTAGATAGAAAGGCTTGCTTGCATTGCTCCCAGGTTTGAATGAAGCCTCTTGGAAGATTCTTCTCCCATTGGTGAGCTTTGTCACCAAGACTGAAGGGGAATAATCTTAGCTTGAAACTTTCTTTAGAAACTCCACTTATCTTTGTCAGGTCACACACTTTATCAAATTGATCCAAGTATTCCAAGGGATCTTCCATTGCTAATCCATGGAACTTTGAGTTCTGGACCATATTCAACAAGGATGCCTTTACTTCAAAGTTGTTGTTTTGCACAGGTGGTGCCTAAATTCCAGCTCCATACTGATGAGCATTTGCCCTGTCATTCTCTCCAACATAGACCTGTGGTTGCTCATATCTCCTTTGCTGGTGTTGGAAGGGCTGATGTTGGTGGTGCACCTGTTGTCTTTGTTGTACATTGGCCTGATGCCTCTGCTGATGACATTAAGCTATGTGATCAGTTTCTCAATTCAAGCAAGCAAGAGTGGTTTTGTTTGATTATGACAACTACAAACTTAAAACAGGATTAATGACTAAAGAAGAACTAAACAATGACAAGTGATATAAATATGATATGATGGAGGCATGAGATTCTAGACATGATAGTTGGCTAGGGTGCTTTGGTGCTAAACTAGGAATGCTAATGACAAAGATGAGACATGATTCAAATGATTAAGAACTCTAATCTAGATTAATCCTCTCATGAAGACATTAACCTCTACACTAATCCATTTTCAAACCAAATCATCATTTTTGAAATATGAATCAGTGAGCATTAATAAACAGTTCTAGAAGATCATTCAAGCAAATAACAATACATCATCATGCAGCAAATGCTTAAACCTCTAATACAGCTCTTTCAGGAATTTCATCAAACACTTTTGGTGCATGAAATTCCCAGAATCTAGTTCTCAAGTGATGTGCAAGAATCTAGCATAGAGACCAGCTGTTTAGAGAGATGAATCAATGAATCTAGCCCTAAGCACTCCTAATCTAACACTTTAGCATCCTAACCTACAAATCTAGAACCTCATTAAGGTGACTACTCACTAATCATACTAATCTCTCTTAAACCTTTGGAAGTTGAGAAGATTGGCATGATTAGTGATGAGAAATGGAGATGGAGATGATAGATTAAGAAGAAAACAGCTTTAAACACAAAGATCTCTCAAACTCTCTTGATTAAACACTCAAAAATCGATATTTCTCTTCTTAAGTGGAGTTCTTTCACAAAAGAGGCAAGAGACAAAGGGAATAAAGCATAAGTTTTTGGGAAAAAACCCTAAAAACTATTTATATGTCTCTAAAAACGAACCGGGTCAGCCTGGAACAAACCGGGTCCTGACCCGGCTTTAGTGGATAAGGTGACGAATGTGCGAGTTGGTCAAGAGTCTCCCAGGTCGCATGCCCAAGTCGCACAGGTAAAGAAACGGTCTTGTGAGCCTTAAGTCACTTAGTCTCAGCCGCACGCCCAAGTAGATGTGTTTTGCGAGTCTTTATGCGGCTTAATCTTTTTCTTCTTCAACTTGCATGATCAAGGCGAAATCTGGGGAAGGTAAGTGTGCGACTTGGTCATCCCTTAGTCCCAAGCCGCATGCCCAAGTCGCACAACCAAGCAGAAGAGCTTGAACGAGATAAAACCCTGTAAGCTCAGCCGCATGCCCATCTAGATGTGAATTGCGAGCCTTTATGCGGCTAAGTCTTCTCTGATCCTTAACTCGCACGACCATGTAGCAGGGGCCTTCAGGGATGTGTGCGGCTTGGTCTCCATTACTCCCAGGTCGCAGGCTCAAGTCGGTGTAGATTGCGAGTCTTCGTGCGGTGTAGTTCCAAACGTGGCCAAATCGCATGCCTAAGTCGCACAGTTGTGGACTTAGCATTTTTCTTGCTCGGAAGCCTCAGACCTTATCCAGTGATAGCTTACCCGAACTTCTCAACTCGCAGCTCAACTTCGAGGCATTCATCTTCAGGTGTTGCGAGTTAACCAAGTCACAAGACTATCTCGCAGCATTCATGGCTCCTTGGATCACTTCGCATTCAGGGAGCGTAACTTCCAGGATACTGGTCCGAATTGTGTGCTTCCAGTTTCAGTGGACAGAAGACTCATATATCTTCAACTTTAGTGAAGAAACCTTTGGCGCTTGGGAAGTGAAAGGTTTCCTGGAGGGCTCATCTTCGCAGTGCATTGACACGATCAGAAAGAGGCTTCTAGAAGTGTGTCCATTCCGGAAACGTTATCTTCTTGCTCATAGCTCCGAATTGAATGATCGCAAACGTTCTGGAAAGAGGACTCAAATATCTCGGGTTCTGATGAAAGCCCTGTAAACTGAATCGGTCTGGAAGTGCATCGTCCTTTGCATTCTTCGGAGCTCATCGGATTGGTCCAAAACGGCAGCGAGACAGGAGTTTCTTCTGACGAGCTTAACTCTCTGCCCACGCCTCCAAATCCTATGATTACACATTCTCTGGAACCATGGTCCAATCTTCTCCAACTTTGATGAAACACCCGACAGCTGAATCGGACCGGAAGGTTCCCCAGACAGGTGATTTCGGAAATGTGTCTGCACCCGGGAATTTTGGTCGAGAAACTTAACCAGCCGGTACGCGTTTTGGCCGAGGAATCCACCCGCGGTACATGCAAATTGCCGAGAAAAACCTTCCTGCAGTACGTGAGAATGGCCGAGAACCTCCACAAAACCATTTTCACCATCTTTTAAGCCCTGATCACCATTTCTCTTCCTGGATTCACCTTGTCAACTCCAAATAGCTCCAAATACACTTGATAAACACTCCAAACATGCAAAGACTCATTGGGACCTAATGCAACTCCTAAGTCCTAAAAAAAACCCTAAGGACCTAAAATGCATGAAATAAGATATGATTTGGAATAAAATATAAAGCCTAAATGATGCAAATTATGAACATATCAATATTGTGAACTACATCTCTTGTGGTGTGGAGCCCCAAGAAATGAGCAACTACCAGAGAAAGAAGTTCTACAAAGACATAAAAAGGTTCATTTAGGATAAGCCATATTTGTATGTGCTCAACAAAGACAACCTTTGCAGAAGATGCTTAGCTGAGGAAGTAGTCCAAGGGGTTTTGCTGGAGTGTCATAGGTCAGCTTATGCAGTTTATCATGCAGCTTTCAAGACAGTTTCTAAGGTTCTTCAGTCAGGCTTCTGGTGGCCAACCATATTTAAAGATACTCAAGCTATTGTTATGAGGTGTGATGCTTGTCAAAGGGCAGGAAACAGCTCTGAGAGGAATGAGATGCCACAGAACCCAATCCTTGAAGTAGAAATATTTGACTGTTGGGGGATTGATTTTATGGGACCCTTTGTCACTTCCCATGGTAATCAATACATCTTGGTTGCAGTGAACTATGTCTCCAAATGGGTGGAAGTGATGGTGGAAGCCATTTTGTGAACAATATTTTGGAGGGACTTCTTAAGAAGTATGGGGTCAAGCATAAGAGAGCAAGTCCATATCACCCCCAAATCAGTCGCCAAGTTGAAATTTCAAACAAGCAAATCAAAGCCATTCTCGAAAGGACTGTGAGCTCATCTAGAAAAGACTGGTCCAAGAAATTGGATGATGCACTATAGGCTTATAAAACTGCTTTCCATAGCACATGACATCACGAAGAGTGCAATCAAAAGATACATGGAGAACAAGTTGACCTAGTTCACCAGTCCCGAAAGACTCTCACCCGCGGGAAGACTCTCACCCCCGGTGGACCTCAGGACGAGCCACAAGGCCCAAAATCAAAGCCCACTTTGCCATTTCTCTTCAGATAAGCCCTAAATGAGACCTGGAAGACCTTTAGGACCTATAAATACATTGTTTAGCAGCCCTAAACGGGTGTGTGCTCCTGTAATGAGATTTTGAGCCACCAAACTCTGTTTTTCTAGGGTTAGGTGATGGAGATGGGGATTCTTCCCCAGATCCATTGTTCTTTCTCCTTTTTATCTTATTAACTTTTCTGTTTCATTCTTTTGCATTCTTCTGTTCTTTCATCATTCATTGCATCATGTAGATTAGTCCCAGGGAGTCAAGTTGTTTGAAGATATCGACAAGCATATATATATCGATTAGGATTTCTATTCTTCTTAGCCATATTCTGGATCTCATCTCTTCTAAGTAGTTCATAAAGCATGAGAGTAGATTCATGACCTATTCTCTGAGGCTAGGATCGATCAGAGCCACGAGAGTGCTGTATCACATCATCCATACCTAGCTTCAGAAGAACATAGTCGCTATAAGAGTCGAGAGCTACCTTTAGAGAAGATTTTAGCAGACAAATTCAATGTTTAATGCATGATCTTAAGTTTAGCATGAGAGCGAGAGTTAATTGCTAGATCTAAGAGATTAGTTGATAAAGGTGACGACAGTTGGTTAATCATATATGTGTCTATTCTAGTTCAATACAGACAATCAGACGGAAGGTGATACATGACGGATTCACCAACAATCAGACGTTCGATCACAATGGACGAAAGGTTGTCCTGGCTCCTTTGTCACCCCCAAGAGGTCTACCTTGACCAGATTCAACTCGAAAAGAACAGCAAAGGTAAAACCGTCTTGAGCGACCCCCTCAACACTTTACCAATCAAAAACGAGAGTGAGAGTCTGAGAAAACCCACAGAAATGGCCTTAGTGAGTACACCCGTGAGAGAATCTTTCTTTGTGAGACCTAGTGAGATTAAACACGCTGTGTTTACCCGACGACCCTTTGTTCTACTTATGTTTAAACACGCCTTGGCTAGCACTACTAATTCTGAGCCGGAGCTTCCGAGCAGCATCTCTTTGGTTTTACAGGATTATACCAATGTCTTTCCAGAAGACAACCCATGAGGATTACCGCCGATCAGAGGGAATGAACATCATATCGATTTCGTCCCAGGGGCGTCTCTTCCAAACCAACCAGCTTATCGAACTAACCCGGTAGAGACTAAGGAGTTGCAACGCCAAGTGTATGAACTCCTGGCCAAAGGTTACATCAGAGAGAGCATGAGTCTGTGCGCCGTTCCCGTGCTGTTGGTGCCCAAGAAGGATGGGACGTGGAGAATGTGTGTAGATTGCCGTGCTATCAACAACATCACGGTAAAGTATCGCCACCCTATACCGCGTCTTGATGACATGTTAGATGAGCTACATGGGTCTAGTGTCTTTTCCAAGGTTGATTGAAAAAGTGGTTATCACCAGATCAGAATGAAAGAAGGTGATGAGTGGAAACTGCTTTTAAAACTAAGCATGGTCTGTATGAATGGTTGGTCATGCCATTCAGTCTTACTAATGCACCCAATACTTTTATGCGATTGATGAACCATGTTCTTAGGGCTTATATAGGTGTCTTTGGAGTTGTTTACTTCGATGACATCCTCATTTATAGCAAGAACCTTGATGAACATGTGGAACATGTAAAATTGGTGCTAGAAGTCCTTAGGAAAGAGCGTTTATTTGGTAATTTTAAAAAGTTCTCATTTTGTACAGATAACGTGGTCTTCCTAGGTTTTGTTGTTAGTTCCCAGGGCATACAGGTGGAGGAGGAGAAGATCAATGCTATTAAGGAATGGCCAAGTCCGAAAACGGTTAGGGAGGTTCGAAGCTTTCACGGTCTCGCAGGGTTTTACCGACAGTTTGTCTGTGATTTCAGCACCTTCGCTGCACCTCTTACCGAAATCATTAAGAAGGATGTAGGGTTCAAATGGGAACAAGATTAAGAGGACGCGTTCCAAGCTTTTAAGCATAAGCTAACCCACGCACCCCTTCTCTCTCTGCATTACTTTCTTAAAACATTTGAAATCGAGTGTGATGTATCAGGTGTGGGAATTGGAGCAGTCCTTATACAGGAAAAGCGGCCTATAGCCTACTTCAGTGAAAAACTCGGAGGCGCAACACTGAACTACCCGACCTATGACAAGGAACTGTACGCTTTCGTCCGAGCCTTGCAAACATGGCAGCACTACTTGTGGCCTAAGGAGTTTGTGATCCACACTGACCACAGTCTCTAAAGCACCTCAAAGGACAACAAAAGCTTAACAAGCGTCATGCCAGATGGGTCGAATTCATCGAGACCTTTTTGTACGTGATCCAGTACAAACAAGGCAAGGAGAATGTGGTGGCCGACGGTTTGTCTCGGAGATATGCTTTGATCTCAACCTTAGACGCCAAGGTCCTTGGATTTGAAATGATTAAGGAGGCTTACGCAACAGACCCAGACTATCAGGAGGCTTATCAGGCCAGCTCAAAAATTTTCTCATGGAAAATACTTTCAAAGTGACGGGTACTTGATTTATGACAACCGATTATGCATACCAAATCTGTCTTTGCGTGATTTACTTGTCAGGGAGGCTCACGGTGATGGACTGATGGGGCATTTTGGAGTGGCCAAGACCTTAAGCGTGGTACAAGACCATTTCTATTGGCCGCACCTGAAACGGGATGTTGAACGGATCTGTGGTCGATTGATGTGGTGTGTGTCGAGGGTTGTCAAGTTTTACCCTAAATGAAATCAATAGCTGCAAGTGCATAGCTGATCGATTGTAGTACTTAGGGATCGAATCCACAGGGAAGGAGGATACTTCCTGCAAAAGCCTTCGAAAAAAATATAAAGTAAGGAAGTTTAGAACCAGGCGATTTTTGTGAGGGTTTTGGTGGTGTCTTTAAAACGAAAAAACTAATCTTAAAGAGAAAATACGGGAATTAAAATGACATAATAACTAAACTTAACGAAAACGACTAAAAACGAGGAAAATGGCTAAACCTAATTGCTTTAATAAAAAATCGATTGGGAGAATGAAAAGACTAGACTAAAACTTGAATGAAAATCGGTGTAGATCTAAAGAAAAAAAGACGCTGGGTTTCAGGAAAGTTTTCTCAGGGGTATGAATGATTCAAAATATTGCCAGAGAATAAATTTGATAAGATCTTAGCTTAAATTTTTTGAACTGGAGTCACGGACGTATGAGTACACCACTGTCATGATCATAGACAACTATCTCTCTCAACCCTGACCAGTAGGTTTCCACTCCTATATTTGTTTTGCTCTCCCAAACTAGATCTGACACCGGATGAACACCTTCGTGTCACCAAGCATCTGGATCAGATTGTAGTTCATGACGCTACTCTCATGCAGTAAAAACGAATTCAAAAGAAAAAGTTATAAGATTTGGCTTCAATAGCTCATGGAATCCTCATCGAACATATGTATCCCCATTGAAAATCCCTTAGACCCAACAATAAAACTACTCAGACATGATAAACGAAAACAAAAACATAGTATTAAAAAGTAGAACAGAAACAGAAATTGAAAAAGAAAAAACAAGGGTTCAAGAGATAGATATCTCTCTCCCTAAAACCTAAAAACAAAGCGTAAAGTAAAATTTCTGTAAAGTATTTCGTCTCTCTTCTTCTCTCTTTAAAAATGACCTACATGATATTTATTTTATAGTCTCCAATGCTCTCTGGTCTTTAGGATTCCGGAGTTGAGGCCGGGAAAATGATATGGGCTTCAGAAATGGGCCTTCAAAATCAGAGTTGGCTGGCCGCGGTCGGGATGTGCACGACCACGGGGAATTGATGGCTGGCCGCGGTCGGGAAGCTTGTGACCGTGGGGATTGGCCTGTTGACCGCGGGTGGAAACGCTTGCCGGCTGGTTTACGGGACATCTTGCTCTTCGCGTATCTTTTGATTGAATCATTGGATTGCCAAGCTGTAAAGTGTGCTGGAAAGCTTATACTTCCATCTTTAAGATCTCTAAATTTGAGCTGGATCAGACGGTGAGAAGGCCTTCAATCGGGGGTGAACTTCTGACGGTTTGACTCTGAGCTGAAATCTGGTCTTCTATCAATTTTTTTAAGCTTTTCCCTAAGTTTTCTGAAAAGAGTCTTGGAACTACAAATACTAGAAAAACGTAATAAAAGTATTTCAAAACGATCCATAAAAGGGGTCAAAATACGGTGTTATCAACTCCTCCATACTTAAACATTTGTTTGTCCTCAAACAAAGCAAAAGTCTAAACTGGTTAAGTGAAAACAAAAATAGGAAATGCACAAATCTCAGACACATGAACTCCTAAACTAGGACCAAAGATCGTGCATCAATCCACAACTTAGTCTAGAAAATTCTCACCAATACACAAAAGATATTAGTCCACTTTTTCCGTCATGCAAAACTTAAACAATCTAAATCTTGATTCCAGTCAACTAGCTCTCTACATTCATTAAGTTCAATAGTGAGTTCTTATTAAAGACATCATCCAGGGTAGACGGCGTTTGGCATTAAAGGGCTGTTTAAGTGGTGGAGTTAAAGTGTTTCGGGTTACCTGACGAATCTGGAGGATGCAAGATAATATGCAAAACCGCAAGAGAGATAAGGACCTGTTGATGACCGCAATTTTCAGTCACTTCTTCTTGCCAAATGTTGTTTCATAATCCTTATTCCTTTGTTGTAAACAGCTATTCCCCCAAACTTAGATTCTTTTCGGGAATCAGAAAATAGTCTCCAAAACTCCATAAAATCGAATTCCAGTTGCCTTGGGACTTAAAATTCGACCTCTCTAGACTCTCTAAGGCTTTTCTTTCTTTTCTTTTCTTATTTTCAGTTTTTTTTTTATTTTTTTTATTTTGGAAATGCCTTTAAAAGAGAGAGAGAGACTAGAGGACAAGATTGTACCAAAATTTGAGATTTTTTAAGGCAAACTGAGCTTCCTCTTGTGTTGAATACTTCCGGGAAATTTTCCGGCAAATCCCAGGTCTCTGTTTTTGGTGTTGAAAATTGCTTCGTTCCTCTTTCTCTCCAACGTTTTTCCACTTATCTGCATATAAGACAAAGGTGGGGAACTAGCTAAAGATGATCTAGCCATTCAGGATCAACTGAGCAAGAAGGAGTCAGCTGAGCAACCTTCGGAGCTCCTTACCACAGTCGCGAGGACTTCAGCTGCGGCCAAGCCAATTCTCACCGTGGCCGCAAGAGTTTCACCCGGGGCTGGATCCTTCTCAGCCGCGGATGCGACGTCTCCACCCGCAGTAAATCGCCATCTCACTCCAAGTCTGCATCATCAAGACCCTGAGGAACCAGAGGAGAATGACTCTTACATCCCATGCAGGAAGATCACAGAAGAAGAACCAGATGTCATAGATGTGGAGGATGAATCACCTAAGAGGATTGAAATACCATACATAGAATCAATCATCGAGTTTGATGCTGCCAAGTTCTATTGTGATTGTTATTCTGCATTGCACCTGTCGATCTATACATAGTGAAGACCAAAGATGACTCTTATCCAGTTATTCTTGGATGGCCTTTCTTAGCAACTGCTGGAGCCATCATGGATTGGCCCAACAGCCGAGTTTCTGTTGCCAATATCGACAAAGACATCTTCTATGAAGCTACACCACTTAAGAGCAAAAGAGGAGAGAAATTAGCCCAGGCATTTGAACCAGAAGAACTCTGGAGTGATGAAGAACCTGCAAGACAGAACATGAGGATTTCGAAAAGGACTTGTCTTAGGACAAGATCCTATTTGAACTAAGTCTTTTTCTTTGCAAAGTCGATTTACAGACACATAGTGGGTACAATCACAAAAAAGGTTTATAAGGATCAAGAGTATTAAAAAGGGTATTTAAAGTATGGAAGAGATGATTATACAAAGGGGGATATTTTATTTATATGGAACACTCACAAATTACAAGGACACTCAAGGTTTTTCTCTCAGACTCGATTACAGGACTTAGCTTGGTTTATGCAAGCACCCAAGCCTCTTATTTATAGTGATACAATGGATACCTAACTTAAGATTATTACACACGTGGATACCTAACTTACAGCTATTTAGCATGTGGATACTTAACTTCCTCATGCATAAATATTTTATTCTTTTCTTATTTAGCATATGGATTATGATGCTTTACTTATTCAACATGTGCATCACTATTTATTATTCCCCCTGTCTCTAAAAGAGAGGTAGATTTTCCCTTATCCGAAGACTGAATCCTCGTCGTCTTCTTCGCTGTCAGAAACTATCTTCGTTATGAAGATTTTGTGGCCCAGGATATACCTTTTGATTGTGTACTTCTTTCCTTCAACTCTGTAGATTGGATGGTCATGATCATCTTGTGGTCACGCGTACTGATCATGGAAGCTTGTCAGACTTTGTCGTATTTCATCAATAAATTCATGTGGATAAGCATCCCTGTTGTGCCAGTTTGCAGTGTGAGGACAAAATAACTGTGGGTTAATTTCAGATTCTTCAATGTGATTTATCGCTGCCAGGTTTCTTCTCCTTACGTGAAAATTGTCCCCGTCAAAAGGATCATCATTATAACTTGTCTGGATCTGGGCTTTATATTCTCTCTTAATTATGACTCCATCTTCTTGTTGTTCTTGCTTTGTGATGATGATGAAAGTGGCTAAGACTTTGTATCCTTCTGTGCTCGAATATTCTCTTGCCACCATGTCACATCGTGGAACAATGTGAGCCACTTGTACAACAACTTGTAGTGCTCTTTCCTTCTTGTCAAAATGCACTTTGCCAGATACTGAAGTAATCTGCTTTTGTGAATGAGTACTCCAATGGTGTACAGTTCCGCTAGGTACCATAACAGGAAATACGCCTCTTGCGGAAATTTACCATAGTGAGTTGGGTTTAAGTCTATGGTAGTGAGGAAAGGGAATACCGGATAATAAGGTAACTGGAGGAGTGGCCCTTGGTCTAGACCATACCTGTAGACATAGAGCTTCAAGAATCCATGGAGCTTCTCACATCCTTGATAGACTAGAGCAGTCTCTAGAATCTTTTCTTGTATTCCTTGTGGCATCTTTGCAATCATGTTCCTCAGGGACTCTTCGGTTGGAGTGAGAGTGTATATCATTGGTATGACAGCTGAAATTTGCCTTTGTGTTCTGGATAGGAAGTCGGGGAGAAAATTGTCGAACTTCCACTGTGAAAACCAACTTGCCCATCTAAGTAATTGTGCTTGTGGCAAGATCTTTTGCTTGAACTGAATCATCTTTGGGAACGAGGACATGTCCATTTCGATGAGAAAGTGTTGTCCGAATAGGTGGAACTCGAACTTCTCTATGCCTCTCTTGACAGCAAGTATCTCCTTGTAGGTAGAATGGTAGTGCTTTTCACTGTCTTTGAAAACACCACTTTTGTATACGCAAATGCTTCTTTTTCCTTTATCGTCTTCTTCTAAGAGAACAGCACCCCAATAGCAGTCACTTGCATCAGTTTGTAGGATTCTTTTCCCTTTAGAAGGGATCTTGAATGAGGGTAGAGTCTTTCAGATCCGTTTCATCTCTTTTACTGCTTCTGTACATCTTTCGTCCCATGGAGGAGCATCTTTCTTTAGCTCTGTTGAAAGGATTGACCTGTACTTTGCTAAGCCATGAATGAATTCAGCCATGTAATTGACAACTCCAAGGAATTGTTGGACTTGTTTGAAAGAGAGCTTGTCATCTGAGAATTCGTAGAGCTGTGTTGCAATGTGAGGCTGCAGATGGTATTGCCCTTTTGAGATATGCATGCCAAGAAAATCTATCTCTGTCTCTTCAATGGCCATCTTTTTCTTGGAGAGCATGATGCCATACTGTTGTACGATCTTGTGAAATTTCTCTAGTAGTCGGGTATTAGAGTCGATATCTGGAGATAACAAAAGGATATCATCGATGAATACCCGTGCATTTGGAAGTATTGGCTCGAATATCTTTGTCATTGCCTTTTGAAATAGTGATGGGGCCACCTTTAATCCAAATGGCATAACCTTCCATTGGAAATGACGGTCTGGAATGCAAAAACCTGTTTTAGGTCTATCCTCCGGTTTGATTCCCAATTACCAGAATCACGCTTTTATGTCAAATTTTGAGAAGACTTGTGCTTGTGGGAGCCTTTGGAATAAGACTTCTCCCTTCGGTAATGGAAACTTGTCATCAGTAAGGAAGTGATTGAGTGGCTGGTAATTGATGACTAACCTCAATTTTCCTCGGACTTGTTCAGCCTTTTTGTTGAGTAGAAAGCCTCGCATGCCCATGGTGAAGTTGTTTTTTCGATGAGACCTTCCTTTTGGAGTAGGTTTACTTCTTCAAGTGCCAGAGTATAATGATCTGGATTCATCCTTGGATGACTAGCCTTTGTGGGATTGATATCTTCATTTTTCTTGAATGGCAAGGATATGAAGAAGTCTGGATTTTGCCATAGGGGTGAAGAACATTTGGTGAGGAATTCTGAGTGAGAACTGCACAAGAGGTCTTGGTAATTTCTTCTTTGATGGGGTTCAGGAGTTCCATGGGGTAAAAGTGGGAAATGATTGTCCATGGTAACAGGTGGTTTTTGTGTTTAAGGCCTTTTGGGTGCCAAGATACTCTTTTAAGGCTATGGAGGATATGAAATCCAAGTATGAAGTCTTTTCTCGGAAGATCAGACCCATATACTTTAGATTTAACCATATATCCTGGGAATAACTGGATATGGATGGGCTTACTGATGAGGGAGATGTGGAATATCTGCCCGTTGGCTGCTTTGAAGGCCACTGAACACCGATCCCAATGAGTTGATGGGAGTATATCTGGTTTGATGATTGAAGATGCAGCTCCCTTATCAAAGAAGGCTATCACCGGTATAAGCTTATCATATTTGGTAGGGAAGATGTAGATCTTGGCATTTGGAGCTGGTTAGGATAGATACGCCAAATCTGCTTCTTTTGACTCTTCAACCTTGCATGAGTCTAGGGTGTAGAGATCAAAAAGCATGAATTGGTCGTCAGCATCCTCTTCTTCTTCGGTTTCAGAATCTTCTGAGAATTCATCATCATGCTCAATTCCCATTGCAAGGATTGTATCATCAGTTGGTTCATCATCGAGAGAAAACATGGACTCGATGTCTAAGTCGTCAATGTCTTCTACTTAGGCTAGATATCCAAGGAGATTATCCCTCTTCTTCTTATTTGGACACTGTTTTGCATAATGTCATTTCTTTTTGCCGATGTAGCATCTGTCAGATTTCTTGTAGCCTTTTTGTTTCTTTCTCCTGAAGAATTTCCATTTCTTTCCACCAGATAGCTTGGGATACCTCTTTTGCCATTTGTTTCTGGATTTTTTCTCCTGTTTATAGCTCGTATAACATCCACATCTTTTTGTTTTGCATTTGATGGAGAGTTATGGACGGTCACATGGTCTTCCAAGTAGTTTTCCTTGTTCTTGCAGCTGTTTGAAGAACTTTTGGTGGTTGCACAGCTTCTCGAGAGCTGCAAGCGAGATCTGGTATATTTCTCCCAAAGAAGCTTGACTTAGAGTCATATTCTTTAGGGATAATATTCGAGATGTCTCATTTCCAAGAGGTTCTGGAAGTGAGTTCAAGTACGCCTGCTTCAGATTGACATCGTCGATTCCATTTAGTGCGTAGAATCTTTTTGACATCCTCTCATAGTGCTTCTCCAGATCTTTTCTTTTGAAAGAGCAGGATCTCATGCTCATCTATTCTTCCCTTGCTTGGATTGTATAGTGATCCCATGTGCCAAGAAATTTATTGTGGATATGTCAAATCACAGTATCCACTGATTGTGATTGTCGGATCTGTAGCTGTCTGTAATCTCCAACGCTGATCCACCACTGTCTGAGGCGACCATGGAATTTGGATATTAGCTTGTCTATTACTGTAGGGAGAGTAGCTCCTGGGTTGAGCAGTTGTTCGGTGAGCCATACATGCATCTCTTAGATTTTGTCTCTCCATTTTGATGGGGGAACATTGTCGAAAGAGAAACCACTGTGTGAGTCAGTGTGGCTTCTTGGATTCCAGTCTGGTGGAGTTTGAGGCCTCTGTGGTTCTCTTCTGTCTTCAGATATGTTTCCGCCATCGCTTTCCATATCTTCTTCTTCTACTGTTGGTTCGGCCATCATGAAGTTTGGGATTAGGAACTCCTCATCAGGACTTTCTTATAGCGGCATCAGGCTTTTCACAGAACGTTATTGCTTTGGTGGTTTTGTTTGCTCCGCCACTTGTTCAAGAAATGTAGAGATTGGATTTTTTGCATGTTCCACCGTAAATTGTGCTTCACTCTTTTCAGGAAAAGTGGTCTTCGTGTTTTCTGGCGCAGAAATCTTGGGAGTTTCTTTAGGAACAGTAGGATGTTTCTTTTTTGCAGGACGTTGCTCTTTGATTCTTGTTGGTAGGAAGGAGGATGATCCAAAGATACTTGGGTCATGGGAAAAGGAGAGATGTTGTGTTTGGGTCATGTCTGGTGGAGAATATATAGGATAGGGTGTGAAGAGATCATATGGCATTGGGGTCTGTGTTTTGGGCTGGCTTTGTAATGATTGTAATTGGGCTTTAAGGGATTCTAGCTCTGACTCCTTTTAGTACATGAGTGGGGAAGTTGTGGAAACAGTAGTCGCCATGTGTAAGAGTTCTTGATGAAGAGAACTTATCCTTTTGTTGATTTCTTTGATTGAAAGGTCCAGGATAGATACCTTTCTGTCGATTTGGCTCAAGAGATAGTTTTGGACCATAGCGTTTTCTGATTCCAATTTAGAGTTGCTTCTGCTGCTCTAACTTGTTTTGCCGTTCCATCTTGATTTTTAACGTTCGGATTTCTGATTTTCCATGAGTGCCTGATGTTGCCTTCTTCAAATTCTCGTGTTGGAAACGTTGGCTCTTGAGATGACGAAGAACCGAACATATAACATGTGCGGACATCTTCATTGTCAGATGTGGGTGGAGTTGATCCGTTTGAATACAAGACATAGTATTCAAACTCCTTCCCCATAGGTTCTCCAAGAAGACCAACTTCAGGGTCTCCCCATTCGTATCGTTGTTTGAGAATTTGCTGGGATGACTTCTTTTTTTTTCGCCTTGGTTTTTCTTCTTCATCTGAGCTACTGATTAGGCAATAGTCACAGTCACATACGTTAAAGAATTTGTGACCAGTTTCGTCTGAGAATGCATAGATAGGGTCTCTGGCTGCATTGAATTTGTTTATTGGAACACCAGGCAAATATTGCCTCAGGCGTTGTACTTCTTCAGCTGGAGAGATTGCATTTATCTCAGTGCAAAACGCTGGATGCCGTGATTTTTCACCATCTTGCTGTTTGAAAGATATCTTGATTGCTCCGTCTTTTATCTTGTAGATGGAAGAGTCCACAGATTGAATCGGTACGCTACTTTCATGAAGCTTTTCGTAATTTGTCACCCAAGACTCTGGAAGTATTTTGACTAATTCTTCTCTAGGGATTTGCCTGGGGATATGGATGCATGATGGACTGTGTTGAGATTATAGCTGTATAAGCAGTGCATCTGCTGTGTCTCGCAGGAGACTGAGGTCCATAGAATGGTTTTGGACCCTATACACCATCTGATGGTGGAGTGTTGCTACATATGTGTTGCCAACTTGGGGAGCGCCTGTGATTTGTAGCTGGATTTGCATGTTTTGGAAGATTTGAGGGTCTTCAAGTGATATGTTGAAGTTTGGGTAGAGAGTGACAAATACCGTGCCTGCATCCAGGGTTGTCTGAATTGTTGCTATGCAAGCATGCTGGTATTCTCTGTATCTTGTGTCGAGTAGGGCAACTCTCGCCACGACGGGTAGGTCTTTTCTTCCATGCAGAGTTAACGCCAACCTAATTGCTCCGTAGTGTAGGTGGGTATAGCCATGAGTCTTCCATTGGTGAACCATCCCTTCATTGAAACGGAGGGGGATCATTTGCTTAGTTTCTGTAGCTGGAACCAGATGTTGCTCCATTTGTGAGGCTAGAATTAGCTCTCTTGCGGCATGTTTGCTGGGACCAAAGACTTGTTTTATCACCTTTGGGAAAGTAGACTTTGGTTTTGTAAAAACTTTATCTGGGTTTAATAAAGGTAACTGGGTGATGGGTACTTTACTATCTTCGCTCACATACTCTATTTCATATAAGTAATCTATCTTACTAGAGGTTGATTTTCTAAAATGAGTTGTGTTTAGAGAACTTTCCATGATATATGATGAGACCAGAAGCCAAGACAGAATGCTTTATTTCTTATCTAACCCTTAGAGTAATACTAAGCTAAGAGTTGGTTTTTATGATGCACTAAGAATATTTGAGAAATCTCTCGTAAGATGTTTTAGCTCGATAACCGATGCAATACTTCATAGCTTTGAGCCTCAAGGTACTTTGAGCATTATGATCTTATGAGTTCTTTCTCAAAATTCTTTTTTCTTAGCTATGTCAGATTTCTGATGTGGAGGATCCACTATGTGGCAACCACAGAGCATACTTTCTATATTAGCTTGTAGAAGAAGACAACTCATAGGCTTATAACTCCTCGGGGAAATAAGATCTAAAGCTTAGACTACCATGGCTCTGATACCAGATTTACAGACACATAGTGGGTACAATCACAAAGAAGGTTTAGGATTAAGAGTATTAAAAAGGGTATTTAAAGTATGGAAGACATGATTATACAAAAGGGTCCTGAAAAATGGAGAGACACATAGAGGTTGTGTTTGGGTCCTTAAAGTCAGAAGCAGGTGATAACACCGAATTTTGACTATTTTTATGGATCGTTTTAATATCTTATGCAGGTGTTTTAACTCTGTTTTCAATGGTTTTTAAGTGATTTCTATGTTTTAGAGTTTGAAAAGACTTTTCAGGAAACTTGGACTAAAGATGTGCAATTTTGGAACAAATGAGCAATTTTGGATAAATGCAGACCGTCAGAAGTATGGCACTCGATGGAGACTTTCTCACCGTCCGAGCATCCCTAAAATTTGAGACAACACAGAGCAGACAAACAGATTTCTAATGCAATTGGTTTGGAGACAATCCAACGGTTAGATCGTCAGATATTCCCGATGCACTAAAGACAGAAAATGAAGTCTCGAAGGAGAGCATAGGCCGCGACCACGGCCAGACCATGATTCCCCGCGGTCAGGACCACCGCGACCGCGGCCAGACAACGTCGACTTCCGAAAGTGACCTAATTCAAGCCCAAGTCCAGCCCAATACTCATTCTTCAAACCCTAGACGTTTACAACAAAGTGACCTAATATTGATCTATATTAAGGCCTCTATATATTCTAAGAAGCCCAATCTGAGCCTTAAGAAGATCATGTGTTGACTTAAGGAAGGAGAGAGTTGGTGTCCGTACGGTGGTCCCCTCCAGCTCTAACGGCTCTTTGACTTGCACACGCGACCGTTAGAGCTGTCGCTGTCTATCTCAGAGAGACTCAATAGTCACATGTTTATTAGTGTGTCTAACTACTTTATTTTGTACTCTAGCTCAGCTAAACCTAGTCTCCATTATGTATCCTCTTTATATGTATCAAAGACGATAATGAATGTGATATACTTTTGGGAAACTTTTCTCTTGTCTTTTTTTACAAACTCTCTCAAATCTCTTATTCCGCTTAATCTGTAAATATTCCAACATGGTATCAGAGCGTTTGGTTTCGATTTCCTGAATTTCTCTTCTTTAATCTTCAAAGCTTATTCTCTAAATCTCTCACTCTCTAGTTCGTTCATCTCTAATTCTCGTGTTTTTCAAAATTTCTCAAGAACAAAATGAGTTCAAGTGAAGCAAATACCGAGACCTCAAAACCGGTGGTAATTCCGGTCATTCTCAAAGGTGGAAACTACTTGTTGTGGTCTAGAACCACAAAGACGGCTTTGTGTGGACGAGGGCTTTGGAATCACGTCTTGGAGGAGCAGATTCTAGAAGAAAGCGCCACCAAAGAAGGAAAGAAAGTTGAAGAAGCCAAAGCTGCGGATGCAAAATGGTTCCAAGAAGACCAGACCGTGCTTGGCATCATTCAAAACTCTCTTGAACCGGCAATTCTTGAAGCTTACTCCTACTGTGAGACAGCAAAATCTCTGTGGGAAACTCTCAAGAATGTGTTCGGAAATGATACAAACCTGAGCAGAGTGTTTGAAGTCAAGAAGGCGATTAACGACCTGAGCCAGGAAGACATGGAGTTCAAAGCTCACTTTGGAAAGTTCAGATCCTTGTGGACTGAGTTAGAGATGCTGAGGCCGAGCACTTTGGATCCTAAAGTTCTTAACGAGAGGCGTGAGCAAGACAAAGTCTTTGGGCTCCTTCTTACGTTGAACCCTATCTTCAATGACCTCATCAAACACATTTTGAGGGAAGACAGGCTTCCAAGTCTCGAAGACGTTTGTGCAAGGATCGAAAAGGAGCAGGGCTCTATCGGTCTATTCAAGAAGCAAGAGTTAATCTCGGCCAACAAAGGAGTCTTTAAACCTGATGAGAGGAAGCCATGGATCGGCGACCATTGCAAGAAGAAGGGCCACATCAAAGACAAATGTTGGATACTTCATCCTCACCTCAAGGCTAACAAGTTTAAGGATGCAAGAGCTAACTTTGCTCAAGAAGGAGCCGGTGCATCAACACAAGGTGGAGATGGTGCCATGAATGCCTCGGCCGAGTTTGTGAGAAAGGGCGACCTTGAGGCTCTCATCAAAGCCTTGGCCGCAAAACAGTCTGGTATCACTTTCTTCTCTAATAAACCTAGAAGTGCGTTAGTTATAGATTCAGGTGCATCTCATCATATGATTAGTAACCCTGAATTGTTAAATAAAATAAAACCGGCTTTAGGTAATGTTGTGATAGCTAATGGTGATGGTATTCCAATAGAAGGAACTGGAAATCTAAAACTATTTGATAAAGAAAGTAAAGCACTGTTTGTACCTATGTTTACTTCCAACTTATTATCGGTTGGTAGAGCTACTAAGGATTTAAATTGTTATGCAATATTTGGTCCTAATGATGTTCACTTTCAGGATATTAAGAATGGGAAATTACTCGGGAAAGGTGGGACCAAAGATGACCTATATGTTCTCGAGGATTCTTCACCAAGCAACTCAAATGCTTTATCTTTTAATTCATGTTTTTCTGCAAGTTTAAACTCTATTTGGCATGCTAGATTAGGTCACCCTCACTCGCGTGCCCTTGAACTAATGTTACCTGATGTTTCTTTTGATCACACTAGTTGTGAATATTGTATTCTTGGTAAACATTGTCGAGTTATCTTTCCTAAGTCATCGACTATTTATGAGCATTGCTTTGATTTAATTCACTCTAATGTTTGGACCTCACCTTGCATGACTAGGGATAGTAATAAGTATTTTGTGACTTTTATTGATGAGAAATCTAAATATACATGGGTCACTTTACTTCCCTCTAAAGATCATGTATTTGAGGCCTTTACAAATTTTCAAAACTATGTGACTAATCATTTTAACGCCAAGATTAAGATTCTTAGATCAGATAATGGAGGCGAATACACAAGTAACATCTTCAAAGAACATCTAGCAAAGCATGGCATCTTACATCAAACCAGCTGTCCTTATACCCCACAACAAAATGGGGTGGCTGAAAGAAAAAATAGACACTTGATGGAGGTGGCCAGGTCGATGATGTTCCATAAGAATGTGCCTAAGCGTTTTTGGGGAGATGCTATCTTAGCTGCATGCTATCTTATCAACAGGACCCCTACGAAATTCTTACAAGACTCATCACCGTTTGAGGTACTCAACAAAACTAAGCTATCATTAGATCACTTACGTGTATTTGGGTGTGTTTGTTTTGTATTTATACCAGGTGAACAGAGAAATAAACTGGAAGCCAAAAGCGCACGATGTATGTTCCTTGGGTACTCAACAACTCAGAAAGGATACAAGTGCTATGATCCCACCAACAGTCGCACCTATGTGTACAGAGATGTGAAGTTCTTAGAGGATCAAGGGTACTATGACAAGAAGGATTGGGAAAGTTTAAAAGATCTGTCTCGATCTCCATCTGATCTCGCCACCAGCTTAAGGTTTCTGCTCGATCATCTTGGGAATCAAGGAAGCTCTAGACCGGCTCAAGCTCCAACACCGGTGCAAGAAGAAACTGTTACTGAACAAGAACCAGCAAACCCTCCAGATGAAGAACATTCTCAAGATCAGAATCATTATGATGGGCCCGCAGAAATAGAGGACACAGTGACTCACACAGAAGATGAGCCAGTTGAGGAAGAAGTGGTGCAGCCTTTGAGAAGAAGCACACGCATCCGAAAGGATCCATCTAATTGGGTCAATACAAGAGTTTATTACAACAATGAGGCGGTGGCTCATCCGATCCAAGCAGTTTGTTCTCTTGCCCTGTTGCCATCAGAACATCAAGTGTTTCTTGGAAAGATAGACCAGCATGAGATCCCTCAGAGCTATGAAGAAGCTAAAGAAAAGACATAGTGGGTTGAGGCGATCAGTGATGAGAAAGGAGCTATGGAGCGCAATCACACTTGGGATGAAGCCGAGCTTCCACCAGGAAAAAGGGCTGTAAGCTCTAAATGGGTTTTCACTATTAAATACAAGTGCAATGGTGATATAGAGAGGTATAAGGCTCGGTTGGTCGCAAGAGGGTTTACTCAAACTTACAGAGAAGATTACAAGGATACTTTTGCACCAGTTGCGAAGCTGCATACAGTGAGAGTTGTACTCTCTGTGGCAACTAATCTCTATTGGGATTTATGGCAAATGGATGTAAAGAATGCTTTTCTTCAGGGGGAGCTTCAGGAGGAAGTTTATATGAGCCCTCCTCCAGGTTTAGAGCATATTGTTGCACCAGGGAATGTATTGAGGCTGAGAAAAGCAATCTATGGCTTGAAACACTCACCGAGAGCCTGGTATAACAAGCTGAGTACCACTCTTATGGATAGGGGTTTCAAGAAGTCACACTCGGATAATACTCTGTTTACACTTAAAAGCGATCAAGGTCTAGTGGTAGTGCTCGTCTATGTTGACGATTTGATTATCTCGGGTGATGATAAAGAAGGAGTTCAAGCTAAAAAAACATTTCTGAACTCGGTCTTCGACATTAAAGACTTGGGGGAGCTGAAATATTTTCTTGGGATAGAAGTGTGCCGATCACCTGAGGGTCTGTTCTTGTCTCAAAGGAAGTACACGGTGGATCTTCTCAAGGAAACAGGAAAAGTTGGTGCAAAACCGGCCAAAACGCCTCTTGAAGATGGCTACAAGGTAAATTGAAAGGGGGAGAAAACAGAAGAGGCCTTCAAAGATGTCTTTAGATATAGAAGACTAGTGGGAAAACTGATATATCTTACCCTCACAAGGCCAGATATATGCTTTGGTGTGAATCAAGTTAGCCAACATATGCAAGCACCAACCGTGTATAAGGGGAGCCCAGGCCAGGGTATTTGGATGGGAAGGAACAATAACACTGATATTGTGGGGGTATTGTGACTCAGATTGGGCCGGAGATAGAGTCGATCGCAAGTCTACTGCTGGATATTGTACCTTTATTGGAGGTAACTTAGTAACATGGAAAACCAAGAAGCAGAAGGTGGTCTCGTGCTAAACAGCTGAAGCAGAATATAGGGCAATGAGGAAGCTTACTAGCGAGTTAACATGGCTTAAAGCTCTGCTAAAGGACCTTGGCATTGAACAAAGCAATCCCATTACCATGCATTGCGATAATCAAGCTGCAATTCATATAGCCACCAACTCAGTTTTCATGAGAGGACTAAGTCTATTGAAATAGACTGTCACAAGGTCAGGCTATCGAAGAAGGAACAGTCTTGCCGTGTTACACAAGAAGCGAGGATCAACTTGCTGATATATTCACTAAGGCCCCAAGTCTCAAAGTTTGCAACAATCTGCTTAACAAACTAGGACTTGTGGATCTCACCAAGCCGTGATCTTCCCTTAACTCATGCGTCTCATACTCTTTTTCCCTCAACAAAGTTTTGTCCCACGTGGTTTTCTTTGTTGAGGTTTTTAACGAGGTGAGGTGCATGAGCTTTCAAGCTTAAATCTACGATTCTCTACGACTTGAGCTTGAGGGGGAGTATTGATCTATATTAAGGCCTCTATATATTCTAAGAAGCCCAATCTGAGCCTTAAGAAGATCACGTGTTGACTTAAGGAAGGAGAGAGTTAGTGTCCGTATGGTGGTCCCCTCCAGCTCTAACGGCTCTTTGACCTGCACACGCGACCGTTAGAGCTATCTCTGTCTACCTCGGAGAGACTCAATAGTCACATGTTTATTAGTGTGTCTAACTACTTTATTTTGTACTCTAGCTCAGCTAAACCTAGTCTCCATTATGTCTCCTCTTTATATGTATCAAAGACGATAATGAATGTGATATACTTTTGGGAAACTTTTCTCTTGTCTTTTTTTACAAACTCTCTCAAATCTCTTATTCCGCTTAATCTCTAAATATTCTAACACCCGATGCACTAAAGACAGAAAATGCAGTCTCGAAGGAGAGCATAGGCCGCAACCACGGCCAGACCATGATTCCCTGCGGTCAGGACCACCGCGACCGCGGCCAGACAACGTCGACGTCCGAAAGTGACCTAATTCAAGCCCAAGTTCAGCCCAATACTCATTCTTCAAACCCTAGACGTTTGCAACGTATTAGAAGGCTATATTTACTCATTTTAGGTCATTCTAATGACCAAGTCCTGGAGAGAGAGCAGAAGAGAGCCGCATACCTCGGAGTTGCCGTCTTCGGGAGAAGAAGGAGTCGCCGAAGGAGCCACCATCGATCTTCATCTTCATCCTTGTTCTTCATTCTTTTTGAGGTTCCAACTGATTTTGTTGTGCTAGAGATGGATGAGGAACCAGTTGATCCTCTTATTTTGGGCAGGCTATTCTTGGCCACAGCAGGAGAATTTATTGATGTGAGAGGTGGCATCATAGAGCTTCAACTTGGGTATGAGAGGCTTAAGTTTGATGTTAATGAGATGATGAAGAAGCCCACCATAGAAGGACAATGCTTCTATGTGGAGACAATGGATCAGCTAGCTGATGAGTTGCTTGAGGAACTGAATACTTATGACCCTCTTCAAGCTGCTTTAACCCAAGAACAAGGAGACCATGGGTTCTTAGCAGAAGAAAGTGAAGGGTACAAGCTGTATTTGGACAATGTTAGAGAACTTGGTCCTGAGACAAGGTTTTTGGAACTGGAACGAAGTGGTCCTGAATTTTTCGATATCAGAAGCTCAAGCACAAGCCCAGGAGCAGTCCAAGCAGTCATGGCCGTGGGTTCTAAGGTGAAGGAGCATGCTAGGCTGTTTGAGCAAAACAGCTTCAGGGCTAATTGGGATGAATCTAAGGCACCTCAGCTGGAACTCAAACCCCTTCCCAAGGGGCTCAAGGATGCTTTCTTAGGTCTCAATGAGTCTTATCCTGTCATTATCAATGATATGCTGTTAGAGGACCAAGAGCATAGGTTGTTAGGAGAGTTGAGGAAACATAGGGGAGCCATTGGCTACTCTCTGGATGACATTAAGGGTATCTCACCCTCCCTATGCACTCACATGATTCACTTAGAAGAAGAGTCTATGTCATCCATAGAGCACCAAAGGCGCCTCAATCCCAACTTAAAAGAGGTAGTGAAGAAAGAGATTCTCAAACTCCTAGAGGCTGGGATAATTTACCCAATCTCAGACTCTAGATGGGTTTCACCGGTCCATATGGTGCCCAAAAAGGGGGGAATGACAGTAATAAGAAATGAGAAGGATGAGCTGATGGCTACTTGGACTATAGCTGGACACAGGATGTGTATAGACTATAGAAAGCTCAATGCAGCCTCTAGGAAAGATCATTTTCCTTTGCCTTTTATTGATCAGATGCTAGAGAGGCTTGAAAACCATTCTTTTGTTTTCTAGATGGTTACTTTGGATTCTTTCAAATTCCCATATAACCAAGAGACCAAGAGAAAACCACATTTACTTTCCCTTGTGGGACATTTGCATACAGGCGCATGCCTTTTGGTCTTTGTAACGCCCCTGCCACATTCCAGCGTTGCATGATGCATATATTCTCTGACATCATTGAAGAGAAGGTGGAGGTGTTCATGGACGATTTTTCTGTCTATGGTTCCTCCTTCTCCGATTGTCTCTTTAATTTTTCAGAGGTCCTGGAGATGTGAGCAGCATAACCTGGTGTTAAATTGGGAGAAATGCCACTTCATGGTGCAGGAAGGGATTGTACTTGGGCATAAGATCTCTGAGAAGGGCATAGAGGTTGACAGAGCAAAGGTGGAAGTGATGGTGAATCTGCAAGCTCCCACTTCAGTCAAAGGGATAAGGAGCTTCCTTGGGCATGCATGGTTTTACAGAAGATTCATCAAAGATTTCTCAAGAATAGCCAGACCATTGACAAGGCTGTTGTGTAAAGAGGTAGACTTTATCTTTGATGCTGAGTGTGAAGAAGCCTTCAAGATGATCAAGGATGCATTAGTCAGTGCACCCATTGTCCATGCTCCAGACTGGTCCCTTCCTTTTGAGGTTATGACTGATGTATCAGATTATGCAGTTGGAGCTGTGCCTGGCCAGAGGAAGGACATGAAGCTTCATGTCATCTACTATGCCAGCAGAACCCTTGATTCTGCCCAGGAGAATTATGCTACCACAGAGAAGGAAATGTTGGCAATAGTCTTTGCTTTTGATAAATTCAGAAGCTACCTGCTGGGATCAAAAGTCATTGTATATACTGATCATGCAGCCCTCAGGTATCTAATGACCAAGAAAGATGCTAAGCCTAGACAATTGAGATGGGTCCTCTTACTTCAGGAGTTTGATATGGAAGTACAAGACAAGAAGGGTATAGAGAATAGAGGTGCAGACCATCTCTCTAGGTTGATAACTTCGAGTTTTCAAGGCTCTAAATGAGGGGTTATCAATCCCTTTTGTCACTTTGCAGTACAAAGGGTACCAATCCATCATGTGTAGACACTAAGATGCAGTATCAGTTCTTAATTCAAGCCAAATGAGTGAGGTTTTGATGATTAATGACAACTAAGAGCTCAAAACAAGGATTAAAGCTAGTGATCAAGTTAAACAAGCAAGTAAATAAGCTAAATGAGATGAGAATGTATGTATGATGATGAGAAAGGTCTTAGACATGATAGTGGATTAGGGTGCCTTTAGTGTTAAACTAGTGAGCTAATGAATCATGTGATCAAGCAAACCATTCAACCTAAACTTCATTAATTAAGTTAATCCTCTCATGAAGGTATCAACTTCTATGCTAAAACAGTTTTTAACCTAATCATCATTAGTGAAACATGAATCAACAAGAATTAAGAACCAATTTAATCTGTCATTTATGCATATAGAAAATCATTCCCATGATGAATAACACTTAAACCTCTAACAACTTTGGTTCAGGCATTTCATCAAACACTTTTGGTGCATGAAATGCCCAGAATCTAGACCACATATGATGTGTATGGATCCAGCATTAAGAGCAGGTTGTTGAGAATGGAATGTGAATGATCTAACCCCTAAGCTCACTAATCTACCACCTAAGCACCCTAATCTACATATCTAAGACCTTAATATGGGGATTACTCACTAATTATGATCAACACACTAGATCCTTTGCGAGATGTGTTGTTAATCATGATTAAAAGTGTGTAAATGAAGATGGAGATGATAGATTAAGAAGAAGACAGCTTTTAAACACAAGATCTCTCAAACTCTCTTGATTAAAACGCCCAAAATCAGATATTTCTCTTCAAAAAAAGTTTTCTTACACAAAAGAGGCAAAGAGATTATGGAATAAAGCTTAAGTTCTTAGGATAAAACCCTAAAAACTATATATAGGTCTTTAAAATGGACCGGGTCAGCCTGGAACAAACCCGGTCCTGACACGGCTTTAATGGATAAAATGACGAGTGTGCAAGTTGGTCAGGAGCCTCCCAAGTCGCATGCCCAAGTCGCACAGCCAAAGAAGCAGTCTTGTGAGCCTTAAGTCCCTTCGTCTCAGCCGCATGCCCACCGAGGTGTGTTTTGCAAGTCTTCATGCGGTTCAGTCTTCTTCCTCTTCAACTCGCATGACCAAGCCAAAATCTGGGGAGAATATGTGTGCGACTTGGTCCTCCTTTAGTCCCAAGTCGCATGCCTAACTCGCACAGCCAAAGAAAGAAGCTTGAACGAGATAGAACCCATGTAAGCTCAGCCGCATTAATCTCTCGGTGTGATTTGCGAACCTTCATGCGGCTTAAGTCTCTTTGCTCCTTAACTCGCATGACCATGTAGCAGGGGCCTTCAGAGATGTGTGCGGGATGGTCTCCATCACTCCCAAGTCGCATGCTCAAGTCGGTGTAAATTGCGAGTCTTCATGCGGCTCAGTTCCAAGATTGGCCAACTCGCATGCTCAAGTCGCACGGTTGTGGACTTAGTATTTTTCTTTCACGGGAACCTTAGACCTTACCCAGTGATACCTTACTCGCACATCTCAACACGCAGCTCAACCCCCAGGCATTAATCTCCAGGCATTGCGAGTTAACCAAGTCGCAAGACCATCTCGCAGGCTTCAGGTCTCCTTGGACCACTTCACATTCGTGGTAGAGTAACTCCCAAGATACAGGTCCAAATGGTGCGATTACAACTTCAGTGGATAGAACACTCAGACATCTTCAACTTTGGTGAAGGCACCTTTGGCGTTTGGGAAGTGGAAGGTTCCCTGGAGGGCTCATCTTCGCAGTGCATTGACACGTTATCTTCTTGCTCATTGCTCCGAATTGAATGATATCAAACGTTCTGGAAAGAGGACTCAAATGTCTCGGATCTTGATGAAGGCCATGTATACTGAATCGGTCTGGAAGTGCATCGTCCTTCGCATTCTTCAGATCTCATCAGGTCGGTCCAAAACGGCAGCGAGACAAGGGTGCCTTCCGACGAGCTTAACTCTCTGCTCACGGCTCTAAATCATATGATTCCACCTGCTCTGGAGCCATGATCCAATCCCCTCAAAATTTGATGAAGCACCCGACAAATGAATCGACCGGCAAGACCTTCGGGTAACACGATTTCTGAGATGTGTCTTTACCCAAAAATTTTGGCCGAGAAACCTTAGCAGCGGTACGCGTTTTGGCCGAGGGGCTCACTCGCGTTACATGAAAATCGCCGATAAAAGTTGCCTGCGGTACATGAGAATCGCCTAGAACTTCCAAAAACCCATTTTCACCATATTTCAAGCCCTGACCGCCATTCCTCTTCCTGGATCCACCTTTTCAACTCCAAATAGCTCCAAATACACCTGATAAACACTCCAAACATGCAAAGACTCATTGGGACCTAATGCAACTCCTAAGTCCTAAAACAAATCCTAAAGACCTAAAATGCATGAAATAAGATATAATTTGAAATGAAATATACAACCTAAATGATGCAAATTATGAACATATGAACTCCCCCACACTTGTCCTTTGCTTGTCCTCAAGCAAAAAGAGCAAATGAGAGAAAGAGGTTGGATGCATTGGGAGTTCATATTCCTTAATGAGAGAGTGTATCACTAAAAGAATTCAAGGCTCACTGTCCTAGTTGCTAATTCTAAGATGCATTGCAAACAAGATTACTCACAAAACTTTAGCCATACTTATCAATAAATGAATCAAGCTCAAGCTTAAGTTTTCACAAACAGCCATAGTTCCAACCTTTTGACATTCATTAAAGCTCATGTGAATCATGTTTATGCAAATCATGTGAACTCACTTGTCTTGGGACAGGGTCATGAGACAAAGATGATCTCATTTAATGTTTATGGTTTCCATGCAGCTGAAGGGATCACTCAAGAAGGAATAAACTTTAACAGAATGCTACGGGTAAAAGGACACTGGTGCATACAAGAGCAGAATCCCATCTACCCAACGCCCCAAATTGGTCTTTCACCTTAACTCTACTCCCATGAAGATTACATCCTAGCTACTCCTTTCTGAAGACATTCATTGCCTTATCAACCCTCTCCTCACTTCACTCTCATTCTTTTTTTTTTCTCATGAGGGGGTTCATCTTTTCAACTTTAAACTCAGGCTTTGGGGTGTGAATCTTCCACATAGTTCTTTCTTATATAACACTTTCTAGCCTCTTTTCTTTTCTTTCCAAACACTTGAGCCCTTTTGGCTTCTTTTCTTTTCTTTTTACTTAGAGGCTAGACTTTTCTTTTCAACACACAAGAGCTTTTCTTTCTTTAAACAGACGACCCCAAACCGCTTTCCTTTCTCTTTCAACCATTGGTTTTCATCTCAAATTTCCTATTTTCCACTCAGTGTTTCTCAAGAACTCTTCCTAGCCTACTCTAGACTCATGATGCTGAGCTAGATCTACATGAGACCCTACTCTTGTCGCCCTAAACCCAACACTTTCTGTCAAGTTTATTCAGAAAAAGGCCTCACATCTCTCACTATAGTGTTTCAGGCTTCAAGGAAGGTTGGTTAAAGGCAGGGAACTGTCTCAAGGTGAGAGAACAGCTATTTGAGCTAGCAAAGAGTGGTAAAAGGGATAAGAGAGCTCAAATATTTTAAGGGTACCCATGAGTTCACAATGACATGCACAAGCAATGATAATTGGATTGTCAAGTTATGGTTCTCACTTAGATAAGGCTGGAACTAATCAAAGATTGATTCACTCAACAAGTTCAAAGCATGGATCAGTCTTGATTTCTTTCTTGTTTACATGCAGCAAAGAACTAGAAACTAGGGCAGTGAACCGAATTCTAAAAGTGATATTTTCTGAAAGAAAAACCTATCATCACTCCCTTGCATTGATGCAGCCTACATGAATATGCAACTAGACTCAATCCTAAAAATGAGAATGCAACTACATGAACATTTTTTTGATTTTTCGATTTTTTTAGTTTTTTTTTTTATATGCAGTTAGATGAAACTACATGAATGCATGCAAGAATGTGGCTCAAGACTCAAAGTATAAAATAAGAACAGAGAAAACATGATTAGTAAAAGATGAAACTCCTCCCTCACACTTAAATAACACCGTCCCTTGTGTTATAAAAGCATGAGAAAGGAGTAAAAGCAAAACAAACAAGTAAAATGCAAAGAGGAAAAGAAAAATCTACATGCATATGTACAAGGTGTGGAGTGTTACCTAAGAGCTGTGGAAGTCTGACCCCAAAGAGTAAGAGGGGTTTGAAGTGTGACCGGATGGTGTCTCCCAAAAGTGATGGCTTACCTCATCAGAACCGTCTTCAAGATCTACCCATGCAGTTCCATATGAGACCAGGGCCGTGCAGTTGATGGAACTCTCTCCAACCTCTTCTCTATTCCTTGGTGAAACCGGTGTTGGAGACCCACCTTTGCAAGGGTTTTCAAGCTTCTTGATCCTCTTCTTTATCTCCTTGATGCACTTTGCCATCTTGTGGAATGTTTTATCCTCGTACTTGCACCATTGTTGGAGGATGATAGATAAGAATTTTTAGGTCTCAGGGCTATCAATCCCCTTTGTCGAAGTAGCACAAAGAGGTATCAATCCAGACAAGTCAACGAGACACTAGACTATGATGTTTGTTCATTTAAGTCAAGACAAAAGGTGAAGGTTTTGAACTAAGCTACGTAACAAACGACTAAGCATGAAAGGTAAAGCAAATGATTAGATCTAGACAGAGACAGGATGCAAATAATAACTAAACGATTCAGATGATGATAATATGCAATAAAGCAAGGGACTTTAGACGAGATACTTGACTCGGGTGCTTCCAAGTTCAACTAGTTGGTTAATGAGTCAAAACATCAAGCGGTTTCATTTAACTTTGAACTCAAGGCATGTTAATCTTCTCATGAAAGTATTAAGCATCTAAACTGATTCTCCTTCATACCAAAAATGTCTTTTGAGAAGCATCGAATCAATCAGCAATAAGAATCAGTTCAAAAATGTCATTTAAGAGAACAAACTATCACCCCCGCGATGAAAGACTCTTAAACCCTTAACCGAGTGGTTCAGACATTTCTACAAACACTTTTGATGCGAGATATGTCTCAGATCTGAACCTCAAGTGATGTGCTTGGATCCAGCCTAGAGATCTCGTCGGTTAAGGAATGAAACATGCAAGACTAGACACCTAAACCCACTAATCTACCTTGAAAGCACCCTAATCTACTCATCTAAAGCCGCTTAAACGACTACTCACTAATCATAACGAGCTCATTAAGTCTTTTGCAAGACATGTAGCTAGTCATGATGAGGAGTTTAATGATAGATGACAAAAGAAAATAAAGAAAGAACAAGATTTCTGATGCAAAAACGA
Organism: Eutrema salsugineum; assembly: GCF_000478725.1. Classification (NCBI taxonomy): domain Eukaryota; kingdom Viridiplantae; phylum Streptophyta; class Magnoliopsida; order Brassicales; family Brassicaceae; genus Eutrema; species Eutrema salsugineum. Next base: position 1,466,256 of record NW_006256821.1, on the reverse strand, counting down.
GATATCGGATTAGACTGATCAAGTTTCACAAAAGAGGTAAGTTCTTAAAGCCAAAAACAGATCAGAGATAAGATGATTAGGTTTTTAGTCTCAAAATGTATATATAGCAAAGGTAAAGTGTCGCGGGTCAGCCCGGAACAAACCGGGTACTGAACCGCGTTCTTGGGTTGATGGGTGAGTGCCACGGTGTGTCGGAGAGTGAAGCCGGGGTCTTCATGTCGAGGAGTGCACATGAGTCCAGATCCAAATGAAGATCTCGTGAAGAACACGTCAAGAACATGCATGAACCCTAGTCTTCGATCCATCTTCACGTGTGTGTTCTTGGGCAGCTTTGTTCTTGATTCTGGGTTCGTGACAATGGACCTCGGCATGAAATGCCGAGGCGCTTGGTAGTCGAGGGTTTTGAGCGAACAGGGGCCGGCATGCACGCCGAGGTCATTGCGCCGAGGTGCACGTTCAACACTTAGTCGTTTCCAGCTTCATTTTTTACGTGTGCATGCCTTGATTCCAACGTGCCGAGGCGTCAGCACGAGGCTTAGTTCAGAATACTCCCAAAATATGAGCCTTGACTTGGCCGATGTCGAGGTAACGATGCCGAGCCCTGAGAAAACACTTAGCGCGTATCGCAACATATTTGGGTTCGTATCGACCATGTCACCTCCCGGAAACAGTAACTTTCAACCCACGACTTCAAATGCTCTGAGACCAGTTCCATAGTCAAGATGACTCAATAAGCTCGAACTTTGGTGAAGAAACCGTCGGAGCTTGGGAAGCGGAGGGTTTCCTGGATTTCACATCTTTGAACCGCATTGGAATCACCAGAAAATAAGCTTTTTAGACCGATGTGAACTCCGGAGACTTTATCTCTCAAACCACTGCTCCGAATTGAGCGATCCCAACTGTTATGAAAAGGGCTTTCACATATCTCAAACTTTGATGAAGATCGGGCAAGCTGATTTGGTCCGGAAAGGCTCCGTCCGCTGTGATCTTTGTACTCCACCGTTCGGTTCTCGGATGCGCGTAATGTTGGTGCATCTTCCGGAAGCTGTATCTTTCTCCCCACTGGTCCGAATTGGATGATTCCAACTGTTCTGGGATCTTTGTTTGATTATCTCCAACTTTGCTGAAGACCCCGCCAACTGGTTCGGACCGGAAGGTTCCCCGGATTGCTGATCTTTGAAACGCGCGGACAAGGACAAATTTTGGTCGAGAAAAGCTTCCCGCGGTAAGGAAAATGGCCGAGGGCTGTGTACCGCGGTAAGCTTTTTTTGGTCGTAAAAATTCCTTCGCCTCGGCCAAAAACTCAACCCGCAGTATTTACACCTGATCTTCGACCCAGGCTGACTTTGGTCGATCGGTACGGACTTTGGTCGGTGCTGAGCGATCGGTAAGCTTTTTGGTCGAGGTTGAACGATCGGTAAGGATTTTGGCCGAGGTTTCTGTCCGTCCGGTACGCGATTTGGCCGAGAAATTCCTCCAAGCGGTTTTCACCATTTTTGACCTTTTTCTTCACCGTCTTCTTCTCTGCTCCTCTTCATAGGCTCCAAATGACTCCCAAAGCACCTGATAAGGACTTCAAAACATGCAAAACTCTTTGGGACCTAATGCAAGCCCTAAATCCTATTTTCATGCCTAAAGACTCAATTTACATGGGAAAACACATGATGAGGACTCTAAAATGCACTCTAAATGATGTAAAATATAGACATATCAACTCCCCCACACTTGTCCTTTGCTTGTCCTCAAGCGAAGAGAACAAATGAGAGAAAGAGGTTGTAATGCAGATGGAGCTCATATTTCCTTTTTAGAGAGAAGTGATCACAAAGAGAACTTGGATTCATGCTCAAATATGCAATGCAAAGCTATACTCAGATATTTTACAATTAAAGCACAGAATCTCCACAAGTCATTATCACATTCAACTCTTTCACATTCATTAAGCTCGTAACCGGTGAATCAAATGATGCAATGTTCAAATAGGCTGGCTTGGCTAGGGTAAGGTCATGAGACAAAAATGATCTCATCAATATTCAAGCGGGTGTAATGCAACAATGGGATCACTCAATGAACGACCAAACTTTGGCAGAATGCTAAAGGTAAAAAGCAACCGATGCATACAAGGGCAAGACTCATCACACCCCACACTCCACTCAAAGCTTTTCTCACTTGCTTACCCTCTCAAGATCCTCACTTTCTCAATCGCTTTCTTTTTCACTAGGGGACTCACTTTTGTTTCGATTTTCAAGCCTTTGGTGTTTACCTATTCAAACAGCTCTTTTCTTTTACAGCGATTATCCTCTTTTCTTTTCTCTTTAGAACACTTGAGCCTTTTTGGCTTCTTTTCATTTCAGAGACTATACTTTTCTTTTTAGAACAACAGAGCTCTTCTTTTCAAATTCAAGACTCGATTCTTTTTCTTTCATTCCCCTAGCTATTTCCACTCTCTCTTTTTCTCTCAGCTCACCTTTTTCCACTCACCAATAGATCTTTTCCCCCACACTTATTTCTTGCCAATACTCTTAGTTCCTTGATGTTGGAACATAACACTCAATGAGACATGCCCTTGTCGCTCTAAACCTAACACTTTCTGCTAAGTTCGGTCCAAGGTGGCCTTACAATTCACACACAAACATTGGCTCGAAAAGAATGTTGGGTCCAAGGTGAGGGAACTGATCCATGATGTGGATTCAGCTACTTGAGCTAAGGAAAGAGGCTGGTAAAAACAATGATTCTAGCTCAAGTATGTATATCGGTATCCACAAGCCAATTCAAGCAATGCATCAAAAGATATTTATAATTCAAGTTCAGGGTTATCACTTAGTTAGAGTTGAGTGTAATTTAGACTTGCTTCTCAGATTCAAATCGTTTCAAGCTTTACAAGCACAGAATGAGTTTCACAAGCATATTTAGTTCAAGTTCTCAAGTGATTTACTCTCTAGGAAAAAAATCTATCATTGCTCCTTGCACTGATGCAGTCCTAAATGATGCAACTAGACTCGATCTTAGAATGCGAGATGCAACTAGAATGTTAATGATGCGGTTTTATCATATGTACAAAGCTAAATGAGACTCAAGAATGCAAAAGTCAAATAAGAACAAAGGAAACAAGATCAGAAAACACAAAGCTCCTCCCCCACACTTAAATAACACACTCCTGTGTGTTATAAAAGCGTGTGAGAGAAGTAAAAAGACAAACTAAACGAATGCGATATGATATATACAAGATGCATATGTACAAGAGTTTGAAGTCGATACCTTAGTCGGAGAGGTCTGATCCCAAGTAGTACGAGGGATTTGATGTTGAGCAGGAAGGTGTGGACTGACGTGGTGGGCTGCTATCCGAGGGTTCAGGTAAGAATGCCAAGGCAGGGTCGATCCAATCCTCTTTGCCTGGTGGAAACTCCGGGTTCCTTGCGTTTGAGCTTTCCCCAACCTCCTCTTGTGTAACCGGTGCGGTTGAGGTTGCTGAGTTCTTGTCCGGAGAAGATGGCCGTGTGAGCCGCTTTACCTTCTTCTTGGTTGAAACTGACCTTGTAGTGCACGCCTTCTATGTCAAACTCAATGTGTCCGAACCCTTTGCCATGTAGACGCTTGGGATCTCTCTTGGGGTAGATGACAACCTCCAAAGTGGCAAGAAACTGGTGTGTGATCCCCTCGTAAGCAACATCTCTCATCATGAAGAATTCGGCCAAGCCCATGTTTTGAAAGATGAGTGTAACATCATCGAGTATCTCAAGCTTCTTCAACAGCTCCATATCAGGGAACCGACCTTGAGCTACTCTTATAGAGTTAAAGTGGTCCAAGTACTCCTCAGTAGTCGGGAAATGTTCCTCCTCGGGCTCGGGCTTTGGTTCCTTCTTGGCCTTCTTGCCACAATCGGGTTCATGAGGGACTATGGCTCTCAGCTCGTCTCCATCGTTCTCAGTGGCTGCCTGCTCCCCATTCCGTTTTGGTTCAAGGGTTGGAACCAGAGTGAGCTCGGCGTTCTTTGCTCGCTTGGCGGCTGGCTCACCACCGGATCTCACGGAGGGTTTCTTGCTTGTTCCACCATTGCGTGTCACGGCCACGGCTTTCCCTTTTGTAATCCTCCTCTGGACTTCGTTTTTGTTCGTCTCATGAGTGGGGACAGCTCGGTCGCCGGTCATCTGCAAGGCAGATCCTCAAAGAGACCGTTAGAATCATGTACATCAACAAGCACATGTCTCTAAAGATAGCAAGAACAGAGCTTTTTCTCTAACAAGACCAGGGTTATAGCTTTTTCCAAACATCAAAGGAAGTAAAAACAAGCCAGAATAAGCAAGGAAAGACACGATATCTAAACAGTTCAGCTCAACATCTCAAAGCATCATTAAGACCGATTCCAAGCGCATTTTCTCAAGAATTTTAAAAACTCAAGAACAAGTGATTTTCAGAGCAAAGACCGGTTTTTCTTATGTTGTCTATCTTGATGGAAATTTTAAAATTGTTCCCAAAGGCCGACATGTTCTAAAAGAATCGATTCCACATTTCGCAAACAATAAAGCTCGCAAAGAATGAAGGAAAAAGATGAGTTCTTTAAGATGCAAATACCTTTGGGAATCCAAGATTCAAGTTTAGTGGAATGCTTATGATGAATAGACAACACCCTAACGAGTCTAGAACGCTTGGAATCACAAGAAATGGATGAGAAATGAGAGAGATATGTTCGTGAAATGCAGAGAAAAGAGAGAAGAAGGCGAACTCTCGGTTTTGGCTCGGGATGGAGGCTGGTATGGGCGGTGTCGCACTTTCCAGCTGGCGTTTGGACTGTAGTGGGACTGGTCCCCCCCTTCTCCTCCAGCTGAGACCGTTGACCCGCGCCAAAACAGCTTTGACCGGGTGTTTAAATTCAAATTACCGCGCAAAGGCTTCCAAATGGCGCGACAAGGGGGATGACGTGGGCCGTACGGACTAGAGTGATTTTTCTCGTGTTTTCTTGAGCGGTCTCGACTTGTTCCACCCCGAGGGCATCAAGCCGAGTGTCATGAGCTCAAGTTAACCAGAATTTCTCTGCGGCCATCAAGTGTTTCCCCCAGGTCGCGCAAACTCTCTTCTTTGACTCAAGTGTCCCAAGTGTTCATGTTTTTGATCATTCTTGAAGCCGGGAACCTCGGCACGCTCCACCACGAGGGCATCATGCCGAGGTCACTTGTATTAACAGAGAACACTTGGTGCTGGGGGTTTAAACGGTCCGGCCTTGGTGTAAACTGGTCGCGGCCTCGATCGAGGTTTTAGACCGTTTGAAGTGAACTTTGCCCCTCGGTATAATCATACCGAGGTGTTTACACCGTGGGCCTCCCCCACACTTAGTCATCTCACCACATAACTACTTAAGCACGGCTATGGTGAAATTAAGTCGAGGAGTTTAGCTGAGGTTCTCAAGCTATTACTCGGAAAAAGGTGACCTCGGCATATATATATACCGAGGGTCGATACCGAGGCTATGTATGCTCTAGAACTTAAACCATCAGGCCGTGTCTTTTTCAAGCCTTTTCTTACTCTCATCATCAATTTTCACCTCTTAACTCCTGAAACACTTAACAAACCCTTCAAAAAGCTTCAAGTAAAAAGAAAAAGAAGATGAAAAGCGAAATATGTACAAGGATAAGCTTGGGGTGTCTCCCAAGAGCACTTTGTTTAACGTCACTAAGTTTGACTTTTCATACCTTTTCAGGCTGATTCTGGTTCAAGAAGAGGAACTGAGGTAGCTCCCTCTCTTGTTTCTGATGCCAGGTAGTGCTTTACCCTCTGACCGTTTACCACAAAGCCTTGTCCATCTTTTCCTTTCAGAACAACCGCTCCATAAGGCCTTACTTCAAGAATTACGAATGGACCGGACCATCTGGATCTCAGCTTCCCAGGGAATAGCTTAAGCCTCGAGTTAAACAACAGAACTTGGTCCCCTTCTTTGAACTCTCTCTTGTGTATCTTCTTGTCATGAAGCGCTTTAGTCCTTTCTTTGTAGATCTTAGAGCTCTCAAAAGCATCTAACCGGATTTCCTCAAGCTCATGAAGTTGTAAAACCCTCTTCTCTTGTGCAGTCTTGATGTCAAAGTTAAGAAGTTTCACTGCCCACAATGCTTTGTATTCCAACTCAACCGGTAGATGACAGCTTTTCCCATAGAGCAAGTTAAACGGTGAGGTTCCAATGGGGGTCTTGTACGCGGTTCTGTAAGCCCACAAAGCATCATCAAGTTTCTTGCTCCAATCCTTTCTAGATGAGCTCACGGTCCTCTCCAAAATAGCCTTTATCTGTCGGTTAGAGACCTCCACTTGACCACTAGTCTGCGGATGATAAGGTGTGGCCACCTTGTGCTTTACCCCATGCTTCTTCAAAAGACTCTCAAGAGTCTTATTGATAAAGTGGCTTCCCCCATCACTGATTACTACTCTTGGAACTCCAAACCGTGGGAAAATGATACTTTTAAAAAGCTTTACCACCACTTTTGAATCGTTGGTTGGGGATGCAACAGCCTCGACCCACTTACTCACATAGTCCACCGCGACAAGGATGTACTGATTTCCGTATGAACTCACAAAGGGACCCATGAAGTCAATGCCCCAACAGTCGAAGACCTCGACTTCAAAGATTGGGTTTTGGGGCATCTCATTCCTCTTGGATATGTTACCGTGCCTTTGACAAGCCTCGCATCTCGATACCACATCTTGAGCGTCCTTGAACATAGTCGGCCACCAAAAGCCGCTTTGCAAAACTTTGGCAACCGTCTTGAATGCACTTAAGTGACCACCGTACGCTGAACCGTGGCATTCTTGTAGCACCGGATGAATCTCTTCTTCGGCCAAGCATCGCCTATAGAGATGGTCCTTGTTAAGCACGTAAAGATACGGCTCATCCCAATGATATCTCATCACATCTCTAAAGAACTTTTTCCTCTGATAGGCATCAAGATCCGGTGGCTCTAAACCGCAAGACAGGTAGTTCACAAGATCCGCGAACCATGGGAGGCTTCTTTCCTTGATCGTGTTGGCCTCTTCCACCTCTAAGTAAGACCGTACCAGCATGAGATGTTCCTCAGGTAAAGCATCGTCTATGGGGACCTTTTCTTCAATCCTCAGCCTTGAGAGATGATCTGCGGCCCCATTTTCTATGCCTTTCTTGTCAAGTATCTCCATGTCGAACTCTTGGAGCAATAGGACCCATCTCAAAAGCCTCGGCTTAGCATCCTTTTTAGACATCAAGTACCTCAAGGCCGCGTGATCAGTGTAGACCGTGACCTTTGATCCAACTAAGTACCTCCTGAATTTGTCAAATGCAAACACAATGGCAAGCATTTCCTTCTCGGTGGTTGCATACTTTTCTTGAGCTGAGTCCAAGGTGCGGTTGGCATAGTAAATCACATGGAGTTTCTTATCTTTCTTCTGCCCCAAGACAGCTCCCACGGCATAGTCAGATGCATCAGTCATCACTTCGAATGGTAAAGACCAATCGGGAGCTTGTACAATTGGTGCACTGATCAAAGCCTCCTTGATCCTCTTAAACGCTTCCTCACACTCTTCATCAAAGATAAACTCCACCTCTTTGCACAATAGCCTAGTTAAAGGCCTAGCTATCTTGGAGAAATCCTTAATGAACCGCCTATAGAACCCAGCGTGCCCAAGAAAGCTTCTTATCCCTTTTACAGAATTCGGAGCTTGTAGGTTCACCATTACCTCGATTTTGGCCTTGTCCACCTCAATACCCTTCTCTGATACCTTGTGCCCCAAGACAATACCTTCTTGTACCATGAAATGACACTTCTCCCAATTCAATACAAGCCTATGCTCCTCACATCTCTTTAGAACCTGAGAAAGATTAGCAAGACATTCGGAAAAAGAGGAGCCGTATACGGAGAAATCATCCATAAACACCTAGACTTTCTCTTCAATTAGATCAGAGAAAATGTGCATCATACATCTTTGAAAAGTGGCCGGTGCATTACACAAACCGAAAGGCATTCTCCTATAAGCATAAGTGCCGTAAGGGCAAGTGAATGTTGTTTTCTCTTGGTCTCTTGGATCTATTGGTATTTGGAAGAATCCAGAGTATCCATCGAGAAAAAAGAAATAAGGATGATTGGCTAACCGTTCAAGCATTTGATCAATGAATGGTAAAGGGAAATGATCTTTTCTTGATGCAGTATTCAATTTCCTATAGTCAATGCACATGCGATGGCCGGTTATAGTTCTTTGGGCTATGAGTTCATCCTTATCATTTTTTACCACCGTGATACCACCTTTCTTGGGCACAACGTGCACAGGAGATACCCACCGAGAGTCAGAGATTGGATATATGATCCCTGCCTCAAGGAGCTTTAGTATCTCCTTCTTAACCACCTCTTTGAGGTTCGGGTTAAGGCGACGTTGGTGCTCAATAGAGGACATGGCTTGGTCCTCCAGGTGGATCCGGTGAGTGCATATATCAGGAGAGATTCCTCTTATGTCGGCCAAGGAATACCCTATTGCTCTCCTGAATTTCTTGATTTCATTAAGCAATGCACGTTCTTCATGTTCAAGCAAACTATCGTTTATGATCACAGGGAAAGTGGAGTTCAAGCCTAAGAACGCATACCTGAGCCCTGTTGGTAGAGGCTTGAGCTCAACAGGGGGAGCGTCTGCCTCATTCCAATCGGTATCAAAGCTACATTGGCCCGGAACAGCTTCCTCGGCTTTTTCCTTGTTCTCGCGCGGATTATCATCGGCCTCGATATGAGTTGCCACGGCCATGATATCCCGAGGTGTCTCCTCTGTTCCCATGGACCCCTCGCTGTCTAAGATGTCAAGGCCACTCTTCCTGAGTGCCAAAAACCTAGCCTCAGCTCCAAGTTCCTTCGGTTGGTCCAATAGTTGCTTGTATACCTCGCTTTCCTCGTTCAAGTACCTGTGCTCGCTTTGTTCACGTGTAAGGACCACTTGTAACGGATCCTCTGCGTTCAACTCTGCCAGGAGCTCATCAGCTAGCTCCTCCATCACTTCCACATAGAAAACCTGACCTCCAATAGTCGGTTTCTTCATCATCTCTTTCACATTGAACTTCATATGCTCGGAACCGATGTGTAGTTCAATCATTCCTCCTCTCACATCTATAATGGCTCCTGCGGTCGCTAGGAACGGTCGGCCCAAGATGATAGGGTCCAATGGTTCCTCGTCCATCTCAAGAACTATGAAGTCCGTGGGGATTTCTATCTCACCGATCCTTAAAGGTAAATCCTCAAGCAAACCCACCGGCAAGCGAACCGATCTATCAGCTAGTATAAGAGAGATCTTGGCCGGCTTTTAACTCTTGTATCCCTACCTCTTCGCCACCGTGTATGGCATTAGGCTCACAGAAGCTCCTAGATCACACAAGCAGTTTGAGAACTTCAAGTGACCTAAAGCACACGGTAAGGTAAAGCTGCCCGGATCGGATAGCTTCCTTGGTATAGACCTCCTTTGTATTATGGCGCTGCATTCATGGCTCAGTATTACCATACCCTGGAGCTCCTTTGTCTTGTTGAGGATCGCATCCTTTAGAAACTTCCCAAGCTGTGGTATAGCTAAGAAAGCATCTATAATGGGTAAGGTGAGTTGCGTGTTCTCCAAGTGTTTCTCAAAGACCGCTTTGGCTTTGTCTAAGATTTTCTTCTTGAAACGCCCTGGGAACGGTATCTTGGGTTGGTAAGGTGGTGGTGGAACGTATGGCTTTTCGAGCTCAGTTGTCTTTTCCACCTCTTTTCCGTTGTCCTTGATCGGTTCTTTCTCAAAATCCGCTTCTTTACACGCATCACCTGAGGCTGCCTCCCCCTCTGATTGCTCATTGGCCTCAATGAGCGTAGTCTTAGGCGTTGGGGCTTGTAGTTCTTTACCACTCCTCAATGTAATGGCGTTCACATACTCCTTGGGGTTTGGCTCCGGTTTACCTGGTAAAGCCGGGCCTCGGGATGATGTAGAGGCTTGATTTTGCTTAAGCTCTCTAATGTCTTGCTGCATTGTCGCGTGCTGGCTCTCAACTCTCTGCTGACCCTGTAACAGTTGCTGTAAGATCCCACAGACATCGTTCCCCAGCTGGTTCTGACCCGTTCTCTGATTCTGTTGCTGATTACCCATCGGCTGCGGATTGAACCCTGGTGGAAACTTGTGATGCTGCGGTTGGTTGGTGAAGTTGTTACCCTGAGCCGCTTGATTCTGCTGAGTGTAGCCGTGCTGTTGCCCACTAAACTGTTGCTTGGGCTGGAAGGTATTCTGATAAGGAGCCTTTTGAGCGTAGCTTTGTTGTTGTTGCTGAGCAGGGTACACTTGGTCTTGAGGGTTAGCTACATTCGGGTTTCTGTATGAGAGGTTTGGGTTACTGTTGTAGTTGTTAAACCGCTGATACCTCTGCTGATTCCCTATGTAGTTCAGCTCCTCTTGAGTTAGACCATCTTCATTAACATTGTTAAAACTTGGCTCTTGCTCATCAAACTCGCCTACAAAGTGTATTGGCTTTTGAGTCGCCATCAGAACTTTGTCAAGCTTGCTCTGAAGCTCTCTGATATCCTTTTTCATACGCTGTTCTTCATTGGAGCCCTCTGTTCGGTTTACTCTATCAAAGTCGTCGCCATAAGTATCATTAGACATGGCTAGGTTTTCGACTAGTTCCATTGCCGCATTGATCTCCTTCCCAAGAAAATTTCCATTTGCAGCTGTATCGAGTTGGTTTCTGATCTTGGGGAGTGCACCTCGGTATAAAGTACTCAAGAGGGATGCCTCTGAGAAGCCGTGGTGTGGGCATTGGTTAGTGTAACTTCTAAACCGTTCCCAAGCCTCGCTAAAGCTCTCGTTATTGTGCTGCGTGAAGCTTGAGATCTGGTTTCTGAGCTTAGCCGTGCGTGATGTGGAAAAGAACTTTGATAAGAACGCCAGTTTACACTGCTCCCAGGTTTGTATAGAACCCCTCGGGAGGTTCTTTTCCTACTGGTGAGCTTTATCACCGAGGCTGAATGGGAACAAGCGTAGGTTGAAGCTATCTTCCGAGACACCATTGATCTTGGTTAGGTCGCAAACCCGATCAAACTGATCTAGATGCTCAAGAGGGTCTTCTCCGGCTAGACCGTGGAACTTTGAGTTCTGCACCATGTTGAGGAGGGAAGCTTTAACTTCAAAGTTGTTATTTTGAACTGGTGGAGCTTGAATCCCAGCTCGGTATTGGTGCGCATTAGCTCGGTCGTTCTCTCCAACAAAGACCGGATGAGGTTGTCTCTGAGCTTGTGGCGGTGGCGGATGAACATGGTGGGCTTGTTGCTCGTTTCTATTAGCTTGTTGTTGGTTTTGCTGAGCAAGCCTTTCGTTCCTCTGAGCCTGTTGTTGGTTAACATAAGCTTGTTGTTCATTCCTGCCTGCCTGCGCCTGATTAGCATGAGCCTGGTGCTCGGTTTCTTGAGCCTGTTGCTCGATCCATTGCTGTTCTGCCATTCCAAGCCTTTCAAAATGCCGTTCCCTCTCGCGAGCTCGCCTCTCAATCCGGTTGATGTTGTCGTCATACGGTAGAGGCGGTTCTGTGCTCCGAGACCTGGTTTTCATGCACCTGAAAGCAACACAAGAACTTGCAAGGAAGTTAGTAAAACAAAGAAAGGTAAAATCTTGAACTCAAGAACAAACAAAAGACTAATGCTCCGACAAGTTGGCAACGGCGCCAATTGATAGATAAGACTTTTTAGGTCTCATGGCTATCAATCCCCTTTGTCGAAGTAGCACAAAGAGGTATCAATCCAGACAAGTCAACGAGACACTAGACTATGATGTTTGTTCATTTAAGTAAAGACAAAAGGTGAAGGTTTTGAACTAAGCTACGTAACAAACGACTAAGCATGAAAGGTAAAGCAAATGATTAGATCTAGACAGAGACAGGATGCAAATAATAACTAAACGATTCAGATGATGATAATATGCAATAAAGCAAGGGACTTTAGACGAGATACTTGACTCGGGTGCTTCCAAGTTCAACTAGTTGGTTAATGAGTCAAAACATCAAGCGGTTTCATTTAACTTTGAACTCAAGGCATGTTAATCCTCTCATGAAAGTATTAAGCATCTAAACTGATTCTCCTTCATACCAAAAATGTCTTTTGAGAAGCATCGAATCAATCAGCAATAAGAATCAGTTCAAAAATGTCATTTAAGAGAACAAACTATCAACCCTGCGATGAAAGACTCTTAAACCCTTAACCGAGTGGTTCAGACATTTCTACAAACACTTTTGATGCGAGATATGTCTCAGATCTGAACCTCAAGTGATGTGCTTGGATCCAGCCTAGAGATCTCGTCGGTTAAGGAATGAAACATGCAAGACTAGACACCTAAACCCACTAATCTACCTTGAAAGCACCCTAATCTACTCATCTAAAGCCGCTTAAACGACTACTCACTAATCATAACGAGCTCATTAAGTCTTTTGCAAGACGTGTAGCTAGTCATGATGAGGAGTTTAATGATAGATGACAAAAGAAAATAAAGAAAGAACAAGATTTCTGATGCAAAAACGAGATATCGGATTAGACTGATCAAGTTTCACAAAAGAGGTAAGTTCTTAAAGCCAAAAACAGATAAGAGATAAGATGATTAGGTTTTTAGTCTCAAAATGTATATATAGCAAAGGTAAAGTGTCGCGGGTCAGCCCGGACAAACCGGGTACTGAACCGCGTTCTTGGGTTGATGGGTGAGTGCCACGGTGTGTCGGAGAGTGAAGCCGGGGTCTTCATGTCGAGGAGTGCACGTGAGTCCAGATCCAAATGAAGATCTTGTGAAGAACACGTCAAGAACATGCATGAACCCTAGTCTTCGATCCATCTTCACGTGTGTGTTCTTGGGCAGCTTTGTTCTTGATTCTGGGTTCGTGACAATGGACCTCGGCATGAAATGCCGAGGCGCTTGGTAGTCGAGGGTTTTGAGCGAACAGGGGCCGGCATGCACGCCGAGGTCATTGCGCCGAGGTGCACGTTCAACACTTAGTCGTTTCCAGCTTCATTTTTTACGTGTGCATGCCTTGATTCCAACGTGCCGAGGCGTCAGCACGAGGCCTAGTTCAGAATACTCCCAAAATATGAGCCTTGACTTGGCCGATGTCGAGGTAACGATGCCGAGCCCTGAGAAAACACTTAGCGCGTATCGCAACATATTTGGGTTCGTATCGACCATGTCACCTCCCGAAAACAGTAACTTTCAACCCACGACTCCAAATGCTCTGAGACCAGTTCCATAGTCAAGATGACTCAATAAGCTCGAACTTTGGTGAAGAAACCGTCGGAGCTTGGGAAGCGGAGGGTTTCCTGGATTTCACATCTTTGAACCGCATTGGAATCACCAGAAAATAAGCTTTTTAGACCGATGTGAACTCCGGAGACTTTATCTCTCAAACCACTGCTCCGAATTGAGCGATCCCAACTGTTCTGAAAAGGTCTTTCACAGATCTCAAACTTTGATGAAGACCGGGCAAGCTGATTTGGTCCGGAAAGGCTCCGTCCGCCGTGATCTTTGTACTCCACCGTTCGGTTCTCGGATGCGCGTAATGTTGGTGCATCTTCCGGAAGCTGTATCTTTCTCCCCACTGGTCCGAATTGGATGATTCCAACTGTTCTGGGATCTTTGTTTGATTATCTCCAACTTTGCTGAAGACCCCGCCAACTGGTTCGGACCGGAAGGTTCCCCGGATTGCTGATCTTTGAAACGCGCGGACAAGGACAAATTTTGGTCGAGAAAAGCTTCCCGCGGTAAGGAAAATGGCCGAGGGCTGTGTACCGCGGTAAGCTTTTTTTGGTCGTAAAAATTCCTTCGCCTCGGCCAAAAACTCAACCCGCGGTATTTACACCTGATCTTCGACCCAGGCTGACTTTGGTCGGTGCTGAGCGATCGGTAAGCTTTTTGGTCGAGGTTGAACGATCGGTAAGGATTTTGGCCGAGGTTTCTGTCCGTCCGGTACGCGATTTGGCCGAGAAATTCCTCCAAGCGGTTTTCACCATTTTTGACCTTTTTCTTCACCGTCTTCTTCTCTGCTCCTCTTCTTAGGCTCCAAATGACTCCCAAAGCACCTGATAAGGACTTCAAAACATGCAAAACTCTTTGGGACATAATGCAAGCCCTAAATCCTATTTTCATGCCTAAAGACTCAATTTACATGGGAAAAAACATGATGAGGACTCTAAAATGCACTCTAAATGATGTAAAATATAGACATATCAGAGGACACCGATCTTTTGTTGAGCTCTAAACCCTGAAGTGCCTGGCTCCTCCCAGTTGTAATCATCAAAGTGATATCTGTTTCCACCATAACGTTTTTGAGGTGGAGGCAGACCATCATCTCCAGCACCAGCAGCACTTGTGGTAGCATCTTCAGCGGTTTCTTTCCTTTCCTTGTAGGCTTCTTCTCTGCAAGCTTTCTTGTACTTGAGGATTGGTGGATCAGTTTGGACAATGTACAGCTCTTCCTTCAGCAAGTAGAAGTGAATGTTCCTCTTTACATGGACTGTGGTGATGGATGGATTGGGCAGGAGAGTCTGGACTGGCTCATCAATGAAGGACTTGAAGTTGTAAACCAGCTTGGCTCCAACTCTTCCTTGAAAGAAACCAATCTTACACAAATGGGCTTCAGTAATCAGATCAAACCTTGCCTTGTTCTCCTTGAACCTGTACCCCCTTGCCTTCAAGATCTTTGTTACAACCCATCCATGGGCCATCTTTGCATCCTTCTTTGTTGAACCCCAAATGCACTTTTTGTAGAACATCAAAGACCTTGCTAATTGAGAGGCAAGGCAAGGTGTGTAAGCATATCCTTCATAGGGCTTCCCATCTTCATGAGTTGGCATCAACTGTTTCAGGCCCACACCAAGGAGATTCAGATCACCTATATGAACTCTCCCAACATCAAGCTTGAAGAAGAAGCTGTGAGAGAGGATCTTGTGGACTTATCTCAGCACTGGATTCTTTATCCAAGAGGACTTAGCTGCTCCAGCTGTGTACTTCCCATAAGCTATTGATCTCTATAGAGCCTGAATATCTTCCTTTCTAAGACCAATCTGGTTGGAGAGGGGAACGTTTTTAGGCGCTGAATACCCAAATATCTCATTCAATTCCCTGAATGACACTCTGTATTCCTTTCCTTTCACAGTAAACTCCATGTATCCAAGACCATCCCCTTGAAGAATCCTTGAATCCCTTGGGTAGTACATAAAAGCATCAAAAGAAGCCAAGAACTCTTGAGACTCCTCTTAATATGCGGTCTCTCTCATCTCCAAGAGTGATTCAATGCGCATGTTCCCAAGTAAAGTTTTGACATCTTCATAGATGCCAATCTTCTTCAGAAAGTCCACATCAGGGAACCTCCCTTGCTGGATCCCCATCTGTTGAAACTTGGCCAGATAATCAGGTGTTTCTGGTTCAGTTTTCTTGATCCTCTTTGATGCCTCTTCAATGGTGCCTTGGGAGCCTCCAGCTGAGCTGCTTGAGCCACTCTCAGTCTGTTCATCATCAGATACCACAACCAATTGTTTCCCTCTCTTCTTGGAACCAGAGGCAACCAGCAATGCTTTCTCTTCATGCCTTGTCCTTTTCGGCGCTTGATATACTCATATTTTGTCGTGTTTAGGATTGCAGTTTTGTCCAAATATTGAGTCTCATGCATACATTTAGGTAGTTTTACATATATTTGTCTTTGCTTTTGTCTTTAGTTAGGAATTGCATTAGGTCCTAGAGAGTTTTGTACTTTTGGAGTGTTTACAGGTCATTTGGGGCTGATTGGGAGCAATTGGGACAAAAGCCATGGAGAGACCATCACCTTATGTGCATCAGACTCGGACAAGTGTTATGGAGCCAACAATTCCTCAACTTTATCACCTGACAAGGAGGACTTGCACCACGATTCAGCCTCTGTAGTCTTCATACCGAATCAAGAGGATCGAGTCTAGTTTCCATAACACCTGAGATCGTCCTATTTGGAGTTGTGAGCTGAAAGTTACGGCGATAAGAAGCAGTACATGTCTTGGAGCGGATAAAGGACCAAAGCAACGCGCATCAAAGAACCGGTGAAACAGAGCCCTTTCCGACGTCATCTGAACCCAAACCCTTCACCAAAGTTGAAGCTGAAGGAGCCATCTGGCTCATGGAGTTGACCGATTAAGGTTTGGACCACTGAGCAAGGATTTATGAAGGATTTGGTGCAAGCGGTCTACATTCATATCGAGAAGGAGTACTGACGAAACTCAGGTTGGTATTACCTTGGAACCTTGACGATTTTGGCTGGCTTTTGGAAGCCAAAATGCCGAAGAAATATCGACGTCCTGCACCGACTGAATCCTGCACCGAGGTGAGTTCAGCCGGTGTAGCGCCTCGGTGTAACCACTTTCAAATTGCCGAAGAAATATCGACCTCCTGCACCGACTGAAATCTGGTCGATACATTCTCGAACCAGGACGTTTTTGTGGGCCTTTTTGGGACCAATACCTAGTTTGTTCGAGGTTGGCCCATCAAGAAACCATACCTATATATATGTTTTAGTCATTATCTAGAAGACAAAGCTTTGTTTTCTCTTGTTGCTCTTTGCCTCTTTTGTGAAAACCCAGATTTTGTTAAGAGATATCTCAAGGATTTAATCAATCTTAATCTGTTTCTTATCATCTTTTCTTCTTATCTTTGCATCTAATCATGTTTAACATCACCTCTTGCAAAAGATTAGGTGTGTTAAGCATGATTAGTGAGTAGTCATCTTTTAAGCTTCTAGGTGTGTAGATTAGGGTGCTTAGATGTTTGATTTATGATGTTTAGGTTTTAGATTCTCATTTCCTTTCCTTAGTTAGCTGTCCCTAATGCTTTATTTCCTTGAGAAAGTAAAATCTGGGTTCATAGGCATTTCATGCACCAAAGGTGTTTGATGAAATGCCTGAATGAGCTAACTTAAGGGTTTATGTTTTGAATGCCATGGGAATGTTTGTTTGAAGCATAAATGACATATTAGAACTGTTTATTAATGCATATTGAACATCATTACCACTAATGAGAGTTAGGTTTGAATGCTGATTAGTATAGTGGTCATTGTCTTGGGAAAGAAATGATCTTGCTTTGAGTTCTAAGTTCATTGGAATTTGATAACATGTGATGCTTGCTTTATCTTTCTGTATAAGATTCAGTCGTTCTTAGCTCTTATTTTGATGCACAAAGAGGCTGTCTGGTCATATTATACTTGGAACCTTATGCTTGTTGATTGCTTATTCACTAATGGGAATTAGTCTTGATTAAGTAATTTTCAAACAGATTTCTGACATGGGAATGAATTAATCTATTTTGGAAGTCTAAACTAAAGAATTGCAAGTGTTGTATTGTTTGCTTAGCATCATGAATTAAGTATTGAAAGCACCCTGATCAATGATCACATCTAGAGGTTTAGCTTTATCTTTATTTGAATTTGAGCCTTTGCTTTGTTGTCTTGCTTGTTTAGTTCTTAATTACTGCTTGTTTGTTCTTGCTTGTTTTATTATATGCTTTTAGATAATCTTGGTTACCAACTCATCTGTTTAGTTAGACTTGGATTAAGAATTGATCCTCATAGTCTTAGTGTCTAGAATCTCTCCATTTGGATTGATACCTCAAGTGCTACAATGACATGAGTAGTTGAGGAATTGATCAACGATTGAAAAATTCCTGCTATCAATTTGGCGCCGTTGCCAATTGGGGATTCATTCTAGCATTAGGACTTTGGATCTTCTTGAGATCAAGTCATTTTCTTTTGTTTTACTGATTACCTTTCAAGTGTTGTCTTTGTTTTCAGGTGTATGAACACCAGAAGTGAAGAAAGAAGACAAAGAGAAAGAGCTGAGCACATTGAGAGGTTGGGTATGGATCAAGGGCAACAGGCTCATGGTTGTAATGGAAACCACCAGTCTCAGCAAGAGGGTACAGCACCACTTCCAATAACAGTTGTGGGAGCTGGTGATGAGGACAATACTCAGGGCCAGAGACATGGGATTCAAGCTCCTACACCTGAAAACGATTTTGAGATCAAATCTGGCTTGATCAACATGGTGCAATCAAACAAGTACCATGCCTTGGCAGTAGAAGATCCATTAGATCACATTGATAACTTTGATAGAATTTGTGATCTAACTAAGATGAATGGAGTGACTGAGGACAGTTTCAAGCTGAGGCTATTCCCTTTTTCTCTAGAAGACAAAGCTCATCAGTGGGAAAAGTCTCTACCTCAAGGATTAGTCACAACATGGGAGCAATGCAAAAGAGCATTTCTAACCAAGTTCTTCTCTTCATTAAGACCAGCAAGGTTAAGAAATGAAATCTCAAGTTTCATTCAGAAGAACCATGAATCATTTTGTGAGGCTTGGGAAAGATTTAGAGGTTATACCATGCAATGCCCTCACCATGGATTCTCAGATGCTCGGCTGCTAAGTACCTTCTACAGAGGTGCTTTACCAAGGTCAGACTCCTCTTGGACACAGCTTCAAATGGTAATTTCATGACCAAGGAAGTCAATGATGCCATGACCCTAGTGGAGAATGTAGCTCAAAGTGATGAGCTTTATGGATCAGACTTTGAAAGGAATTCAAGAGGAGCTGTGAGTGCTGAAGAGGAAAGGACAAGGAAAACATCAAGTCTCTCAATGAGAAGCTTCACACTTCTCTTAGCTTCTCATCAGTCAGCCAACTTTGTTAGAGATGTGAATCATGTGTTTCAAGACACATTTCAAAGGGAAGACATCACAGCTGAGGTGAACTTTGTAGGTGGCCAACAAGGTTACCAAAAGGGCTTTACCTACTACAAGAATCCCCCAAACCAGAACTTCTATCCTCAAAACACTCAACAACAAGGTTTTGTCCCTCCCCAACAACAAAGTCTCCAACAGGCTCAGGGAATAAGGATAAAGAAGTTCAGAACCTGCTCCAGCAAAATCCTCAAAGGTCAAGCAAGTGGTGCCATGGACTTCAAAAAGAAAATGACAGAGATTAACAAAAAGGTGGATTGCACTTATTCTGATCTTCTAACTCAACTTTCAACCTTGGCTTCCAAGGTCAAGACTCTAGAGAACAACAAGGGCCACTGCAGTTCTCAAGCTCAAAGATCTTTACCAGGGACATCAATTGCACATCAAACAGAATACTGTAATGCAATCCTCTCAAATGATGAGAATCATGCTGCTGTCCAAGAAATTGAGGATCTTCTCAATGGCAATGTCTCAAGTGAAAAATGCCTGACAAAAGATGAGGATGACGCCATCATAGATGAGTTTGAGTTCCTGTTCTGTGATCTCAATGAGGACATTGAGAAAGAAGGTAGGGAGGCAGCTTGTTTTGATATGATAAAGAATGATTCTGAGATTGCTGAAGGAAAGGATCAGAGAATGGTTCAAGGAAGGGCATCTGATGGAGTCTCTAGCACTGGTTCAACAAGGTTGAAACCCAAATTTATTCCCAAGCTAGGCAACCCAGGAAAGTTCTCCATCTCATGCTCTCTTGGAAACTTGAAAGCGGAGAATGCTTTGTGTGATTCTGGATCAAGCATCAGTGTAATGTCTTTAGACATGGTGGAAAGACTAGAGATCAAGAGTCTTAAGCATCACCCCATGTCAATCACCTTTGGAGATTCATCCTCAAAGAAACCATATGGAATCCTTGAAGACTACCCATTGAAAATTGGTGAATGCACAGTTCCAACAGATTTTGTAGTTATGAAGATGAAGAAGACAAAAAAGCTACCTCTTTTTCTTGGAACTCCATTTCTGAACACCACAGGAGCAAGGATGGACTTTGATACTCAAAGAGTGGTGCTTGCTAAGGGAGATGATGAAGTATCTTATCCTCTTAAGCCTCCTCTTGCTGGGTTTTTTGGAGTTATATCTGATGATTCTGATGAGTTGAAACGCTATGGGATGATGTATGTGGGGAGTATTGGAACTATAGAAGAAGCTCAACCCCTTGCATCTGTTGAGAAAAAGAAATAATCTCTAATAAGACCTGATGTCGAGTTTGAAGGGGATTTCTTTAGTGATGATGAAGCTTGCTTGGAATCTCTATCTCCTACACCAAGTGAGAAGGAGATCAGCAGCAACAAAGGAAATGGCTCAGGGTCTCAAGACAAGAACCCACCAAGAACCAGACCATTCACTCTTGAGTCATCTTCTCAAGTCTTAACTCTCACTCCTTAAAGTTTGATGGTGGAGCTGTTTTATACAAGGTTAAAGGCAATGGAAGATCAAGACCATTTGCCAAATTCAGAGCTATCCTCACACCAGAGTTCAAAGACAAAGGATCTGATGGTGTCCAAGAGCTGATGAACAAGGACCTCATGCTTGAATTCATGGACAAGACAAGGAGCATCAAAGCTCCTCCTCTCCCTCACTAAAAAGAGTGTAAGAAGTCAAACTTAGTGACTTTAAACAAAGTGCTCTTGGGAGACACCCTAAGCCTATCCTTGTATATAGTTTCTTTTCTTGCTTTCTTTGGTTGTTTTTAGGATGTTTTAATCTTTTGTTCAAGTGTGTTCAGGTTTTAGAGAGGTCCAGGTGCAGTTTTGAAAGTATTGGAGAAGAGAAAGGATGAAAAATCGGCTGAGGAATGCATTTATATCGACATGATATCTCTTGGTGTGTTTGCTCGGTGTAAACAAGAAGGAGATGTCGAGAAAATATCGACCACCGCACCGAGAATAATGAGGTCGGTGCAGTGCAGAAGGTGCCAAGCCTTGTTCCACACCGACATGATTTCATTTGGTGCACTTGCTCGGTGTAAACAGGAAGGAAAAGCCGAGAGAATATCGAGCACCACACCAAGTAAAATGAGGTCGGTGTGGTGCATGAAGAATCCAAGTCTTGCTCCACACCGAGGAGATTCAGCTCGGTGCAAGACCTCGGTGCAAGAAAGGAGAAAACTTAGAAGCACACCGACCTCCACACCAAGTTGATTCACGTCAATATGACTGCAAGATCGCTTCAAAGATTGAACGCAACGGATGGTTTACAGACCGATTTGGCTTGCAAAGCTTGAAATGATTTATGTGCTTGCAAAGCTTGAAATGATCTGAACCTGAGAAACAAGTTTGAATTGAACTCAACTCTAATAAGTGAAAACCTTGAACTTGACTTGAAATTATCTTGTGATGCATTGTTTGAATAAGCTTGTGGATACCTATAATACATATTTGAGCTAGAATCCTGTTTTTACCATCCTCTTCCTTAACTCAAATAGCTGAATCTGCATAATATATCAGTTTTCCTCACCCTGAACCCATCCTTCTTTCAAGCCAAATTTTTGTGTGTGATTGAGAGGCCACCTTGGACCAAACTTAGCAGAAAGTGTTAGGTTTAGGGTGACAAGGGCAAGTCTCATTGAGTGGTAAGTTCCATCATCAAGGAGCTGAGAGATTTGGCGAGAGCTAAGTGTGCGGGAATACTTGTTGGTGAGTGGAAAATGGAGAGATTAGTGGAAATAAAAGGAGAATGGTGAGAACTAGGGGATAGAAAAAGAAAAGAAATCAGTTTTGGAGTTTTGAGTCAAAGAAAGTGAGCTCTAGTGTTTTGCAAAGAAAGAGTCTAGCCTCTAAGTGAAAAGAAAAGAAAAGAAGCCAAAGAGCTCAAATGTTTTAAAAAGAAAGAAAAGAAAAAGAGGCTAGAGGTTACAAAAGAAAGTGAAAAAGAGCTGTGTAAAGTTTGAACTCCAAGACTTGTGTATGAAAAGGAAAAGAGAATCCCCTAGTGAGAGAAGAATGAGTGTGAAAAGTAAGCAAGTGAGGAAACTTTGAGTAGAGTGGGGGGTGGGATGAGTCCTTGCCCTTGTATGCATAGGTTGCCTTTTACCTTTAGCATTCTGCCAAAGTTTGGTCATTCATAGAGAGATCCTTTTGCTGCATTGAACCCACTCAAGCATTGATGAGATCATTTTAGTCTCATAACCTCACCCAACCCAAACTCTGTTAGTTTAAGCAATGCATCATTTGATCCACTTGGTAAAAAACTTAATGAATGTTAAAGAGTTGAGGAATAGGAGAACTTGTGGAGATTACCTTTTGAGTTGATACATCAAAGTATGGTTTTGCATTGCATATTGAGCATGAACTTGAATTCTCTTAGTGGTCACTTTTCTCAAAGGAAATATGAACTCCCATGCATTCAACCTCTCTCTCTCATTTGTTCTTGTTTGCTTGAGGACAAGCAAAGGACAAATGTGGGAGAGTTGATATACTCATATTTTGTCATGTTTAGGATTGCATTTTTGTCCAAATATTGAGTTTCATGCATATATTTAGGTAGTTTTACATATATTTGTCTTTGCTTTTGTCTTTAGTTAAGAATTGCATTAGGTCCTAGAGAGTTTTGCACTTTTGGAGTGTTTACAGGTCATTTGGGGCTAATTGGGAGCAATTGGGACAAAAGCCATAGAGACCATTACCTTATGTGCATCAGACTCGGACAAGTGTTATGGAGCCGACGATCCCTCAACTTTATCACCTGAAAAGAAGGACTTGCACCACGATTCAGCCTCTGTAGTCTTCATATCGAATCAAGAGCGTCGAGTCTTGTTTCCATAACACTTGAGATCGTCCTATTTGGAGTTGTGAGCTGAACGTTACGGTGATAAGAAGCAGTACATGTCTTGGAGCGGATAAAAGACCAAAGCAACGCGCATCAAAGAACCGGTGGAACGGAGCCCTTGCCGACGTCATCTGAACCCGACTCCTTCACCAAAGTTGGAGCTGAAGGAGCGATCTGGCTCATGGAGTTGACCGATAAAGGTTTGGACCACTGAGCAATGATTTATGAAGGATTTGGTGCAAGCGGTCTACATTCATATCGAGAAGGAGTACCGACGAAAATCAGGTTGGTATTACCTTGGAACCTTGACGATTTTGGCTGACTTTTGGAAGCCAAAATGCCAAAGAAATATCGACGTCCTGCACCGACTGAATCTTGCTCGGTATTGATCCCCTGAAGCTATCCTTAACGCCGTACCTCGGTGAGTTCAGCCGGTGTAGCGCCTCGGTGTAACCACTTTCAAATTGCCGAAGAAATATCGACCTCCTGCACCGACTGAAATCTGGTCGATACATTCTCGAACCAGGACGTTTTTATGGGCCTTTTTGGGACCAATACCTAGTTTGTTCTAGGTTGGCCCATCAAGAAACCCTACCTATATATATGTTTT
Organism: Eutrema salsugineum; assembly: GCF_000478725.1. Lineage (NCBI taxonomy): Eukaryota > Viridiplantae > Streptophyta > Magnoliopsida > Brassicales > Brassicaceae > Eutrema > Eutrema salsugineum. The sequence goes on along the minus strand of NW_006256821.1, from coordinate 1,443,094 downwards.
AGTCATTATCTAGCAGACGAAGCTTTGTTTTCTCTTGTTTCTCTTTGACTCTTTTGTGAAAACCCAGATTTTGTTAAGAGATATCTCAAGGATTTAATCAATCTTAATCTGTGTCTTATCATCTTTTCTTCTTATCTTTGCTTCTAATCATGTTTAACATCACCTCTTGCAAAAGATTAGGTGTGTTAAGCATGATTAGTAAGTAGTCATCTTTTAAGCTTCTAGGTGTGTAGATTAGGGTGCTTAGATGTTTGATTTATGATGTTTAGGTTTTAGATTCTCATTTCCTTTCCATAGTTAGCTGTCCCTAATGCCTTATTTCCTTGAGAAAGTGAAATCTGGGTTCATAAGCATTTCATGCACCAAAGGTGTTTGATGAATTGCCTGAATGAGCTAACTTAGGGTTTATGTTTTGAATGCCATGGGAATGTTTGTTTGAAGCATAAATGACATATTAGAACTGTTTATTAATGCATATTGATCATCATTACCACTAATGAGAGTTAGGTTTGAATGCTGATTAGTATAGTGGTCATTGTCTTGGGAAAGAAATGATCTTGCTTTGAGTTCTAAGTTCATTGGAATTTGATGCTTGCTTTATCTTTCTGTATAAGATTCAGTCTTCCTTAGCTCTTATTTTGATGCACAAAGAGGCTGTCTGGTCATATTAGACTTGGAACCTTATGCTTGTTGATTGCTTATTCACTAATGGGAATTAGTCTTGATTAAGTAATTTGCAAAGGGATTTCTGTCATGGGAATGAATTAATCTATTTTGGAAGTCTAGACTAAAGAATTGCAAGTGTTGTATTGTTTGCTTAGCATCATGAATTAAGTAATGAAAGCACCCTGATCAATGATCACATCTAGAGGTTTAGCTTTATCTTTATTTGAATTTGAGCCTTTGCTTTGTTGTCTTGCTTGTTTAGTTCTTAATTACTGCTTGTTTGCTCTTGCTTGTTTTATTATATGCTTTTAGATAATCTTGGTTACCAACTCATCTGTTTAGTTAGACTTGGATTAAGAATTGATCCTCATAGTCTTAGTGTCTAGAATCTCTCCATTTGGATTGATACCTCAAGTGCTACAATGACATGAGTAGTTGAGGAATTGATCAAGGATGGAAAAATTCCTGCTCACTTGTTCTACTTTCCCTTGCTTTGTGCTTTTCTTGATGCCTTGGCCTTTTCCTTTTGGCTGTGAAGACCCTGAGACCAAACCCTTGTCCTTGGATGCAGTGCCCTTTGGCTAGAGAGTTGGTTCTTTCAGTCATTTGCCAATAAATTTCTCAAAAACAAGATGACCACAAGATCAAGTTTCACAAAATTCTCCTAAATTTTGAAAAAAATTTGTTGCACAAATCGATTTCCAAAGCACATGAACAAGTTTCTAAAGCCAAGCATCAGTCCAATGAGTTCATAGCAATGCAAAAACAAGAGTGCAAAGCAAGGACTCAGCAGGAAACAAGTTCATTTCTTTTCCAAGAAAAATCGATTTTTCATGAATTAACTTGCAACAATTTTCAAAACTCAAGAACAATGAATCACCAAGAAAGTGCTCTGTTTTCCATGACTATCTAGCACCCTAGCATTTATAAAAATAATCCCAAGGTCTAAAACAACCTATCAAAATCGATTCCACACTTCGAAGTTCAAAAATCACCATTTAAGAACATGGAAAAAGATGTTTTAACAGAGTGAATACCTTGGGATTATGATGCAAACGAGTTCGAAATGCTATCAGGATGATGTTAACACCTCAAAAACAAGCTCAGAGCACTTTGAATCAACGAATTTGGTGGAGCATTGAGAGAGTTATGATGAAAACAATGGAGAAAAATGAGGTAAGAGAGCAAACTCGTGGTTTTGGTGAGAAAGAGAGAGTGTGGGACTAGGTTCAGCCTTTGGACTGGTGGTCAATGTATCCACTTTGACCAGTCAAGGCTTTGAGCTGTCCTTTCCTCGTTGACCGGACTCCTTTCTCTCCTTGTGCGGGCTGGAACTTCCGTGGCCGAGCCGCACGACCAACTTGGTGTAAAACGCGAACTTGTGTGCGACTTGGGACTTCCTTTCTCTAATCCCGCAGGCCTATGTCGCACATAAATCCCTTCTTCACGATCTCATCCTTCCTCTCATGCTGCGACCCGGTGATACTTCCTGATGACCCGCATGTCTAAGCCGGTGTGAATTGCGAGTTAACGTGCGGCCTGGGATCCTTCGTGCCCAACTCGCATGATGATAGACAAGACTTTTTAGGTCTTAAGGCTATCAATCCCCTTGTCAAAGTAGCACAAAAGAGGTTGTCAATCCAAGAATGTGGTGATAGACACTAAGCTATGTGATCAGTTTCTCAATTCAAGTAAACACGTGAGGTTTTGATATGATTAATGACAACTAAAAACTTAAAACAAGATTAATGACTAAAGAAGTGATCAAACAAGAACAAAGCAAATGACAGGATGTGATGTGAATGTGAAATGATGGAAGCATGAGATTCTAGACATGATAGTTGGCTAGGGTGCTTTGATGCTAAATCAGGAATGCTAATGACAATGATGAGACATGATTCCAGTGATTTAGAACTCTAATCTAGATTAATCCTCTCATGAAGGCATTAACCTCTACACTAATCCATTTTCAAACCAAATCATCATTTGTGAAATATAGATCAATGAGCATTAGTTCTAAAAGATCATTCAAGCAAATAACAAAACATTATCATGCAGCAAATGCTTAAACCTCTAATACAGCTCTTTCAGGAATTTCATCAAATACTTGTGGTGCATGAAATTCGCAGAATCTAGATCACAAGTGATGTGCAAGGATCTAGCCTAGAGAACATCTGTTTAGAGAAATGAATCAATGAATCTAGCCCTAAGCACTCCTAATCTAACACCTTAGCACCCTAACCTACACATCTAGAACCTCATTAAACTAAACTACTCACTAATCATACAAATATCTCTTAAACCTTTGAAAGTTGAGAAGATTGGCATGATTAATGGTGAGAAATGGAGATGGAGAAGATAGATGGTGATGGGTTTGCAGCTTTAAACACTGAAATCTCTCAATCTCTCTGATTAAAACTCACATAGAGGTGGAAAATGAAGATGGAGATGATGGATTATGATAGATTTCAGCTTTAAACCCTAATTACTCTCTTGATTCAACCCATAAAATGAAGATCTCTCTTACAAAGTTTAGGTTTTTCACAAAAGAGGCAAAGAAAACAAAGAGAATAAAAGCTTGTCTCTTGGATAATGACTAAAACATATTTATAGGTAGGGTTTCTTGGTGGGCCAACCTAGGACAAACTAGGTTTTGACCCAAAAAAGGTCAACAAAAACGTCATGAAGCGAGAATGTATCGAGGTGATTCTGGTCGGTGTGGGTGGTCGATATTTCTTCGGCGATTTGAGGTTGGTTACACCGAGACACTACACCGGCCGAATTAACCTCGGTGCGGCGTCAAGGATAGCTTCAGGGGATCAATACCGAGCAGAATTCAGTCGGTGCAGGACGTCTATATTTCTTCAGAAACTTGGCATCCAAAACCCAGCCAAAAAAGTTAATGTTCCAAGGTAATACCGACCAGATTTTGGCCGGTATTCCTTCTCGGTATGAATGTGGACCGCTTGCACCAAATCCTTCATAACTCCTTGCTCACTGGTCCGAACTCCGATCTTCCAATTCCAAGATCTATATGACGTCCTTAGATCCAATTTTGGTGAAGGGCTCAACCCCGTGTGACATTGGCAAAACTCCCTTCTCGTCGGATCTTTGAGGCGCATCGCGTAAGACCTGATCGGGCCGCGAGACATGTGTTCCTTCCGATGGCGATATCTCCCAGTTCACGGCTCCAAATCGTCTGATTCCAAGTGTTACGGAAACTAGACTCATTCATCTTGATTCTTGATGAATACACCGGAGGTTGAATCGCATTGCAAGTCCTTCTTCCCACGCGATCCAAGTAAGGGTTTTGTCTGCACCAAACCATCTGTCCGAGTTGATGTACACAGGTGAGGGTTCCTCCATGATCCCAGCTCCAAGTTGCTCCCAAAAGTCTCCCAATGACCTGACAACACTACAAAAATTCAGGACACTCTAGGACCTAATGCAAATCCTAAACAAAGCTAGAACTAAAGACAAACTCTAACAAAACTAGCTAAATGTATGCATGAGACTCAATATTTGAACAAAAATGCAGTCCTAATCATGACAAAATATGAGTATATCAACTCCCCCACACTTGTCCTTTGCTTGTCCTCAAGCAAACAAGAACAAATGAGAGAGAGAGGTTGAATGCATGGGAGTTCATATTTCTTTAAAGAGAGATCCTCATTAAAAGAATTCAAAGCTCATTGTTCAAGTTACCAATTCTAGACTGCAATGCAAACTGGTTTCCTCATTAAAATAAGCCATACTTGTCACCAAATGAACCAAACTCAAGCACCAACCTTCACAAGCATTCCTAACCTCAACCCTTTGACATTCATTTAAAGTTTGAAGTGGATCATGTTCATGCAAATCAAGTGAATTCATTTGGCTTGGGACTGGGTTTTGAGATTAAAATGATCTCAATCAAGTAACTAGTACTCCATGCAAGGGGATCACTCAAAAATTAGTAGACTTTAGTAACATGCTAAGGGTAAAAACCAATGGATGCATACAAAGATAGAACTGCGTCTACCCCACACCCAAAATGCTTTTCACACTCAACTTTAAACCCTCTCAAGACTCTTTCTCTAGTCTACTCACCCCAAATAGCATTTTATCCTTGACACTCAATCAGCTCTCATCACTCTCTCCAATCATCTCTTAGGGGAATGCTTTCTGTAAGAACCACTTAGTGAGTTTCTTTTCTTTAACACACAAGCTCTTCTTTAATTCAGCCTCTTTTTGAATCTTTTCTTTTCTCTTTTTTATTTTATGAGACTCTTTTCATTTTGACACATGAGCTTCACATTTCAGCACACACTCACTTTCTTTCATTTAAGCATTCATTCCCCTAACCAATCCGGTTCTTTCCACTTTCATCACTCAGATTTCTTTCTTTTCAGCTCACACACTCAAAATCAATGCTCTCACTTTCACCTAAAACTAGACTAGCCCTTGATGTTGGACTAGTATCTACATGCAGCACTATATTTGTCGCTCTAAACCCAACACTTTTTACCAAGTCTACTAGAAACAAGGCCTCACAAATAATGCACACAAGAAGGGTGTTTAGGCTTCAAAGAAAGGTTTGGCTAAAGGCAGGGAACTGTCTCAAGATGAGAGATCAGCTATTTGAGCTAGCAAGAGTGATAAAAAGGGATAAGAAAGCTCAAATATGTATGTGGTACCCATGAATTCACAATGATACGCACAAACATGATAATTAGATGTCACATTCAAGGGTTCTCACTTAAGCAAGGTTGAGGCTGTTCACAACTTGATTCAGCTAGCACAGAAGTATTGAGACACCAGTTCAAAGCATGGTTCACACTTGATTTCATACCAGTTTTGCAATGCCTTAAGGGACCAAGCTCTTAAAATGATGCTCTTCTTCAAGAAAAAATCTATCATTACTCCCATTTGCATATGATGCAACCTATATGAAAGTGCAAACTAGACTCAACCTAAAATGTGAATGCAACTACATGAGCATTTTTTGTGAAAATTTTTCAGACTTTTCCATTTTTTTTTTTATATATGCACTTAGATGAATGCAAAATGAGACTCAAAGTGAAAAGGAAAATAAGAGCAGAATAAACATGATTAGTAAACACAAAACCCTCCCCCACACTTAGATAACACAGTCCCTTGTGTTATAAAAGCATGAAGGAGAAGTGCAAAGCAAAATCACAAAATGCAAAGAGAAAATAAGCTATGCTATATGCATATTTACAAGGGTGGAGTGTTACCTTCTCAAGGGCTTAGAGATGGGGCTGGAGACCCCATGGAGTAGGATGTATTGCTGGATTGGTCTGAGGGATATCTAATGGCGTCCCTCTTCGCTCTGACCTCGTCCTCCTCTGAGTCTGGTGGTGAATTGTTCTCTGATCCGCAGATTCTAAGTAACTCCCCTTGGTGAGAGCTCTCACCAACTTCTCCTCTTTGAAACCTGTCAAGCTTTGTACTCAGCTTCTTGATTTTAGCAGCCATGCTCTTAACTGTGCTTGCCAAGGTTTTCACTGTCTCCACCAGCTTCTTGGTGTTCTTGTCCTGCCACTTGTTCCACCTCTGAAGGTTCTTGGTTTGGTAATGTGCAGCAACAGTGGCATCATTGGGCATCTGACCATCATAAGAGTCAAAGAAGTATCTATGGCTCCCATACACTGGATCTGGCAAGAAGGGCTCTTCCTGAATCGGTTCCTGATCTCCATCAGCATCATTAGCAGGCGCTCTCTGCTTCCACAACTTCCTGATAGTTATAATGGGAGGATGGATCTCTGGGTTGTAGTGCTGATCCTTGGTGACATAGAATCAGATGTTTTTACTTTCAGAGAGTGCAGTGAGGGAGGGATTAGGCAGCAGGACTCTTACTTTCACCTTCTTTTGAATGCTAAGGTTATAAGCAAAGGAATCACCCACAGCACCTTCCAGAAATTTAGTCTTGGCCAAATGAAGTGCATCCATCAACTTAAAACCGATTTGTTCACCTCTCATCTGAACTTGTTTCAACAATTGTCTCTCCTTTGTACTTTGGGCATCAAATCAGGGTTTCCTCTTGCCATGGTACCTGTATCAACAACTTCTCAAACAAACAATGAGTTTCTACAGAAATAAATCCTTGAAATTTCCAAAATGATTTTTGCTTGGAATGAAATCAATGGAAACAAATCAAGCAAAATCTCATTAAGCATTCCCAAGCAGCACCAAGAGATTCTCACTTCAAAATAATTTTCAAAAATCCAAATTTCATCTCAAGAACAACAAGTTCTAAAGAGAGTATAAAATCAGGATTCAAGAAACAATTGGGTACAAGTGAGCTCGTTTCTAGCTACCCACAACCTAAACTCCAAGGTTCTAACAAGATTCAAGCAATGCATTCTCAATTCCAAGCAAATTTCTTCAAGAAAAATCAAGAAACCAGCCAATTAGGGTTTTCGGATTCAAGAATCAAATTAAACAAAATGTACCTTGGAGTTGGATCAAATGATGCAAGAAAACGAGATGGGGCAAAGAGTTCACCATAAAAATCGATACAAAAACAAGAAATGAAGATCTTTCAGAGCAGCAATGGTGGTTTTCGCAAAAATGAGAGAGAAAGAGGATGGGAACCGATTTTTTTGTGTGAACCACAGCTGCTTTTGGTGTGTGGGAGACAGCTGTAGGTGGCTGGAGTCTTTGACTTTGACCGAGCCACCCTTTGGAACGCTGGACAATAGACAGCACCAAGGTTATATTGACGTGCATTTGCTCGGTGTGGAGGTCGGTGTGTTTCTAAGTTTCTTCCCTTGTTGCACCGAGGTCTTGCACCGTATAGATTCACCTCGGTGTGGAACATGGCCTCACTCCTCTCTGTGCTGCACCGACCTCAATCTGCTCGGTGTACAGGTCGATATATTCTCGGCATTTTGAACCTGATTACACCGAGCAGAATACCGAGTGGATTCACCTTGGTGTGAGGTATCCTTTGCCATCTTGTGCTCCACACCGACCTGATTTTTCTCGGTGCACAGGTCGATATATTCTCGGCCTTTTGAGCCTGATTACACCGAGCAAACACACCAAGAGAAGCCATGTCGATATGAATGCATTCTCAGCCCATTTTTCATTTTTTCCCTTCTCCAATCCTTTCAAAACTGCACTTGGGCCTTTCAAAAACCTGTACACACTTGAACAAAAGATTAAAACATCCTAAAAACAACCAAAGAAAGCAAGAAAAGAAACTATATACATTGATAACCTTGGGGTGTCTCCCAAGAGCACTTTGTTTAAAGTCTCTAAGTTTGACTTTGGAAACCTGTTTAACAGGCTGGTGGTGGATCAAGAAGGGGAACTGATGTAGCTTCCTCCTTCCTTTGTGAGACCAGGTAGTGCTTGATCCTTTGGCCATTGACTACAAACTCTTGACCATCTTTGCCCTCTAACACAACAGCTCCATATGGCCTGACCTCAAGAACCTTAAAGGGACCAGACCATCTAGACTTAAGTTTTCCAGGAAACAACTTAAGCCTAGAGTTGAACAGAAACACCAGATCACCTTCCTTGAACTCCCTTTTCAGAATTTTTTGATCATGCAGAGCCTTGGTCTTTTCTTTATAAATCTTGGAGCTCTCAAAAGCCCCCAGCCTGATCTCTTCAAGTTCATGGAGTTGAATGATCCTTTTCTCTTGAGCTGTCTTGATATCAAAGTTCAGCAGCTTCACAGCCCATAAAGCCTTGTACTCCAGCTCAACAGGAAGGTGGCAGCTCTTCCCATATAGCAGATTGAAAGGAGATGTCCCAATTGGAATCTTAAAGGCTGTTCTATAAGCCCAAAATGCATCATCCAGCCTTTTGCTCCAATCTTTTCTGCTTCAGCTAGCAGTCCTCTCAACAATGGCCTTAATCTGTCTATTAGATACTTTAACCTTGCCACTAGTTTGAGGATGATAAGGAGTAGCTACCTTGTGTTTCACTCCATGCTTTCTCAGCAATCCCTTCAAGGTCTTGTTCACAAAATGAGATCCTCCATCAGAAATAACAACCCTGAGTACTACAAATCTTGGGAAGATAATGTTCTTGAACAACTTGACTACTACCTTGGAGTCATTGGTAGGGGAAGCAATGGCCTCAACCAACTTGGACACATAGTCCACAGCAACTAGTATGTACTGATTCCCATAAGATGATATGAAAGGCCCCATAAAGTCAACTCCCCAGCAATCAAAGATTTCAACCTCTAGTATTGGATTTTGAGGCATCTCATTCCTCTTTGAAATGTTCCCATGCCTCTGACAGGCATCACATGCTGAAACAACCATCTGAGCATCCTTGAACGTTGTGGATCACCAAAACCCACTCTTAAGAACCTTGGCCACAGTCTTGAATTCTCCCATGTGACCCCCAAAAACTGAACCATGGCACTCTTGCAACACAAGTTGCATCTCCTCTTCAGCAAGACACCTTCTATACAGCTGATCTTTGTTCAGGACATACAGGTAGGGTTCATCCCAATGGTATCTTTGGACATCTCTGAAGAACTTCTTTCTGTGGTAAGCATCAAGTTCAGGTTGTTCCACTCCACAAGCAAGAAAGTTCACAATATCAGCAAACCAGGGCATTCTCTTCTCTTGGATGCTATCCACTTCTTCAAATTCCAAATAAGAGTTGAGCACCATCAATGATTCCTCAGGAAGACTGTCAATAAGAGGGACTTCAGAGTCTACTCTTAACGTAGAGAGATGGTCTGCAGCTCCATTCTCTATACCCATCTTGTCTTGTACTTCCATATCAAACTCCTGAAGTAGAAGGACCCATCTCAATAGTCTAGGCTTAGCATCCTTCTTGGTCATCAGATACCTGAGAGCTGCATGATCAGTATATACAATGACTTTAGATCCCACCAGGTAGCTTCGGAATTTATCAAAAGCAAAGACTATTGCCAACATTTCCTTCTCTGTGGTAGCATACTTCTCTTGGGCAGAGTCAAGGGTTCTACTAGCATAGTAGATGACAAGAAGCTTCCTGTCTTTCCTTTGGCCAAGTACAGCTCCAACTGCAAAATTTGATGCATCAGTCATAACTTCAAAAGGAAGGGACCAGTCTGGAGCTTGGACTATTGGTGCACTGACTAATGC